>NC_059500.1:45102571-45402571 GCF_018139145.2 Gymnogyps californianus
CTTTATGAGTTAATCCCTCCATCTTTTCCTTAATAATTACATGAATTGTATTACTTCAAGCACAGTGCAACAATTGAAATGTGCCTTGGTGGGAGCAGTGATTGAAAGAGTCATAACTTTCACCAGTCCTACTGGTTTAAACAGTTACCAACATGTGCCTACGCCAGCCCTACAAACACACAGCAGTCAGCTCTGCTTTTCAAAGTAATTCAGAAAGTGAATAGCTCAAAAACAGTGGTGTAGAACAGGTTGGTTCATATGGGCTCTGATGCAAGAAGGGAAGCCCTCCATTTGATGAAATATCAATGTTCACCCCTATTTTGTGCCTTCTTTGCAGCAGGGGTCCTGGATCTCTTCTACCTACAAGCCTCAGTACAGCTGACACTAATGAAGGGAGCAGGTCCTGGAGTTGCCTTTCTTGAAGTTGTGTTCTTTGATTGAAGCAAGCAATACCATTAAAAATGGGAAGGAGAGGAGAGTAAGCCGTTAGTGTTAACTAGTCATGGCTCCTTTGAAATGCTCACTGCCTGAGCACCAGTAAACACTGCACTGAGCTGGCTTCGTGCCAGCACCAAACGCTTTTATTGCTTTATACCATCTCTCCTGGATTGTATTTGTTGCTGCAGGAGAAAGATTCTCAGTAAAACTCTTAATCCAAGGAATTTACTTTGTGCAGAAATAAATGAGGCATTCTACTGAAGTAAACACGAACTATATAATGTTTACTTCTGCTGTGAAATGCTTGGTCTTTTATCGGAGGTTGGATGGTTGGAAAGTATGAGCCAATGCCAACTTCTTGTAACTCCCAAGACTAGACGGAAGATCACCTGATTCTTTTTTATTCAGCAGAAAGGTTCTTTTACTTTTGCTGCTTTTTATTCTTTTGTATGCAGGCTGTGCTATGTGGGCTGCTGAAATACTTGCATAATATATGAATGCTTAGCATTCATATTATGCAGGATGTCTCTTTTGCTACTTTCTACTGAGTTTCCCTGGATACAATGAATGATCATTCTATGGAATACACAATATGTACCATCCTAGTAGCAGCACTAGCCACTCTCGTTTCCATGTAGTTATGGACAGTAAAAGGCAAAGTGCTTTCCCATTATTTCTTTATATTGAATAAGAGCTGCAAAGTCATGATTCAGTAAAACACATTGGTTTGCTAAGGAAGACAAAGATCCAAAAGGAAAGAACTGTAATGATATTTTAGATTCTTGAATATACGTGCATACTTCAGTGAGTCTTCAGAATGATTGATTGGAAATACAAGGCCTTGTTTTCAACTAGAGTGAGTCAGCTCAGCTCCATTAAGCACTGATCTATGAGGCAAGGTGGCCTGTGAGTCTCAGTCTAGTATATATGCAACACTGAGGGTCTTTGGAAGGGAAATTCAGTGTAGCCATGAAAATCATCTGCTTTTATGAGCTGATATAAGACATAAGAGAAGGACTAACCTTCCCCATTATTAAGAACTGAAATTAAAATTTAATCATACTTCCCAAATAATTAACTAAATAAAAAACCCAAAATGATGTTACTGTGAAGTAGAAGAATAGTATAGAAACACACATGACATACCCAGTAATTCTAGGGAGATTCCCTAGTGCAGAAAGCAGTCCCTAATCTTTCAAACACTGTCTTTCAAATATAAAAGCAGCCAGTTGCTCAAACATCAACCTATGCATCTATAGAAGTGAGACGGGAAAGAATCAAGAAGCAGTTTTATCCAGCATCCCAAGAGAGAAAGAAGGGAATTATATAAAGGAAAATTTTCCTTCCCTTTCTCCAAGGACACGGGGCTGATTTTTCCAGAAAAACACAGCCAACTTGTTTATTTGGTCCTTCTTCATTGTGCTATTCATTGTACTAGTCACAAATCTTATAAAGGTAGTCTTAATCGAACAACTCTTACTATTGCGGCTGCAGAGATGTATAATTCGGGTGCTTAGCAGGTGCGAGTTGCATTACAGCCTTCGCTTATGGAGCTTCTAGTGGGAAATAAAGGCATTTAGTTTGCATGTGAAAGAGGTGAACAGCTTTTTCTCTTCTCCCTTCGCTTCTTGTCCACAGGTTGCTGAAAACCCAGATTCTTAATCTAAAGTTCATCCAACCACAGATTGTTGTAATTAGGGCCTTGAAATGGCTTAGGGAACAGGCATATGATCTGAAGCCAGATCTTGACATGGCAGAAATTGCTGTAGCTGTTGAGTCCAAGGGAACCGTGACTATGAAAGAACAACTTATTAGCTGAAAGAACTAGCTGAAAGAACAACTAATTGTGGAGGCCACTCCATTATAAGGGGCAGGGTGACCTCAGTTTTGTCTCCCTACACAGTCCTTGAACTCTCTTGCTGAGGTAAAACTAAACTTTCAAATTCTTAAGTAGAAACCTCATAAGCCCTTTAACAAAATACTTCAGTGGCAGGAGTCACAGGGCTAGTATAGTAAGCTGTTTCACATCCTTCACATTGAAACCACCTCTCTGTAACTTTTTATACCTCAGTTGGCAGTCTGTTAAGCAGAAAGCTATTAAAACTCTTTCTTTTTTTGGAGGTGAAAGCAAGCATCCAGTGGAGATTGGACAGGGACAACAAAAAGAATTGCTGCTAAGTGAAACATATAATTTCAGAAGTTTAAATCAGAAAACAGGAAAAAAACCAGGCCCAAACCCACTAATTAGACTTGCATGTGCAAGCTTAGCTACACCCGCTGTGAAATTAGCAGACACACTTTCACAGAGAAAGTATATAATGCATTATCACTCTTAAAAAACCTCAAGACTGTATTTAATCTGGTGCATCTGAGCATGATTTAAAGGAATGAGTTATGAACAGAGTGGGTGGCTGCATGTGGGAAGTGAATGAAAAGTATTTGGTGGTGAGGAATTAAAAAATACTGGTGGGTGTTGCTATTTTTGTTTAAGGCACGTGATCTGAGGTTGCTGCTGGTGTTAATACAATCTTCAACTAATCAGTTGCTTAATCTTTAACCATTACACGTTATTAGAAAAGGTATCTGCTCAATCGCAAAACTAGTTCCATCAAGTTGTCTAGAAAGTGAAGTACAAGTTGGCTTTTCTGGTTAACTCCTTCACTGTACAAAGTTGTTTCACAATATAAACATTCCTTATGAATCTTCTCCCTGGAGAAATAAATCGGTCCCTATCAGTAATAAAAGAAACGTTTAATACACACAAAATCTTGTATTTCTACTCTATTTTACTGCCAAAAGTGTAGACAAATGTAACTCCTAGTTTTGTTTTGTGATGAAAAACATCCTCAATTGACCACTTACTTCTTTTGTAGTTTGCCTGTGGCAATGCAGCCTGGCTTTTTCAGTTCAAACTTGGCTGTTCAGCTGTGCAGCGAATGATGCAAGTTAGGCTGCCTGTGCAGGTCAGCCTTCGTTATAAGTCGCTACTTTTTTTAAAATCAATTTTGCAGTTGCATAGCTAAGGTAAATTCAGGAGGTCTAACAGTAATCATTTCAAAATCACTACCCACTATTTCAGTTCAGCCAGCTCCAGCATGCTTCAAGATTCCCAGATGTACATAGGACCTAACTTTTGCAACAACAGAGCATACTTTGAGGTCAGAGTCTGGGGAGGATCACCACTCTTATCAAGTGATCAACAGGGGTAGCTGAGAGGTTCATTAAACTCTCCAGTCAGAAACTTGCTTGGATATTTTACATTTCTGCATGATTCATCTGGTGACAGACCAGATCTAGCATCACTGGAGAACGGTAATTCCTGTTTGAAGCACTCTAGGGTTTGCTAGCCCATGGCTCTGGAATAGCCCACACATGCCTAGCTTCTTCAGTCTTTCAGTGTCCCCTGGCACACTGGCTGTGCTTTGCAAACGCCTCTGAAACATACTACGTGTTGCTTGGAAAACCAGAATTTACGACACATCTCTTGATCCCAGACCACCAACTAGTTGATCAGTAGCTACTTGGGATTCTCCCTGGATATTCTGCATAGTGAAGATGGCCCTCCTTCTTGTGAGCCACTGCTGCAATACTGGAGTCCATTTATATTACAGTTTCAAAATCTCTCTGACTTTATCCTGGAGTCCATCTACCCAGAGCCTCCACTGAAGAACAACACACATACATGACCCCTGATCTAGCAGCCTTGGGAGGCTCCTTGGGAGGCATATAGTTGCTGCAAGAACAGCTATGAGCTCTTCATCTTACTCTCCCGCTTTTTAGCAGGTAATGTTTTACCTAAATCTCTTGAAAAAACAGTTAAAAACCAAAAAGTAGAGTGAAGCATTTTCTCTAACATTCATTTTGAGAACAAAACTAGAAATTAGTGCTGATACTGTGGGAGTTACAGAACTTCTCCTGGGAATGTATGGGAGTTTCTTTTCTTCTCCCTCAGCCCAGCAGGTCTTTCTGCCAGTATCTGCCTTGGGATCTGTAGGGTAGGGACACATCAAAACAATGTGGCTGTAGAGTCAAAGAGTAGAAGTCCTCTTTCTCAAATGACACAGCCAGAGCAGAAACAATACTTTTGGCTGGTACTTGCCTGTTATTACAGACATCCATTTCTCTCTCACTGACAAGGCAGTAGGATAAAACTGTTCTTCCTGCAGATGATGAAGCACTCACTGAAAATCCATTGTAGGTGCCTCGGCTGCTTTTCTGCAACTCTGACTGTGTGGAGGACTGAGAAACAGGAGCCCATTTGATTTGCATAAACTAACTGCCTTTTACAAAGGCTTAGATTTTTTTTTCTCTGTTGTATCTAATCCAAAAAACTACAAAAATACAGCAGTTTAACACTTAAAGTGTGTGAATGAGTGTGACTTACCAGGGACCAAGATTCTCAAAGGAGACAAGCCACTTTGCCTGCTCTGTCCTTCTGTCACAGTGTACTATTTAAAGCGTCGTGATTGCATATCAAAAGGGCCTATGAGTCACGACAGTACTTCTGAATCACAAAAACAGTCTTTCTTGTGCCATGGATGAAAAAATAGCTTAGCTGTGAATGCTAGCAGGCGGCAGATAATTAGATGCATGTGTGTATTTGAGCAGATGTCTGAAACTGAACTTTTACGCTCCCAAGCAGAAGCCTGCTACTTCCTAGTTGCAACTGGCATGGGGGACAGTTGTAAATGTTGGTAACACCTGGTCTAAACACAGGTGGCACTTGCTGAATACTCCAATTGATGAAGGGACATGAGACTTAAGAGGCTGATCACACGTCCTGCTTCTGCACACAGACTATTCAGGTTGGGAAAATTGGGGCCTGGAAAAGAGCGAGTGAAGATCCTGGCTGAAG
Source organism: Gymnogyps californianus (assembly GCF_018139145.2). NCBI lineage: Eukaryota > Metazoa > Chordata > Aves > Accipitriformes > Cathartidae > Gymnogyps > Gymnogyps californianus. The sequence continues at coordinate 45,107,865 of NC_059500.1, forward strand.
GAAACATCCTGAAAGTGGGGGAAGATCCTGGAGATCAGAGAGCTGAGTGGAGATGAGTGCCAGGGGATGCCCAGCATCCTTAGCCAGTAACACCCAAGAGAGGTAACTGCCAGCAGCGGCACAGCAACAGCCTACATGACTTTCTGCCCAACCGTGCTGGATCAGCAGTGACCTCCCTGCTGGGGACAGAGGTTGAGAGCTTGGGAGCCTAATGCTGGGGGAAGCGAGGGAGGGAGTGCGTGAAGAAGCCTTAATCCCGTTGGCTCTTAAACAAATCCCAGTACCCAGATCCTTGATGGGTTGTCATTCAATCTACCTCATCTATGACAGCTTGACAGGTTGCTTCATATGTTTTTTAACTGATTCTGAAAGCATTTCAGAGCTGACATTTACTAATGTGTGCCAGCTGATGCACGCAGATGCTTTGGAGTGGAGATCCCACTGCTCTTTTCCAGAAGCATTGAAAGAAGTGGTGAAAAAATAAAGCACAGAAAGCGATTACCCCAGTGTTTTTGATTGCTTTTTTTTTTTTACATAGGAATTTTCTGCTATAATGAAGTGATAAAATACACAAAAAAGAAAGCAATTCTGTTTTCAAAATATTGAAAATTCAGAAAAAACTTCACACTGCATATTTAGCAAATCTATTTTATCAGATAAAACATAAGATGGGGTACCATACACAGTCTGCTGTTGACCACCCCACCAACTCTCATGAGAAAGCAGACAGATCTCTAGGCGTACTATAAATGTGGAAGTACATTACGGTGTGTCTCTACTAGAATTGTGCAGATACCACTGCTTGGCTCTACACTATTTTTACCAGTCATTTGGAAGAAAATACAAAATTGTCACTGGTAAAATTTGCAAAAGACATGGAGACAGGGAGAACAGCAAATAATAGAAAGTCCAGTTCTGTGATCTGAACAGCTAATTGCCTTGTCTCAAACAAACAGTACGTAATTCAAGAAAAACAAATATAAGGTGTATGCTTAGGAACAAAGAATGTAGGGTGTATTTATTTGGCAGCTAACTGTGCCATAGGATTGACTGTGATCGATAATCAAGTGAATATGACTTCTCAGTGCAGCAGCACAAGCAAAATGGCAAATATGATGGTTTCAGATGTATAAATAGAGATGCTACATAACCTCTGCCATTTGGCACTAGCATGATTGCTTCTGGCATATTGCATCCAGTTTTCAATACCCATGAAAGACACTGAAATTAGATAGAATGCAGAAAAGAGTCATAAGGAACATTTAAGGTAGGAAAACAAGCTATACCTTGAAAGACAAAAACCACAATCTATTTACCTTGTCAAAGAGAGAGTGAAGGGATCTGCTTGATCTCAATGAAAGTGCAGCTTTCATAAGGGGTTTTTCTACTTAATATAAAAATATTGTGTCTGGAAATCCAAGGTAAACAAATTCAAATTATGAATAAGGTGCCTTTCTTCCTTTTTTGTCAGGAAAGATAATTACCAATAAAAATAATTTGACATATCTTACTAAAGGCCATAATGAATTCTTCATTACTGCCAAATTATGTATCAAGATCTTCCTAGAGATATACTCAAACACACATAACCTCAGACATTGCCAGTGGTGCACATTACATAGGTGATCAGACTACAGGATCACAATTGTCCCTTCTTCTTTATAAAAATTTAGCTGCGTGTATGGGCGAAGGGAACAGCCATGGAATACATCACAGTTTAACAACCTCGAGTATAGTGTTTCAGCTTAAAATCTGAAAGGAAAAGGAAATCTCTTAATACTACTAATATGAAAAATTGAAAAGCACTTTTTTTTTTTTTAAATTGGGAATTTTACTTAAAGTTTTAAGGAAGTCTGAAGAAAACATTGTATAAACCATAGCAATGCTTGAATGCTGCAAGACAACAAACACATCTGAAAACAAACTTGAATCTAATAGTATTCATAAGCAGCAGAAAGACTGCAGCATACACAGGAGTCACATAAAATCAGAACTGAAAAAGAGTTGTTAGTTATGATGTTAGTCAATACATTGAGATGAAGAAATAAAGAATGACAAACATGATGAAACAATGTCCTTGGACAACACTTGGCTAAAAAGGAGAACTGATCCAATGTGTCTTACCACTAATACATGGCCTCTACAACATGTCTCCATGTCACGGTGTTCTGCTTTGCAACAGTATGCTGTCTGTGTATGTGTTCATAATGCTCTGGCACTATAGTTTCTCCACAGCTTTTGCAGGTGCATTTCCAGCAGAACAATTTTGCCTTGGCATTGGTTTTGGGAGAAGCCCTGCAATGCTTTTGTGAATTACGTCAGGTTTCCCTTCTGGAGGTGTCAACAGCAGCATGGGGTGTGCGACTGTGTTTCCCACATGTCAACTTGAGATTCAAGAGAAATAGCATGCTATAAAATTGTGAACACGGTTATTACCTCGGAAAAAAAGTAGGCTGCTATCTTCAGAAGCAGGCAGATACTTAGAATCACAGAATGGTTTGGGGTTTTTTGACATTTAAAGCTCATCTAGTCCAACGCCCCTGCCACAGGCAAGGACATCTTCCACTAGATCAGGTTGCTCAAAGCCCTGTCCAACCTAACCTTGAACACTTCCAATCAGCCGGCATCCACAGCTTCTCTGGGCAACATGTTCCAGTGTCTCACCACCCTTACAGTAAAGAATTTCTTTCTTATGTCCTATCTCAATGCACCCTCTTTCAGTTCAAAACCATTACCCCTTGTCCTATCACTAAAGGCCTTGGTAAAAGTCTTTCTCTGTCTTTCTTATAAGACATAATTATATAAGATATATATAAGAAAGAATATATATTGAAAGGCCGCAATAAAGTCTCCCTTGGAGCCTTCTCTTCTCCAGGCTGAAAAACTCCAAGTCTCTCAGCCTTTCTTCATAGGAGAGGTGTTCCACCCCTCTGATCATTTTTGTGACCCTCCTCTGGACCCGCTCCAACAGGTCCACGTCTTTCTTGTATTGGGGGCCCCAGAATTGGATGCAGTACTCCAGGTGGGGTCTCACGACAGTGGAGTAGAGGGGGACAATCGCCTCCCTCGACCTCCTGGCCACACTTCTTTTTATGGAGCCCAGCATACAATTGGCTTTCAGGGCTACAAGCGCATATTGCTGATTCATATCTAATTTTTCATCTACCAGTATCCCCAAGTCCTTCTCTGCAGGGCTGCTCTCAATCCATTCATCATCCAGCCTCTACTGATGCTGGTGACTGCTTGAACCCATGTGCAGGACCTTGCACTTGGCCTTCATGAGGTTCACATTGTCTCAATGCCTTCATGAGGTTCACTCTTCAAGCCTTTCAAGGTCCCTCTGGATGGCATCCCTTCCCCCAAGCATATCAACTCTACCACTCAGGTTGGTGTCATCTGCAAACTTGCTGAGGATGCACTCAATCCCACTGTTTATGTCATTAATAAAGACACTGAACAGTACTAGTCCCAGTACAGACCCCTGAGGGACACCACTTGTTACTGATCTCTATTTGGACATTGAGGCATTGATTGCAACTCTTGGATACAGTCATCCAGCCAGTTTCTTATCCATCTAATAGTCCATCCATCAAACACATATTTCTCCAATTTAGCGACAAGGATGTTGTGTGGGACGGTGTCTTTAACGGCTTAAGGATCCCACCTTACTGACTGTGTGATTCAAAGGGATAGAGGTTTGATTTGGTCCATCTGTTGTGGTTCTAGGATTGTATACCCAAGTTGTGTTTACCAGCAACAGAGTTCATGCTTGTTGCTGGTCTTTAGTACGCACCATGAGTCCACACTAAAAACGTGATTCCCAGATGAATATGTCTATAGCTGATAAGTGACACCAGATTTCTGTAGAAACATCCCAGACTGCCTAGTCTTTACTAACAGAAACCTGTGCACGTGTAAAGAGCAAACTACTGAGGGACCTTGCAGACACATTGTAGGCGGGGACCTCTATGTGGCTTCCTGCATGCGATGTCATCATGGGTTCCCTCTGACCAAGAGGGAAACCATGCCAAGCACACAAGTGGTGCACACAAGTGGACACTGCATGACTCTAAATGTAGACACAAGACAAAACTGCACCCAAGGAAAAAAAAAATCTTGTCTAGGAAATTTACATGTCCAGCACAGTAAACTGCTAACATAAACACATTTATTGGGTGCCAATATGGCACACACATGTAATACTTTGAAGTTATACCACTGAGTGCTTGAGAGTTGGCAAGAAAGATGAAACAGTAATTTTATGAGGAAGATTCACGCTACTGAATACCCTCTTGAAAACACAAGCAAAACATAGACAAAAACTAGGACTAAGGAAATGGATAGAGGAAAGATTAAGGCCCATCAACATCTGTTCTTCTGCAGCCCTAGGAAATCATATTTTTTGACGTGTCCATATGGTCCCTACAGAGGATACTGACCAGTAGTCTAGGTTATAGGGCTACTTAGCCAGTAGGCATCATCCCATAAAAGCCTGTTAGGAAAGGGGTGAGGTTGGGAAGCGTTTGTGAAACAATTAATATTTTGATCAACCTTTAAGTGATGAAAATTCCACTTTTTCCCACTCGTACATATTTGCCTTTTTGGGAGGTAAGGGGGCTTTTATCAACTTCTCAGATGGAACTTGGGTAAATAATACTGACATGCACATCCACATAATGGTTATCATCAATAAGTTCCTTCCTTTCTCCCCCTGCTTCCTCCTTCCCTCCCTTCCCTCTCCCTCTTCTTCTCTAGGAGGAGCTATTGGGAAGTTGGAAATGTTGTATACCTCAAATACGAGACTGCCTCTCTTCGACAGCTTCGAAACCCTGGTTCAAATGGAAAGAAGAAACTTTCTGTCAACTGGTCATAGAAATAAATTCCTTTTCAATTCCAGAGCTGGTAATCCGTAAAACTATGTACCTGTGAATAAATACGTTAGTTAATTCAGTTTACACACATCACTATTACCACTGGAATTCAGTAAGTGTTTGAATTTTTTTTTTTAATTCTCACAGTATATATATTAATGTTTTAATATCTTGTGGAATAAAGTGATGAAATAATAATACTGTGATGTTATTTTTATATTTCTAGTAGACTTCATCCAACCTGATCACAAAACCTTTCACGATGATTTTACTACTTGACTGAACACTAGCACACATAAAGAGGTCTTTCGTACAGCTTAGAAGTTCAACTGCTGGTTAATATATTGCAATTATTAAGCTATTTTACAGGAGTAGGTTTGGATGCATGCATTATTAATTACGTTTGTAAGTTAGGTTACTCACCACGGTTCAGAGTTCACAAATCACTCGAGAAGAAAATTAATTCCAGTGTAAGTGGAAGCACATTGGACAACTGAGCTCATCAGGATTATCAGTCACCACTGTCAGGCAAGGCTAGAGGAGGAAGAAGCAGTCATTTGCTCCTCTTTAAAGCAGGAAAAGTGTTCATGTGTGGACAGCATTAAAGAGGAAACCAATAGTAACTGCTCACTTCAATTCCTTATGACAATTTATTTTTGTCTACATGTCTTAAGGGTTTTATCTTCTGCTAGCAATGTAAAGTTAGATAAATGTCTAGTCACTGATAATATGTTGAAGTATATTATTTGGTTTTATGGGTTTTGAGCATGAAAACGAGACTAGCAAGACAGTTTTTTAAAATGGTTATGTATAGTGGTTTATGATGATGCCATGACTAGAAATCAGCTGATCCCATTCTATTATCAGTGTTGCACTCACCATGTAATGTAATTCTACAGATAAAGTTTTCTCAGTGAAAGGGCTCAGGCAACTACAGCAAGTCCTGGTCCAATTTGTTCCCCATATAAACCTCTGTTAACAACAGCAGACACCCAAGTTTTGTTCTATTCTCTCTTAGCACGATCAGAGGTAAAGTCTAGCAAGTGTATTGATTCAACCTGTGTGTCTTGTGGAAACTGAAAACAAGTTTGCCAACAAAATCTTTTGGCATGTTTCACCAATTCATGCTTGCACTTCTAGTGAGAGATGAGTTTTACTGATATATGTGTAGTATTTCCTGGCTCTTCTTAAGAACTTCTCTGGCTTAGTTACTACAATTCCTGATAGGAACAAGCCTTTGCAGTAAACCAGAAAATCTTTATCAGTGTTGAAACTAACACCAGCCAATCTGCGCTTCAGGTAATTACGTATTGGTGAACAAGTAGGATGTACCATCTTTAAATTCTAATGATGAGATATTTTATGACAGTACTATGCCAGTACTGGCCCCTTTTGGAGGCGGAAAGCATCAGAAGGTAACTCCAACTTCTCTTGGAGGTGTCTGAGCCTTGCCTTCCCAAGCCTTTGTAGACTTGGGAATCAAAGGCTGAAAGCTCTGTCCGGGATGTGCAGAGTGAATGCCCGTGGTGGTAAATGAAATGGAGCTTGTATGCACGGTCATTGCTTCTTACTCTTTTTGGGTGGGGTAATTTTCAGTTTTAGATGGAGTTGGAAAAATAAAGTATTGTAAACAGATGTTGATGATATAAATGTTCCAGGGAAAATGAGGTGCTTGAAGTAGCCTGTGCTGGATTAACTCTAGCTCCCAACTTAATTTAACACTTGAGAGTGGATATTTATCATGCTTCATTTTCTTTTTCTGAATAATCCCAAGTGTTTGCTGCATACTCAGCTCTTTCTTTTACAGACAAAAATCATTGAATAGCAGATAAGTCAATTATATTTTTTCTCTCCATTGACTTAGTTGCTATGTTACAAATTATATATACGGTACATTTTGACCATAAAATGCAATAAGAACATTCACTTCTATATCAGAACAATAATTATTGTACCCTGATGATCAGGCTCCACAGGCACTTACCTCAGCAGAGTCCTGACGACAGGAGCTTCTGTTTGGTGCATGTACCACATCAAGTATTTTTTGAAAGCAGGGGGGGAGAAACAAGTTCCTTTTTCTTATATTTCTCAGTTGTTGCAGGATCAGCTTAGGTGCTCTGAAACTTTGAAACAAGACATTGAATTCTTGCTTTGTATAGTGTACCAAGTGAAAAAAAAAAAGATCAGAAAGTGAAGGTATTAATGAGAATGAAGACACTCTAATCCTGCTAAAATCTGTCCCTGTGCTCCTAGAAGTACATTGACTGATTATTCTTCTAGTCCTGAAGTTGTTTGGCTTCAGGACTCAGCCTAAACACTCATTTCTAATGACTAGAAATGACTCATTTTTGACTAGAAGACAATGATTTAGAAGACAAAGAGAGTCTGAAAAGCTACTGAATGGTGAGACGGATTTTTTTTTTTTTTAACAGCAGCAGATCAAAGTACAGTGATTATGTACTTGAATGTAAATGTGTTAATCCAGGTATGATGATTTCAAGGAGCTTCTAAAGCTAAGATTTATTTTAAAATGCTATTCAAACAAAACACTGTGTAATTGGTAAGAAGCTAAATCTCTCTCTCCAGACCCTCAACCGTTTTGCAAAAAAGAGCAAGTTATTTCATTCACTCTTTAAGTTAATTAGTCTGTAACAGTCACAACAGAACATTACATTTCTGTCCAAGGAGGTAAAGTGCCTAGCCCAGTGCATCCCAGTGAAACTAAACATGCATCAGTGTAATCCTCTTACAATAGCTTGGAAGAATGACTCATTTTTTTACAGCAGGTCTCATCTTGAGCCATGTCAATATCTAGGGCATGCATGTGTAACTGTTGCAAAATAATAACCCAAAAAAGTCTGGGAGGAGGGAAGGATGTCAACCATTCTTCCACCAGCCCTCTTCAGGGGCTCCGGTGCTCTCCCACATGACAGCTAGAAAAAGCAGAAGAGAACTCTAGTTCTTTTAACAGTGAAATTATACAACTTCAGAGTGTTTGGAACCCACTTATGGCAATAAATTTATCATTAAAAGTGTTTGTTATGGACATTTCTCCCTAAAGGTGCTAAAGGAAGAAACTGTCAGTGGTTTTGGTTTTCTTCTCATGCACAAATACTGGCTGGATTAAATCTCACTGAAATCACTGCAGTAAGTATCACCCTTCATGTAAGGCAGCTGGAGGAAATCCCTGACATTTTTAATGGAAAACCAGGGTTGAAGCAGTCTCAGATTCTCAGGGGCAGCCCACATCCCCACCAAATGCAACCAAAGGGCTTCTCAGGAACCGTGAGCTCTGCTGTATATTACTTTGGACAGCAGTGTACGTGTGTCTGGGTAGCAGCCAGCACAAGAGCTCAGAATCTGAAGCCAAAAGCCGTGTGTAGCCTGATTTAAGTGAAGCACACAGATACCTAGGGCAGCATACTGGAGAGGACAGTATACAGTGGGACCCAGCTACCTTGGGAAATCAGGCTAGCTGCTGCCACAAGGGCAGAGGCAGGGTGTCTAGAGCAGTAGCCATTGCCGGCGAAAGTTGTTTTCACTCCTCTGTTCGCAGGAGGAGTAAGTGAGCTTACCTCTGCAGGGCTTGGTCTCTGTTCACCCTATTTCTCAGCTCTGCTCCCTCTACCTTTTGTTATTCAGTGGCAAAACCAGCCTCTCTCTCACTCCTTATCCTTCACACAGCAAAAGACAATTTTCCTCGCCAGGGGTCACAGCTTGGAATACAGCTCATTTCAGCTGCAGCCTTAAGAAATACACCCTGAGAAACACCTTTGTAAGAGGGTTTTTGCAAGTGCTAATTTAAAAGACTTTTTGTGCTATTTTTAAAAATTTATTACTCTGCTGTTCAAGGAAGCAGGAAGTATTACAGTCTCGTAAGCAATCAATTGCATGAAAGATTCTCATGCCAGTTTCTTCTCCAAACTAGATTAACCTGCAAGACCAGTTTGTGTTTTGTTTTGTTTTGTTTGCTAGCTTCTCATGTCAAAGAGATTAGAAATACAGTAAAAAACTGCCATGTGTCTTTAAAAATCCATTTTATCTCACTGGGAGTCCTCTTAAACTACAAGACCTCTCACAAGAAATTACCAATATCAGCATGTAAGAGTCACTTTCACATGTCCATTTTATTTTGGACAGTCTTTATGGCCTGAATAAGCTGATAGCAAAGTCCAAGTAAGATCATTCAGTTGGCATCAGTAAGTCCACTATTTTTTAAACTTCCTTCACAGCAACCTAAAGCATACTTATGCAAAGAAGGCAAGATAAAGGCTGGTGACTTGCCCATAGCAGACTAAAATTAAATTCATTCTGTGCTTTCCTACTGTGTCTTACTCTCCTCCCACCATTGATCTGGAGAGTTTCTAGGAAAAATAATCTGCTATGCATTTGTATAGCATCAGCTCAGTGGGAAGTGCAAAGGTCTTTTAATGATAAACTATGAAACGACAAACTTTGCAATCCAGCTTTGAGAATGACCGTATCAGTGCCTTTGGTGCCAAGTTCATGCATCACTTGACAACCTGGGGAAGAAAGGTATCTTCAAATTGGAATTCAGAGGACACTCACAGTGTTATCCTTGGTGTACATCATTCTGGCCCCACGAAGTCTTATCCCAATATTCTCACTAGTGAACCTCTTAGCACGTGTTCATGATGTACTTTGACTTAGGTTGTTGGAACAGAATATGGCCCTGGAAGTGCAGTTCTCTGGGTTAACACAATTAATTTTTCTCTGCCTTTCATTTTCCTGAGGCTGTTTTCGCTTTTTCTGTAGACCGTCTCCACTGAATGAGGCATTTGACTGCTTTCTTCTGGTAGGTTCTGGTGCCTCAGCTGCCATCTATTTACTATTCCTATACCCTACTAACGTGCAGTACACAGGCCAAGGACTGAGGAGACAGTCTGAGAGATTCATCTTCGAGCACGGAGTGCAACAGAAAAGGTGAAATGAAGCAGTAACTGCCACATCAAAATTCATGGCTGAAGTTTATAGTATTTAAAAATTAGATCTATTCTTCTGAAAACATCCAACGAGTTTCCTCGTGCTCCAGGCACAGAGCAACAGGTTACAAGCTGCTGGCAGCTTGTGGCAGAGCACGCTTACCAACTCAACCTGTCAATGAAACTTTAGAAAGCGGTTACAGCCTACAGGTTGGTCGCAGAAGTTAGCTGCCAGACACTTCCCAAGTAATGCCAGACACCTTGTTGGATCTCTCACCACTTCCCAGAAAGTAACTGGGACCCCAAAACCCACCGGGCTTTGCTCCAGGCTTTTGCGCCTCTTACCCAGTGGAAGACCCACCCCTGCGGGGGGGGTCGGGGGTCGGGGGGGGGGGGGGGCTGACGGTTTGGGGCGGAGGGGGGGGGGGAGCACCCCGCACACCTCTCGGCCGTGTCCCGGCCGCCCGCGAGCACCTCCCGCCTCCCCGCCGGCGGCGTCGGAGGAAAGTGAAGGGGGCGGCCCGGCCTCCCGCCCTCCCTCCGCCGAAACCACTCCCCGCAGAGAAAGTCACCAAGGGGTGGGGAAATGGTGACAGCTCCAGGAAGCCGCCGGCGGCACCGTGAGACACCGAGGGGCGGCAGCCCGCCGGGTGCCAGCTCCCAGCCGCCTCCGCCACGGCGAAGCGAGCCCCGCCGGCGGCCGCCAGCCCGCCCGCCGCCGCCGCCGCCGCCATGGGCTCCCCGGAGCGCCCGCCGCTCGCCCATGTCTTCAGGGGGACCTTCGTGCACTCCAGCCCCTCCGCGCCCATGGAGATCCTCCACGGACACCTGCTGGGGGTGGACGACAGCGGGACGGTGAGCGCGGGGGGCGAGGGAAGGGGCGTTGCGGGGGCGGCCGGTCCCGGCGGCCGGGGGAGGCGAGGGGAGATGCCCGAGCCGCCGTCCCGGGCCGCTCCGCTCCGCCGGGACGGTGGTCTCCAGGTGTCCCGCCCTCCCCCAGTGTCCCTCTGGCTCGGGGTGACAGTGACCCCTTTCGGTCCCGAGCCCCGGTCCGGGGGTGGTGAGGGTCAGGGCCGTCTCCGCCGCTCTGTAGGGAGAAAGTGGAAAATTTTCGCACTCGAAGTAGCCAGTGTCTGTCGGCAAGAGGAAAGAGCCGCGGAGAAGCGATTTCCTGCTTGCAGGAGCTGGAGATAACCGGGATGGTGCGTTATCTCCTTGGCATGAGTCTGCAGGTAGCCTACATCTGGTTTTGAAGTGTGCTAAATGTTTCGAAAACAGCAGCGTGCCTGGACCAGGCATTCTTTCAGATTGTCTCAGTTTTCTCTCAGTTTCACAAGCAGGTTTTCCATTCTCTAAGTACCAAAATAATGATTGTGAGTAATTGCAGCGTACCCGCTGTACTCATGCACAGACTTCTGAGTGAGGCTTTTTTTTTCTCTTGTCACAAGAAAAAACATGGCATACACCCATAAAAAGTTAGGAAGATGATGACGTTGGGCATGTTAGTGGTACAAGCCAAGTTTAAAACAAGCGTTGCACTTACTGATAATGCAGGATCGATTCTGGCAGGGAAGCTGTATCATTCCCTTAACAATATCACAGGTGAAACTCAGTTTCACAGTCCATGTTGCGTAGGCAGACTGATAATTTCTTATAGACTCAACAACAAATATAGGTACCCCATATATAATGAAAAAAGGTCATTTTCTTTCTTGTGGCTAAAGAACAGGCTTCAGTGTGTCAGGCTTCAGTAGCATTTGAAATCTGTGCAAAGCACACTTTGAGCCCTTGCAGTATTTATTTTCTGTTCATACAGGTCCATGGAGGTCTGTTTCAAGAGAGCCCTGTTATAGCATTTGAAGAGTCTGGTGCCAGGCATAGCAAAGTCTATGAGAAGCTGTATTTTGATGTATGGGAGGGGAATAAAAACTTACATAACTGTGTATTGGCTGGTGTCAACTAAAAACAATAGAGCTGAATGAAAAAAGGGTTTGGCTTGTGTAACGCAGGTGCAGGAGGCAGAAACTCGTACCCCACCCTGCTTTCTCTAATGGCAATTTCCGGAAAAGGGTCCCGACTCAGCATCCTTAGGAAATCAAGACCTTTAAGTGATTTTCTTGGAAAACAGGTACCTTAGTAAGCTATACCTAGGGGTTTGTGCTCTCAGTCACTCTCCTCCCTTCTCCTATTGAACAAGGATTCAATGGATATTGTCTTCCTTGCATAAATTGGTACATTCCCATGCAGTTGTTTTAAAAAAAAATATTTTCCAGTAAACCACTGTTGTCCAAAAATAAAATTCCCACCAGAGTACAATAACAAGGACTTTCATTTTCTTCTCTTTTTAATACAAATTCTTGGCATTTTACTATTCCAGGGTCTGATACAGTGAGTTTTGGTACTCTTTAGCCTATTACTCATAATTTAACCTCATGCAGAACTTCCACTGGAATCACGGAAAAGTTGGCTTTTCAAGAAGGACATGGTGGTTAGAAAATGGCTTACCTTTATTGTCCAGTTTTACACCAGAACTGTTTCAGTGTTACTCCCAAAGAAGTAAGTTTAACTAAATAGGTATCATTCTTTTGCCTCATGTTGCTGACTCCATCATGGAAAAATCTTGCATGGTCTCTGACAGGGTGAACACATCAGCTTTTGTGAACAGCCAGGTCCTGTTCTCCAGTGTAAGTCCCTGCCTGTCCTCCAAGGGACAGGAGCATACAACCAGTGCCACAGAAACACTGCCCAGACCCCCACTGCACGTGGGGATACTTGGCTGGTAAAGGCCACAGAAGAAATGTCAGCTGTGCTTTGCCTGTAGATGAAAAGGGAGCTTTAGCAAGGAAAACGCTGCTGTCAGGTATGAAGACCCAAGTTATCGTTAAGTTAGCAAAATAAGGACTGTGTTTAACTGAGTGGTTTGCAGAGCAGTGTGGTGCCGCTCTTGAGGAACGGCAAATAGAAAGAGTAGCATTCCTCAGGGTAAAGGAAATAGAGACAGGTGCAAAATGTGAGTTATCATTGAAATGTTGGTGTAACTAACTTAGCTGAGTAGAATATTAAGTAAATAGAACAAGTATTAAGCTAAAAGCTCCTGTTGAAGGCATGAAAAGAGCAAGAGTTGTGGAATAAGAGTTAATATTGTAAGTACTGCCAAACACAAGTGTTTGATTTAAGCCAGCTGAGATAGTAAGTGACGTGTGTTAGCTGTACAAGGAGGAAGGTACCAAGGCACCAACATCCATCTGGAGTTCGTTGCTTAGCCTTTCTCAGCAGGTTGGGCTGTTCGCTCAGGAGCTGGGTCTAATAAGTGCTCCTGTCTCTCATCTAGCCTCACATGCCAGTTTTGGGAACTAGGCAAGCAATAGGCATCATGTCTCTAATTGCAAAAGTCAGCTAATCATTGTGGGAACAGGGAGGGAAGAGAAGGATGTGGGAGAGGAAAGAAGGATGGACCCCTTACTCATGTTCATCTATGAATGTCATAGCCAGAAACAAAACAGGCACTGTTGGATCAAAAAAAACCTGTGTTCCTTCAGCAAGTATCGTTCAATTTCCATTCTTTTGGTAGCAAAGTTATTTGCACTGTGGTGCTTGGAGGCAATCAGGGTTTACCGCATCAGGGTTGATACATAGTTTAGTGGACCAGCTACGTGTTGATGGAGGAGCTTTGGGCATCTCTTGGAACAAAAAAGGCCTGAGCTAGGCACCAAGGTAGGGAGGTCTCAGCTCTTCATCTTTGGATCCTTTAGCTCCATCACTTGGGTGACACATCAGAACTGAACAAAGTGCTTGGGTACTGGTGTTAGCAGCTGTTGATCCTGCTTTTTGTGATACACCTTTCCCAAAGTGCTGGTTATTGTCCTTGACTTCCTTCTTTACAAGCTGAAGGTCTTAGTCTTGCCTGTGTGCTTCTCTTGACTCTGTAGTGACTCTGCCATAGAGTTTTTTCTTGCTTTTACAGTGTTAAGGTCCAGAACTAATTTAAAGGACCAGTGCACCAAGTTAGTTACCTTGAATGTACAAGCAAATACTGAAGCAAATGTCCAAGCCTGGGACCTCAAAGACCTTACAGCATTCAGTGTTAGAAAGGTAGCCAGACCAAATGCATCCTAAAGTAATGGCGAACATCTCTTGGGTGACCAAGGAGTTCTGTTGGGAAGTTTGTTTGAAAAGAGTATAGATGTCTTGCTGATTCATCCATAGCCCCATTCGACAATAACGGACCCGCTGTCAGGTTTAGGGTTGATTTCATGTGGCCAGCTCCCTTGAAATATGTTTTCTTCATTCTTCCCTGATTTAAGTGTTTTATTTATCTGCACCCTAAGAGTATATAATAGCCACTTCTTTTCCATGGCAACGCCTGTTTCCAGAATTTGCCATCTGGTGTTTCATATTTCTCTCTTTTTTTTTTTTTTTTCCTTTTTTTCAGCAGCTCTAGCATTACTCATTCTGCATCCATTTTGACTTCAGCATCTCCGTGACATTTTCTTTATTGCTCATCAGAAATTTCAGTAGGTCTGTATTCTAAGCCCTCTGCAGATATATAGCTAATTAAGCTGGCTATATTCCTCTCTAGGAGAGAGATGCTGCTTCATGTGAAGTATTAACAGACTACGGTATTCTTGCAATTTTTGCTAGTGTGGTATTTATTTATATGGTATGATTTTAATAGCTTTTTTTCTGACTAAAAATTTAAAACATCTGCTCTTTAGACAATGTAAATCATATAAGCCATATGTGCATTTAAAAGACTAGGCAGCCAAAACCTTCTTGTCTACAGTTTAGCAGCCTTTCCTTATTTTTCACTATAGAAAAAATAGAAAATGCAAAAGGTAATGTCATACACATAAAAAAAGGGGCGTGCAAATAACTGCTAAACAGTGCTCTTTTGGTCCTCTTTATCTTCCTCCTAAGTTCCTTCCTATGGCCTTTTTTACAACTATTTGATCTTGCCTTTACATGTTTTTTTAATTGCTGCCTTAGAAACTGCTGTCATGAGGGTGATACAGGCCCTCAGTGTGGGAATCTTCACAGGAGCAGAAAGACGCCGATAGGAGTAAGATTACTCCCTTGAACTTAGAGGAACGAGCTCTTATACCAAGGGAGTTAGAAGACCATGAGTTTGTTTCTGGCAGAATGGTTAGGCAAGAATTCCTGAAAGCCCGGGATAGACAGTCTTTGGCCGGGGGAGGTGGCAGGGTCCTCTACTCCGTCAAGTGTTGCAGAAACCCAGATCCCGCCTGGAGCCTGTAGCGGGCATTGCAGTTCCTAGACTCCCTGCTCTTTGTTTTTTGGAGAGTTGTTGTGCCTATTATTGCCACACCAGAGAATTAAAGAGTTGAGAATTCAGCTGCCAAGAGTCATGTTGTAGATTAAAATACCATGAAATTTAAAAATAAACAGAAAGTGTGCTAAAATTCTGACTTGGCAACAGAAACTCAGCAGTGGTAGAGTGGATATCCTTTAGGAGTCAAATGGGGCTGAGTTAGGCTCCAGATTGTAGTTTTTCTGAGATAAACAAAGGTCTTAGGCATGCTTTTAGTCTGTTCTGGAAAATGAAAAGATCATCCACATATTTTCCCCTCAATTTGTCTTCCTAGACACTTAAAAAATAAAAAACCCCCAACATGAACGACACGAGCAGAAAATTAGAAAATACTTAGTTCAGTTGCAGTCAGTCCTAGGCAAAGCAATTAATTTGACCCTTCTGGTTTTGAATACTGTGATTGCATTCCCATAAGGCTGTCGCACACCTCCACAATGAACGACTGTACTGCTAGCATGGTGGTACGTTACAGGAATGCCAGTGGATGCTGAAGTCTGTGTGGTTCTGCCCATATATTACTTGAGAATGAATTAATTGTTTTCTTACAAGTTACAAAGTGGATACAGTTATTCACTGGATTGTGAGCAGGTATTTCGAAGTCATGCTTGATAGTCACAAAGAACAAGTATTTGAATGCAAACCTATCACATTTGTAGTAAGTGTGTAAAATCTGTTTTAAGATACAACTTGTTTTGGCTTCATATAAAGCTGATGTGGGATACAGGTTTAAAGTATCTAACTATGTTTTCTTTCTTTTAGATTGTGTTTTTGGAACAAACTGACCAGCAAGAGCAACTGGCTAAGAAGTGGGGGTTCAAAACATCTGACATAAGAGAACTGAGTAACCAGTATGTGTTTTGTTTAGATTAATTTCAGCAAATGCAGTTTATTCTCTGAGTGGAGTAATGCTAGTCTCTGTGAATACTTTTTGGCAGGGAGCACATTAAATCCAATCTCATGGGCAAAACTCTGTTGCAGCTCTGTGAGAGCTCTTAACCCAAGAGCTGCCTGCGTGCTGGATGGGACTTGGGAGAGTGGACGGTCCATGTGCTTTTTGCATTCCTTGCTTTGGTACTGCAGCCATGGCTGAATTGTGCTGTCTGATTTACACTGCGCAGAACAAAATGTCATATTTAGCTTTCATACGTGACCTCTTCTGTGCTTACAGAAGGAAATGATGTTCTTTCTTGAGATTACATTTTGTATCCATTTTGTTAGTAGCAGGCTGCGCCTAACTAGCTTGAAACTCTAGACTTAGTAAATGTAGGTAACACTAGCACTGCAGATATAAAACTCAATTGGTTGGGCTTTGACATGCTCCCTAATAAAAAACAATAAAATTAGAAGATTTAAACCTTCTAAACACGGAGCCTTGGATTTCTAACTGTATTGCAGCTAGAGCGTTTCTTTTTTCTTCAGCCAGTGAAATCCCCCACCTTTCTTGTGAAGTGAAATAGTTTTGCATTGCACCTACTATGCTTTGCATGTAGTAGCATAACTGTAAACAACTTGTGGCTTAGAATCTAGAGCTGCAGCATCTTTTAGTGTTCAGTTGTTAAAAAATCTGTATGCTTTGTTGGAAGGCTAATCATACAGTATATATGAGTCATCAGATGTTTTCTTCACTTGAAATAGCTTGAGGAAAATTGAAGGTGCTGGGAACATGGATCAGGCTGAGAAAGATCTTTCAGCATATCTAGCATGTAGGAAAACAGGAAGAAAAGGAACTACAAAGAGACAAAATCACTGTTCATTCAGTAGTAAGGGAGAAGGGAAGAGGAGTGAGAGAAATTTTATACCGTATGGAGTTCCAGCCCAAAACAAAATAATTATAGCAACATCCTGGTAATGTTGATATATTCATCCCTGTTATTGCATGAACGCTACATGACAACGAACAATATTACAGTTCCATTGTAAATATGCCTTTCCTGTCAAGATATTGAGCAGAGGTTTTTTTCACCGGTGTCTGTGTCTGCATTTATAGATACAGTGGCTGTTCTTCCATTAAACCTTGAAATTCATTGATTGAATATATATATAGAGACACATACATAATGTAGAGGAAAACTGGGATATAGAAAGTTACAGTTTTGTAAATATAATGGTCTGGCAGCTAGAGGCATTCCAAATATATCCATACTGGGAAGCAAGACTGTACCCAAATCTTCTCTTTTTGAGGTGGATTCTATGGTGGAGTAATTTTAGTTATTGTGAAGTCAGTTAGGCTTTATTTGTTGGTATTTTGTCTGGGTATATATTAAAGATAATTGGATTCATCATGCTCTTATATTGTTTTTCTCTCAGTTAGCTATACATATATAGCTAGTCTGTGTAAAAGTTATTATTCAGCTGCTTCATACCGTAAAAGGCGTATGGGTAGACATACAGTAGGAGTTGAAAGGCTGACGCTGAAAGAGGAAGGTTAATCTGTACTTGCCATTCACTATGGTGAATTTTGCTCAAACATACTGTTTAAAGCAAAACTACTTACTGTGGAAAATTTTGTGACATTTTGGACTATTATAATTTTCTCTTCTTTCCCTAGTGAATTCTTCATGCCAGGAATGGTTGATACACACATTCACGCCCCTCAGTATTCATTTACTGGTACAAGAGTAGATCTACCTCTTTTGCAGTGGTTGACTACCTACACATTCCCAACAGAAGCCAAGTACAAAGACAGTGATTTTGCAGAGGAAGTGTACACCAGAGTTGTTGTAAGTACTGCAAATGTCATTCACCTACTTGACGACATTCATATTTGTGAAATATGTATATGTTTTCAGAAAGCCAGCAGAAATAGTACAGCATGTTTTAATGTAATGAAAACCAGATAAAACCAACAGTATAGCCACTGTTCTTATTGCCAGCCAAGATTGTCCCCTACTAGTTCCAGTCTTGTTCTGTTGTTGCTGATAAGACAGTTCATTTAATCAGATGACTAACAATGAACTTGTTTATCATCTTTTCTGGTAACTGAGTACAATGGCCAACATTTAAGAGTACCCTCAGAGCTAGTGTAGCCCGCAGGTGCTGACAACCTCAATGCAGAAATAACCAAGCATGGTAAAAAAAAAATTCAGAGGATATTTCCTGTTCTGCACAAAAAGCCTCTATTATGAAATTGTCTTCTGCAAAGACTACATGAAAGAGAAGATGCTTCTCACAGATGACAAATCTGGGGTGTTTTGGAGTAATTAAGGAAGTCGTTTCTACAGCTGAGGTCCTTGTAGCAGGAATATCTTTCACTGCAGGGGCTTTAGATGAAGTCTGTCATAAGTTGCCTTGCATTTGTCTAATACTGTGACAACATATGTTGTCAAAATAATAACATAATGAATCTGAAATAAACAGTTATACTGGCCTTGCAACACAGTTTTTAAAAAAATTTACTTTCTGCCATCTGCCATAATAAAAACATGTAGGAGCCGTTTGGTCATAAACTCCAGTGACAAGCACACATGCCTTCAGCTACTTAAAACATAGAGGTGATCTCACCTTCCAGCTGTGTGCCTCAACGTACTGTGACTGTCTCCACCAGTTCAGACTGGGTGACATCAGCACAGCTGAAGTGCTCACTATGCAAAGTGTTTAATAACATCACCTGGAAAAGAACTGCCAGTGAGAGATGGAAGTTAGTTGTAGGAGCTTCAAGACAATGGCTAGGCTCTCCCCACGTGTATCAAATAGGACAAGGTCAGGAAAATGTCTCCACCCCCAAATGCTGCAGAATACCAGTGCTCTGCAATGTTTGGTGGGGCTGATAATAACCTTCAACTGTTAGAAACAGGACTAAACCTGCAGGGAGCAGATGTTGTTTCATATGTATCTTTGTACTTTCGGAGTTGTAAAGAAAACATAGTGAATTTTTTCAAATAAAAATTCTGTTGCCAATAAACACTTTTGTACACTTGGTAAAAGAAACAAATTTGGTGAAATTTGCCAGATTTTAGCTGGAATCTCCTCTGGTCCCTCAAATTTTAGGAAAGCCAATTCTTCACGCTGATGGTTTGGAAACAGAATGTTTTTAGATTTCATTTAACAATGATGTTAGGAATCCAGAAGTAGAGAATTCTGGGTTTTAAAAGCTAAGAAAGACAAAGGTAGTTTGTCTCAGTAATGACATTGTTATTTTTGAGACTCATTTTAGGAACCTTTAAAGACATATTTTTAATTATTGGCTTTAATCTGAATATTGTAAGGAAAAAGAGCTTGGCTTCATATTTGTCAAATAATTAGCTCTAGCCATTCTCAAAAGTTGCGTTGGATGTCCTACCTTCTATCTCATTAAAAAATAAAATAGAATTCCTCCAATTATATTGGAGCCAGAATCCAAAAATGTAATTTAAACCTGTATGTTGGATAGGTAGTCAATATAGTATGCATTAGTCCCAAGATCAAGTGAAGCTATAAATTTCGTCATGACTTAATGTAACTTTAAATGGCTCTTCATTTACTGTTATGTCCTCCAAAAGTAACATGAACAGGTATCAACCACCCTCTCCTTTCAAATAGTATAATTAAATAAATAAATAAATTGCACTCTGAGCAGTTGTTCTCAGTTTACTTTACCTTGAAGTTTGTTACTTTGTATTCAGGGATAACAAAGGGTTTTTATACATGAAAGCCTGGCTGTTTTTCCCAGCCACATCAGGTGGCCAAATGGAAACCACTACTTTTTCCCAAAAGCCTTGCTTTGCTAACGTTAGGTAAACAGTGCTTCACTGTGAAAACTGGAGAGCCTTTCAAAACTAGGAAATAACATAAATGACTGGTTGTGTGTATTTCTAAATATAAGTCAGAATTTATTTCCAGTTTGAGTGAAGGAAATATCGACTGGTTTCTGTGGATTTAGCCATTGTTAAAATCCTGTATGGATTTGGAAGAGGAGTTTTTGTTAACACTCAGACTTAAAAATGCTATTACGAAACTAAAAATCTATATTTTACCTTCCCACTTCACTGCACAATTTCACGATAACTAAATGTTCTCGCAGTTTGAAATCAGACTGCCTGTTCTGCATTTTGGCAGCTTGACTGTTTTTTTTTCCAGACAGTTGAAACTGATTTCTTTTTATAGAGACGAACTCTAAAGAATGGCACGACTACAGCTTGCTACTTTGCAACAATTTACACAGATACTTCTCTACTTCTTGCTGAAATTATAGGTAAGACTAACAGTGAGTTTTGAAGGATGTTGCACAGACTGTGTTGGTTGAAGGAAACAGAGCTTAGGAGTTTTAGACCAGCTAGGGATCTGTCTTTCTACTAATTTGTTTTTTATTCATTGTATGTGTCATACTGTGTCCGCAAAATCCACTCTAGTTACCCTTGTTCACTTAACCGCCTCTCTCCTACTATTGTTTCTGCTAGTCTCTTCATTCCCAAATCAGCTGCTGGCTGAGCTTGAATTAGGTCTGCTGGAGTTGCTCTTCAGCTGCAGTGCTCTGCTCTTTCTAGCCTTTTGCTATTTGAGGATTAAAGGGCTGAGTGACAAGGGGCGCAGTCAGTGCATTAATTTCCTGATGCTCTGAAGTTTCAGTTGAGAATCAACATCAAAAATCTTCACACACCCTCCGAAACCAGAACAGTGGGAGCTGAGTCAGGATCTTATCCCTTCCTTCTATTCACCGTTGCAAATGCCTGCTGTTTGAAAGTGTTGTGATTCTTGCAGGATTTCTCAAGGCTCAGCCAGCTCTCAAAGCAGGGCAATTTAATAAGAATCTCAGTTTCCATCAAAAATTCCCTACTCTTTCTGATTTTGTAGGAAAACCTAAAACTTTGGAGCCGTTGCATTCAACAACTCAGTAAAAGTGGACAAAAGAGATCTAATTTAGAAACACGTTTAAAAGCTTAGAATTTAATATTATATGCATTCCTTTTAAGTCTTACACATGAGTTCTGAGTCCTAGTATGGGTAAATCTCACTAAAGAGGCTTGAAGTAGCTCTGATAATTTTCTCTATCCAACCACACGTGGGAGGCATGCTAGGAACTTCATTCTTTTCTCTTAAGGAGAGATGGTTTGCTGAGATCTTTGTGCCTTTTCTCAGCTCAGGGTAATCATCTACTACAGCTACTGTACTTTGATGCTTGTGTTTCTCATCCTCTACTTCACAGTGGTCTTCTTTGTATACTACCATTATGAATTCTGGTTGTGATTAAACTACAGTAATCTAGTCCTCAATTATAACATTTATAAAGTTGGGTACTAATGTGGAAGAGGAGAACTCCTATTTAAATGTTGGGGTTTTTTTCTCTTTCCTTTTTAGCCTTAAAAGTCACATGGATGGTCCCAACTGAAGAAAAAAGCATAAATTCTGTTCATCTTAAATGAAGCTGGCTGGGGTGGAATTTGCTATTTTGATTTCAGTACAGGCTTTGATAGCAGTTTTTGAGAACTCGTGATTCTGAGTTTTATATTCTTATGCATCTCAACAGATAAATTTGGTCAACGAGCATTTGTTGGAAAAGTCTGCATGGATATGAATGACAGTGTGCCAGAATACAAAGAGATTACTGCTGACTCTGTCCAAGAGACAGAAAGGTAAGGTGATTAAACTGATGGCACAACCTTTAGAAATAAGACTTTTTCATACATCTGAAAAGTGAATGTGAAGCTGACTAAGAACTTACACGTGTAAATTTATTAGGAAGTTTTTTTCTTCCAGCAGTATTTTTTCCTACAGTTCTGGCAATTCCTGCATACCCAGTTGCTGCACAGCCCAAGCAGTTTCCCTCCAGCTTTTCCAAAGAAAGGGAGAAGCTACAGCTCTAGGATTTGGAAAGAATATGTGTGTATATGTTGTCTGTATTCTGCCGCCTCTTTTCCATTCACAGCTCTGTGTGTGGAGGTGATGTGACCTGACATGAGATGGGGGGGTGGCAATCAGTTCCTTCGCCCCCATTAACTTCTGAGCTATTTTCTTCCCCCATTTAGGATAAAGCTTTATTCAAGTTGGAGGAGTCAGCTTTCATACACACCATTTTAAACATGCTGTGGTTCTCCTCTCCCCCAGCATACTACCAGTGAAATTACTCTAACTTGCAGCTGAGAGAATGAAGGAAAATCAAATCAAGGCAATGTACATGGTGGAGGGGACCCAAAACTGAAGTATGGCAGCCTGCTGTCTTAAGTTTCCTTTGTCTTTCGCATCCATGCTCAGAAAATGCTTAAGCAGACATACAGCTTTTCTCACGGGACTATTTATTTACTTGTGTAAATGTTTCAAATATCATGCTGAAAGAGAAAATACCTAACAGCAATATATACATCTTATGGCACTTGTGTGAAGTTGCTACCTTATTTTTGCAAATCATGCCAGAAGAATGCCAGTAAAAGTTAGAAATGGTCATGGATTTCTAATGGTGTTTATGTTTAAAGACATTTTTAAAACACGTAGTATTAGTCATTTGCACTTTACTAACAATTGTTTTCCTTCACGTAAATCCCTATTTTTTGTAATAAAGCGTGAGTCCTGCTGAATGGGCCTGAAAGTGGTAGAATTTCCAGTTCTGATATTTTTTAAAGCTTCAGAATGATCTAAATAGCTTTCTTTTAAATACCTATATTGTACCTCCAACTCCCTTCTCTTGTGATTATGTTAATAACAAGTGTTTCTCAGCTTTGGATGAGAGTGTGCCACAAGTACTCCAGAGCTGTCTAGAGAAGAGAGCTGTGTGCTTGTTGGCATGGATCAGGACTTACCTCATCAGGCCTGAATCGCAGCAATACAATTGCAGAAGGATGAAAAAACTCTTCCTTTAAGAGGGCAATCTTCTTTTTTTTTTTTTTTAAAGAACAGAAGTGTGATCTGTTGCACTGTCAGGAAATGGATTACACTGATTTCAGTTCTTTACGGTGAACCTCTGGAAATATTTATATTGTATGCATGGAAATAATATACAATGCCAAGTGCTTCATATATTAAATCTAAATTCTAGTCAAGAATTTGAATCTACCCTTCTCCTGCAAAGGGTGTTGAATAAAAAGTTAGGGAACTGAAATCTAGAATACGTTATATGCTACTAATAGCTGTAGTCATCTGGAAAGAGGAGGACTCATGTTCAAATCTGTTGTTCTGCTACAGAAGACAGTGGTTTGAACCTGAGCATCTTTCCTCATAGAGAAGTACATAAGCCAACAAAGTATAGACTATTTTGAGAAAGCTATTTCAGTTCTGAAACAATGCTGACGCTGTTCAAAGAATGTGAAAAAGAATGCAAACAGCCATTTGGAGGTTTTGGATTATCACCTGAGATTTATACTTGTGTTAGAGTTTCTGCTCCAGTGAATATTTTATTATTGTATCAGATGAATCAGTAAGAGGAGAGACAGACAGATGATACCTAATTCACATTGCATTTTGGCTCTCAAAGTTAGCTCAAACTCCTTTGGTCATTGCAGAAGTTGAGCTTAGGTCTCTCACTTCCAGCTGGTGATCTAACATCAGCTTCAGTGTTGTGAATCTAGCCTCCAGCATTGGTTTCTTTTCCATCTGAAGATATTTGACAAATTTGATTCAATGTTTGTTGTGACCAAAATTATGGGTTTTTCTGAGTATAAACTATGACATAAAAATTCACAGAGATCCTGTCCAGAACCCATCTCAGACTGGCTTTTGGAAATTTTTTGCATACACTGTGCATACGAGTTTTCAAAGAATTTCTTCCCTGCAAAGTCAGAGGAAGTTTTATTTGCTCATCTGCATTATCTGTATTGACTGCTTGGGGTTTTTTGTAGAGGTCCCTGAGGCAGCTTCCTTTATTTAACAAAGTAAGTAAATCTATACTGTATTTTCCATAAGGTAGATAATCTATACGCTAACATTAATATAAGCATTTCCAGAAAATCAAGGGTCCTTTAAGTGAATGAGGACATATGCAACTACCGTAAGTGAGGTATGAAATATTGCAGCATCTTTTAAAAATGGGATTTTAAATAATAGAATATATTTAATGCTGCAATTTAAATTCATGGACAGACAAATTTAAGTGGTTTTATTTTCTCTAATGTTGCAGCTGTAGCTTATAATTATGTTTTCAATGAATTTAATGTAACACGTATTTGGTTTTCAGTGCGAACTCAGAGTAATTACCACGTGTCTAATGTTAATTATTGCAAATGAAAAAAATTCTGCATATTCAGGGTCAAATTCACAACTAGCATGATTTGATGTAACTATCTTGACTTCACTGTGTTGCTTCTTTTTATTTCACCTGAGAATCTGGCCCAACTTTCTGTAAAAAGTTGATCTATGTCTGAAATGCTTAAGAGAGTATCTAAGTAAATATTTTCATAATTTATAACACAGATGACAGATTTATAACAGATTTTTTCCTGCCCTTTTTCAGGTTTGTTAAAGAACTACTGGAAAAGAAAGTAAGTAGAGTTCTCCTTTGTATTCACTTCTGTATTCAGAAGATGCTTGGTGAATATATGAAATAGTTAATCCCGCTGACAAACTCTGCTGGCTTAGTGAGAAATCAATAAAAATACATCTTTCTGTGTAGTAGACAGATATCATCAGTCTAAAAAACGTTCTGCTAGCCACGTTGTTGAGAAATGGACTTGTAGCAGTGTAAATTCAGTTTCGTGTGGTCAGAGCACAGCAGAATAATGTTCTGTGCGTGTTCTCCATTGACTTTAAAATATTTGGCTTCCTAGAAAGGACAATTTTCTGTTAAAGAAAGGTGGAAGTCAGTCAATCACTCTGTGGTATATAGACTTGTAAAAGAAGTTCTCACCAGCAGAAATCAGTGTTTTTACAGTACAGTTACTAATCCATTACCAAATTAGTATTTTGGGTCAGCACATGTCTTCCAGTGTGTTTCTAAAGAAATTCAGGTTTACACTCCTGAGGTAAAGATAGAGGTTTACACTCCAATATTACACGCAGAGATACTTTTCTTATCACCCTTTCATTTTCAATGACTTAATTTGTTGACATTTGTATCTCAAAATATTCAAGAACAGATGCCTAGAGTTTAATGCCTAAATCATATGTATTAGTAAAGTAAATTGGCTAATCTGCAGAAGTCCTGAGCTCCTTGTATCTGGGAGATGGTATAAGAAACTGCGCACCAAGTTATCATATACTGTTTTCTAGTGGTGTCACATGCACAACTATTGCCTGGGCCTAAAGGCAGAGGTGTAATGCCATTGTCTATTTGTAATGAAAATTTTAATCTAGAAGTGCAAGGTGTAAAGTAAACATCTGTAGCTCTAGTCTTGGTGTCTTCTCCACTGTTTCCTACTCCGTAGCATATCTGGTGCTACCGCTAATCTTCCTATCTAGGGAGTATAGGGACAGTTTGTTGCTATCATGAGTCAAGAAGATCCAACAAGAAAAAGGCTTTGATTTTACAGAACTCAGCAGTTTTACATCATTACGTCCCCGATATTCCCAGCAGTGGGACTCAGGAAAACGTCTGGTCATTCATCTGACTTATTTCTCGTAATGCATACTGGACTGTCAGCAAATATGAAAAAGCATCCAGTGCTTCTCCTGAAGTCTGGTAAAATCTCAGTGACTCAATGAAAGAGTTCTAATGAAAATAACTTCTTTACTAAGGTTCATTAAAACTGTTTTCAGAAAAAACTTTGATTCTCTATTTCTGTGGTGAAATTTCTAATAAAAATAAGGAAATGACTATACAGCTCAATTTGAGTTGGCAAGGATGCAGTAAGCAATAAGCAATGGAGACAAAATGTAATTGCTGTGTAAATGCTTGTCTTAGTTATGGTTACTGATACATAGATGTAGAATCCCAAGCATGTCTTTTTAATGTTTTCAGTATCCAAGGGTACAGCCTGTAATAACCCCCCGCTTCGGCCCTTCCTGCACAGAGGATTTGCTGTGTGCACTTGGCGATTTAGCACAGGCTCGTGATCTCCATGTGCAGGTAAGCTCTGAGAGCTCTGTATACAATTTAAATAGTTTGAATAGATAGCATACAGACTAGGGAGTTTTCATAATTTCAGCAAAACACTTAAACCACATTCTTACCTTGGAGCCTGTCTTTTAAATTCCTCTGAAATTATTAATCGTACTCTGCAAGAACAGTGTGACCTGCACAGGAAATGAGAAGGCTCACAGCTGGAAGGATGCACAATTCAGCAAGCCCCAGCAGATGGTCACTAGGAGACTGGCACCAGTATCGTAGGTTAGAGCAACCCTTGGGTTGCTAAAGGTTGTTCTCCCTAGTCCCAGGTTGTTACGTCTGTCTCTCTGCCATCCGCTGTTTCTGTACAGAGCGGATTTCAGTAGATAAAAGAAGTACTCATCTTTGTGTCTTATTTAACATTGTTAACATAGCTGTAGGATTTCCA
This sequence comes from Gymnogyps californianus, assembly GCF_018139145.2. Taxonomy (NCBI): domain Eukaryota; kingdom Metazoa; phylum Chordata; class Aves; order Accipitriformes; family Cathartidae; genus Gymnogyps; species Gymnogyps californianus. The sequence goes on from NC_059500.1 coordinate 45,134,341, forward strand.
GTGTGATGAAGTTTCTCTGTTTAAACAAGACATATTTTAAAGCTTACAGGTCTGTTGAAACTTTGAGATGTTTCTTTTTTGGTTACACAGTTCCAAGCATATACTGTTTTAAAGCTATCCTACATTAGGATTTTTTGTCATTATGAAGTGGGCATTTTGAAAATATATGCTCCAATGGGAGTAGAGGAGAATCAGGTTTTCATCTGAGACCAGGAATTAATCAGTCCATCTGAAGATACATGGAGCAGCTACCAGGGTCCACTCTGTGGTAGGCTGGTTCTCTTTTTTACCTCACAGTCATATGTATTATTTTATTTATTATTTTAACATTTGCCAAATACCAGGTGGGCCACTATGTCACCAAACTGCTGGGACGGACTATCCAGGCATACCATCTCATGACACTTCTAAAGGAACAAATGGAGCTACTCTTTTGGGTCCCAGGGACCTCTCCGATGAAAAGAGAAGCCCAAGGACTAGATCTAACTATAGGCTTTACAAATACTAGTTTCTATCATTATATGTGTAGCACCAGTAGGTTGCTCAGAAGGTTGTAATGTCAGGTTTAATGCTATTTAAAGCACTCATTGCTATGTATTTTCTTATTGCAGAGTCACATAAGTGAGAATGAAGAAGAACTGAAACTTGTGGAGAGCATGTTTCCTGCCTACCAGAATTACACTGAATTGTATGATAAAAACAAGCTGCTTACCAGCAAGGTAGCTGCATAAAAACTTCCACAGCATAGCTTAGATTTATCCATGTAGAGAATATGATGGTTAACTGTAGTGACCTGAAAAGGTCGTATTGTTTTGTCAAGGTCAGTGACATCTGGGGGAAAGTAAATCAGTTTTATGTTCTCTGTTACACAGGTGTTGGTCAAGGTATTGGAACTTTAGACAAGCCCACACTTTTCCTAAGCATTTTAGGGGAGATGAACAATAAAGGTATTTTATGCTTCCTGATCCATTTTCCAAGGGCTCCAAAGAGAATTGGGGCAGTGGGATCAGAAGGTAAAGCTGGTATTGTAGGAGCTGGTAATTCTTGGGTAGTACCCAGTTACCCTTATATTACAATGTTCTTGCACACTGGTTTTGCCTGAAGATTTGTTCTATGGTGTTGTGGTAGGACTAACTTCATTTTTTGGCAGTTTCCTACAGAAAAGCAGCTTGTCCTATTGTGTTCTGTGTATGTACCTCACATACAGACAGGTACACTTTACTGTTCTGACTATCCAAAAGCACTCTCATCTCATTAGCTGATCTTACCAAGTATGGAGAGGTACAGAGGGCTGAAGAGTTGAAATTCATTAAACCTTTATGCTGGCGAGATAAATGCAAGCAGATCTGATACCAGCCCACACTACGTACAGATTGGAGTGCCAGGGCACACCGTATTAGACAGTGGAGAGCCCATGCAAGAGTGAATACGAACAGCCTAGCAACAGTCAAAGTGCTTAAACATCAGTCAAATTGATTTAAAATTTTAGGAGAGAATTTTCAGAGGCACAAAGGGCAGCTGGGAACTCCTTGGGAATTAGCTATTGAACTCCCATTTCTGTCTTCAAAAATGGACCCCAGTGAATTACTTATTTACAGTCCTTTTTACCTGAGAAATCAATGTGGACTACTTAAGTACGTACACGGTATTAACTTTTGTTCTCTCACACAGTCCTATGCACGCTGATTTGTTGCGTCAGTGTACTAAAGAGAATATTAGTGCTGCAAAAACATAGGTCTTAATTCTGTCAGAGTTTTATATCCGCAGCACTGAAAATGGTCACTGAAAATCAGGGTTACTGGTGTTTTCTGGTGCCAGGCTCCTGGTTGTTTGGGGAAGCATTCTATTAAACGCAAGCATAACAAAACCACAGACATTCCCCCCTCCCCAACCACCAAAACTAAGACACCAAATTAATTTTTTTTAAAAGTTTCAAAAGTGTGTTTTTCAGAGCTGTAGCTGAAATATTTCCTTCTTTTTAAAAAGAAGTACAGATCAGCAGAGATATGGTTCAGCAGCTACCATATGTATGTCCTTAAGATGTGGCTATTCTTACTGCATTTTCAGTTACATTTGAGCTTGATGAGTAGAGACGGCAAGGGTACAGTGCTATTAGGAGATGCTCAGTGGAAACAGTCCCTGTGCCATTTTCATTTTTATCAGCAGATTGCAAGGCCTAACAGAACTCTTGCTCTTCTCTTTGGGTAGGCATTTGGCATATGAGGTAATTCCAGTTAGATTTGTCTGGGAATAGTTGGTTTATGTCCTATTAAATGATACTATCCTATACTTCTATGTTTTGTGTATGCTGCTTGTGAACTTATTTTTAAAGTCAGCTATGCAGGCCAAGAAAGGAAAGTCATTAATCAGTTGCATAACAAATCAGATTCTTTTAATTAAAGAATATTCCAGATATAGATATCTACCTGGAGCAAACCTTGAGAGACACAATGGGAAACATGCTAAGAGTACATATATCTTCCATTGTATCTGAGGTACTCCTAGACCCTTGTATTTAATCTCTGTGTTAGCTAAGAAATATAAATCATAAGGTTACCACAGTGCTAGGGCAACTGGGGAATTCTTGCTTTTGTTCCTTAAAGCTCTTAGGTCACAGCAGTCACTGCAAGAGTCAGCACCCTATCTTCTTATACTAATAAATGAAACAAAGCTGAGGGAGCGATATGTCAGGCATACTGAAGTTAATGAGAATTTCTCCCCTGTTGATTTCAAGAGCTTCATTCAAGAAGTGCATTAATTTCCCTTCATGGTAACAGGTGTCCTTTTGGGCTATTAAAAGCAGTACAGCAAAAATCACAGGCACTGAAGTAAATGCAATATTGAGTAAACTGGTGCTTCTGTTTTTCTTTAGACAGTGATGGCTCATGCCTGTTATGTTTCTGACGAAGAGCTGAAACTTTTTAGTCTTCGTGGAGCTGCAATTTCACATTGCCCCAATTCTAATTTTTCGTAAGTTAAAAAAAAAAAGGAAAAAAAAGAATGGTGTACAATTTAATAAAGCTGTTGTTCACATAGTACCCTGAGTCCAGGCTATTGTTACAAGGCTATGTATATGATACCCCATTCCACCAGAAGTGACGTATTGGATTGAGCATGACCATTCATGCTCCATTTCTGCGTGGTATGCTCTGGACTGACTTGTGATCTTTCAGTATAGTCATATATCTACCTATCTATCTAAATATTTCTTTTTTTAAACTTTATTTCTTTCGACTGTTCTATCAATGGCAGATTCAGGCCTTCTCCCTTCCCCCCCCAAAGTACGCTTACGTTTTGGGTAAATGGGAAGGGCTATATAGTCTTCTTTGTATTAAGGAGAAATGAGATACTGTATGGTATCCAGCCAGGATACCGTACTAAATATTAACAGTCACTTTGCCTTTAACATAATAAATATCTTGTTTGTGATGAGTTACTGGAGCTCATGAAATGACCTCCCATCTCCTGGAATATACTTTACATCATATTTGGATTTTTTCACAGATATACTGAGAGCTCATTTTCAGCAGATAACTGTAAAACTGTGGGAGTTTTTAATTGAGAAAAACTGCCTTTATTTTTAGTGATTAAACCCCATCTTTCAGATGTATGAATGCAAATGCTCCATCCCGGTTTAATAAACACAATCTATTGCACATGTTCTGAGAGCCTTTGTCATGAAATGGCTCTGCAGCCCTACTCTTCCTGAACTTTCTCTGCATGTATCACACAGAACACGTTTCTTCTTCCAATCCAGGTTGCGCAGCGGTGTCTTAAATGTGCAAAAGGTCCTGAAACACAATGTGAAGCTTGGCCTTGGCACAGGTTAGTAGTTTGCTGTAAAAACGGTTTCTGTTGGAAACCATTGGGAGATACAAAAACATGCCTGCTTGTTCGTATTTAAAAGTCAGCATGTCTCCAACTTATGGACCTGCTTTTTTCCCCCCACTATTTCTAGAGTAATGAAGTCTAGAGTACTGAAATCTAGAGCTGGTCCAAAAGTGTTTAAAAAGAAAACCGAAAATGAACGAGGAAAGTTTTGTTCCTGTCGTGAGAGTAAACAGGGCTTGAACAACTTTTCAGGTTTCTTTTATTCTGTGTTGTGTTCTATTTACCTGACTTTGTATGTGAGAGCACCTTTATTAGGAATTACACATTCAGAGACAGTGCTTAGCAGTAAAACTTTTTGTGTTTACCACATCTGCCACTTCGTAAAGTTTAATTACAGTTCATAGTTATTTAACCCAGAGAATTATTCCCAAAGCTTGTTTCTAAGAGTCTGATCCCTTCTAGATGTTGCCGGTGGATATTCAGCTTCTATGCTTGATGCCATCAGGAAGACAATGATGGCATCTAATAGCCTTCAGATCAATAAAGTGAATGAAACAGGACTAACTCTTGAAGAAGCTTTTCAACTAGCCACCCTAGGAGGAAGCCAAGGTAAGACGAAATTTCTTTAGGATGTACACAGAGAGCTACAGCTCTTTTTGATATTATGTCTCCCTGTCTTTAAAAGGTGGCTGAATTCACAGATTTTCTGGTGCCAGAGTGAAGTCTAAAATGCTATCTGCTGGGCGGAGATATCCTTTAGTCTCTCATACCCATACTAGGCTCATTACAGAGGAGTGTTTGTATTGATGTTGAGAGTTTAATAATAGAATCTTAATGATTTTTCAGAGTTGTACATTTTCTTTGCAAAGATCCTCAGACTTCTTAATCATTAGTGCTTGTATGTTTATCATACCAATTGGAAAGACTTTGTTTTCTCAGCAACTAACACTTAAAGGAAAAGCTGTGCAATTACTATAAAATCATGCATCCTGTTTGTCATCAGTTTCTAATTTTGTCTCTGCCTTTTGAGCTCTCAGTGAGGCAGTTTGTCACTGTCTTACCAGCAAATCAAAACATCATGCAAATCACTCCTCAGTCAGAGAAAAGCACAAAGTTTAAGCAGGATATGCACCATCATTGTTTAAGACACAGTTGCATCTGCAGAATATAGTCATACAGTATATCGGTTATTCTGGTTCACTGGCATTTTCTGTCATGATCAGTATCAAAACAACAAAAGTTTTAGGAGAACTTGTATGATTTAGCAGAGAGCAAATCCACACATAAGTAAAAACTTATTACTATTTCAGTTAGCAGAAGTGAGCTCACTACCTGCTAAAGAACTGGTCCCAAGTCTTTTCAGTGTAACATTTTTGTAGTCATCAGAAAACACCATTGGGAACTGTTAATGGAAGTTTGAAAGATGTAATGAAAATGTCATCAAACAGGTCTTCTCAGGACTGTATTTGAATTTCTGGAGGGTGTAATGGGGAAATAGAGAAGACAGAAAATGGGCAGGGGACAAAAAAGGAGAGATCTTTTTTCCACAATATATACTATTCTCATAAAAGGTGAGAATAAATTAGCTGAGATACAGAAAGGAAAACTTACAAAAATCCCGAACTCATATGTGGTTTCCCTTCCCAGCTACTCTTGTGCTTGTTTTATCTGGGTTCTTAGATTTACTTAGTACTGTGTTTATTTTATATATTGATTTTGAGCTGTTTTATCCTTACTGCATCACTTTCAAGGGTAGAATATAAATTACTTGTACAACCTTCCAGTAGCCTGGACAAGTACAGTTTATGGAAATTTAAATGAGCGATTCTTTGTTGCAATAATTTGCTTTGCTGAGACTCCTAAACACTTGTCACCCTCTTGTGTTTAATCTAAAAATTGCATTCTGCTCACAGACCTGAAGGAATATGAGATCATTTTGGTTGAAACTGGTAGGTAGTCAAAATATTTCACCATTTGGAGGAGTTTAAACATCTTTAAGGTATTGTGAAGTTCCTGCCACACACAAACTTCACTGAAGGCTGAAGTTCCTTTGTCGGACAGAGCAATCTGAAAACAAGTGAACAAATTATTTGCACATATTATCCCCTTTGATTACTGTCCTGGTTTCAGCTGGGATAGAGTTAATTTTCTTCCTAGTAGCTGGTATAATGTTATGTTTTGGATTTAGTATGAGAATAATGTTGATAACACACTGATGTTTTTAGTTGTTGCTAAGTAGTGTTTATCCTAAGTCAAGGATTTTTCAACTTCTCATGCCCAGCCAGCAAGAAGGCTGGAGGGGCACAAGAAGTTGGGAGGGGACACAGCCAGGACAGCTGACCCAAACTGGCCAAAGGGATATTCCATACCATACAATGTCATGCCCAGTATCTAAACTGGGGGGAGTTGGCCAGGAGGGGCGGATTGCTGCTGGGGAACTGACTGGGCATCGGTCAGCAAGTGGTGAGCAATTGCATTGTGCATCACTTGTTTTGTATATTCTAATTCTTTTAGTATTATTATTGTAATTTCATTATTATTGTTATTATTGTTATCATGATTTTCTTCCTTTCTGTCCTATTAAACTGTCTATCTCAACTCATGAGGTTTTTTGGGTTTGGAGTTTTGTTTTTGTTTTAATTCTCTCCCCCATCCCCCTGGGTGGGGAGGAGTGAGCGAGTGGCTGTGCTGGCTGGGGTTAAACCACGACAGTCCTTTTTCCATGACCCCCCTTCCCATCTCCATCCTTTGATATAATATGCAGATATCATTTGGCACCACGTTGAGCACCAAAAAGGACTGTCATCTCAGCTGAAACCAGGACACTAACTTAGCTTAACTCCAGAGTACTGGAAAAGTCGATTTAATACACAGATACTTTGTACAACTTAAAACTATCCTAAATCATGTCCAAGGAGACACAAAGGCCTCTCTTTAGGTATTCTAAGCACTTGCAAGCACCCAGTAGCTGAAGATGAAACTGTAGATTTTCAGTGCCTGTGGACCTGAGAATCAGAGGTTGTAATGAAGCTTTGAAATAACAAAGCTAAAGAAGAGACCACAAGACAAGCCTTACAGGTGGGTATGAGACCTTCAGATCTGTCTATGATTTCTTTTCCACACCATATTGTTCTTTGTTCCTGCTAATTACCCTTAGTTATCCTCTCTGCACACCTCTTTTATTATCATATTATTATATGTTACTATTGTAATAGGTCTATACAACCTGTCAAAGTTGCTTAAACTGTTTAAACAATTAAATCTAATACTGCCTTAGCAAGTTGAGTATTATTATATACTTTACGGTTTCTCTGACTTCATTTCATTGCCCCTTTGGAGTTTTAATGTCTTTGCAATGTAAACAATTGTTATTCCACTTTAAAACGTTAGTGGCCTATACATCAGATCCGCAATGACACAAAATCAATGGAGAACATTCAAAGAACAAAAATCAAAAGAGGGATTGAGATTGTTTTTCAGATTTCTTTTACCCTTAACAGATGCCCTTCAGAAATTCACCAAAATATACATGTTTTTACTGAGAAGTGGCTTAAGAACTCAGATGCTAACATACTGTTGAATTTGCTTTCAGGTTTTTGCTTGTAATCATCTAAATTCTTGTAGTTTTTCTTATGAACAGCTCAAGAAAATTGCTAGGTGCTTCCACATGGTGGAAAGAGGCTTGCGTTGAAGATCTGTTTGTGACCTTATTTTCTTCCTCAGCTCTAGGACTAGATGACATGATTGGAAACTTTGAGGTTGGCAAAGAATTTGATGCACTGCTAATCAACACGAAGGCTTCAGACAGCCCTTTTGACCTGTTCTCTGCTGATAATTTTGAGGTAACCAGAACAGGATTAATGATCAAAAAAATTACTGGAAATGATGTGGGGAAGGTCTGTGATACGGCCAGAATAAGTCTCTTGAGAGTTATTCCAGTAACAGGAATCAGGTGTACTACCCCACTGCTGTCTGTGTTTCAGCCCAAGACGTTCAGTGGTTGGTTTTTTTTAGAATCTTGCTGTCCTCAGTGACAGTCCCATATACACATAAGCAAAAATGCATGTAACATTTTTTAATGCATGTTTCAGTAGCCCAGGCTGACAATTAGAGTTATTGCAGTGACAAATGGCAGCCAAGAAAAAAGCAATTCAGTTTGAGTTAACACTTTCAGTTCAAACTCAAAAATGGCAACCTGTTCCCAGATAAAGGCTAGGTTGCCTTGACTGCACTGCTATTGTAAATTTAAGCAAGAACTCAAGATGGCCAATTTGAGTTGAGAGCAGAGTTTTTATGCAAATATATAAGCAGTGTTGGCATTATGCAATGGGCACACCTTTTCATACAAAAACCTTTTATAATTAAAAAAGATAACAAACAACAGTTACTTGAATTTACTGATGTGGCCAGACTGTCTATCACTGTCTTTATTCTGAATGTCACCATTTACTTAGAAATGCGGGCATAAGTGGTGAGGTAATTGTTCCTTAATCTGTTTCAGCCACAATAATCTGGATTACAAGTTTTAAATCTTCTTCCTAATTCAAATAATTCTGGAAAAAAAATATTTTCCAGTTTAAGTCTAAACCTTTTCAGCTAAGTTAGCAGTTCTTAGGACTTTAAAAATGCTTACAATCTTATTTTTCAATAAGTAAATGAATTTCAGAACTCTAAAAGAGGAAGGGGAAGTATTGTGTTTTAGGCATATATTTGTTTATACTGTCAAACTTGTGCAGTGTTTTCTTCCTAAGACATACACCCTCCTTACTGAAAGTTATTTATGAGAAAATGTGCAAATTAAGTTTTGATTTTACTGTTAGTAGGAATATTTGGGAAAACTATTTTTATCATTCTTTTAAGCTTCAAATAACTATGATCTGGGATAGCAGATACTGCTTTCTGAATTTGGTTTTCTCCCTTTTTTTTTATAGGACACTCTCCAGAAGTTCCTGTATCTAGGTATGTTCTGATTCTTAGCCCACATAAAATTCTCTTGTTGTTCCATACATCAAAAATTGCCTAAATTAATGTGGAGGTTAATAAAAAATTTATTTATACATAAGTAACTATACATTTGTTTACAGTAAATATTTATTTACATTGTATACAAACATTAATGTAACAATTTATTAATATTTATTTACATTAACCAAATATACATTTACTTACATTTATTAATATTTATTTATAAATACTGAGAAAGGATTAAGTGGTTTAGCTTTTGTTCTTTGGGACATAGTTCAACAGTCAGTTTAACATGATCAGATGCACCAAGTTTGTCAGATTTATTACCACACCTATCTTTATTTACAGTATGAGCTAAATCATATTTCACAGTAAAGTAACACTGACATGCTAATCACCAGTTCAGAACCTGTTCAGCTCAGAAGGATTTCAGCAGACCGGTTGTCATTGTGGTTTTTTTACTCCCAAACAAAAAAGATGTCCTTTAAAACAAACAAAACCCAACCCAAACAATCCCACCCCCCTAAAAGAATAGATATTCTTTATAGGGCATCATCTGGACCAAGAGCTGCACTGCCCATTATGTTGTTATGTAGCGGTAACTGGCGTTGGCTCTGGCCATGTGTGTGTCATTAATTAGGCTTTTGCCTTTTTGAGAAGCTGGCTGAAGCTAACCAGCTTTACTGCTGCCTGGTACCTGCGTTCGTTCAGATACTGTGCAACAATGCATTTTTTGTACAGATATATAATATCTTCAGTGTTTGAATCTACTAAATATTTAGAAAACACATGACACCATTGCAGCCACTGAACAGAAGTTTATTGATGATTAAATGAAGTTTATTTCTTCAAAAAAGCATGGGTAATTTAAACATCCATTGATCTTTGTGGTAGCCCTGACTATTTCTCTCCAAATAAACTTTCTCAGTCCTAGAAAACGGTCACTGCAAATGGTGTATTCCAAAACTGATTTTGTGGATTGCATAATTTTCATTAATTAAATCAGTGCATAGATTTATGTGCAAATCTTTGTTTTGACCATGTTATTTCAGGTGATGATCGGAATATTTCTGAAGTGTATGTGGCTGGAAAGCAAGTGGTTCCTTTTTCAAGTTCAGTATAAACCCATTTCCTTTTTGCAAAATACTCTGCTGATCATTCTGCATCTGATTTGGAAAAGATTAATTAAACACAGTGCCTGATCATCAGGAATGACACCTCATTTTTATTTAATGTTTTAAAATTTGCAAACACTAGAAATTTTGTTAGACCTTTCACGAGTTACTTTAACAAAATTGTCACAGTTCTAGAGGAAATGGATATTTAAATTTCTCTGTAAAAATAGCATGTGTGCATTGATAAGGGATTTGGTAAATACCTTAATTAAAGAGGACACCTGGTGTTCCTTTTAATAATAGCGTAGGAAGCATTATCAAGAGCAATGAGACTCTCATTGTCTATAATGCATCTGAATTAAAAAAAAGCCAGTGCTAGTAAATTGATTTTGCAGATAATGAATATCACGGAAGAATGTAATTTCCATAATATTATCACCGAGTATGGAAAAATCAGTGACATTTTGGGGCATTTAGAACATTTGTCAGTTTTCTTTAGGAGCTTATTTTTTTTAAAGTGATTCATTTAAAATATTATTTTTTTAAGAGAAATTAGATAAGAAGTGTGTATTTATAAATAAATAGGGGTCCTTATTATCAAAGAGTTCAGATTTGTCATTCGTAGTCAGACAGAAGAGAACTGGTGGAAGAACCAAATAAGAAACGCGGCATTAGTCACAGGGAGACGGGCTGGGAGAGCGGAAAGGCTGCATTGTTCAGTGATGCTGTCAGCTGAAACTGCATTTCCGCAGATTTTGTTCCTAAGTCTAGAAGTGGTCTGCCTGATCTTCCACCCACTCCATTGAATTATGTTCAGCTGAACGACAGCTGAATGAAACTTGTGTTAAATTAGAGGCAGGCACTAAGATATCTGAGCAGGCTACTTGATGGCAAACAAATGAAGAGGTTTTTCTGGGCTAGAGGGAGTGCTTCATCTAGTTCAGCCTCCTGCAGAACCTTCCCAAGCTCAGACTGGGAAGACAGGATGATACGATGTCCCTTCTCCTTTCTGTAAGGGAAGTGAGTGGGTTTAAAAAAAATCCAAGAGAAATGGGCTATTCCTGGCTGTTACCACCTTTGAATTGAGGTGGAAATCGTCACTGGAAAAAACAGCTCAGCTTTAATGTGCTCTTTTGTGTCTTTCAACATGGCAACTGTAATTCCAGCCCTGTACAATTCCAGGTAAAAAATGTGCCCTTTTTGTTTTGGAAATCTGTGCGACTTCCTTTCTTAAAAAGCATATTTCCCTACTTTTTATCAGAGACTTTTTTTTTTTTTTTGCAAGATTAGTTTGAGGAGGAGGTTGCTTCTTGTTTCTTTATTATGTTTTTGCAACACAAAGGATGTAAGCTTTAATTTCAGTGTCAATAGAGACAATATGGTATTGAATTACTATAAACATGTGTTGAATATGGTTTTTAGGCCTGCTTCAAACTCCTTTGATTTCACTAAGCTTTTGTTTCACACTTTTATCTCACTGCCTGCCAATATTAAGGCACAGGACTTCCCTCTGTTCACAAAACAAGGGAGGTCACTGCACCAAAGTTTCACTTTATGTCTATTTCTGAGAGAGTGCTTGGCCCAACGTTACTGATAACTTTCTGATTTTAAAAGCATTTTCAGAGCTTACGTACCGTTATGGTTACGCCTACATGAGACAGTATAGCATCAAGTGGCAGCGTAAAAGCTAGCTTGGGCCCTTAAAGCAGTACAGTCTTTTCAGTGTGGGTTTTTTGGCGACGCCGAGTAGCCCCACTGAACACCAGGGGATATTGTCTTGCAGACACCACCCAAGTGCAGCTACGTGGCTTGCTCATTGAGAGCTAGCTCAGGTATCTTCACAGGGCACCGCACTGTGCCGTGTGCTTGTGGAGGTACAGCCTTCGTATCCGTTACGTTCAATGATTCCTAAGGCTTTAGGAGTCAAGACTTAAGGATTAAGATTTCCATGTTCCATCAGGGTGTTTTCTGAACCATTTTATTTTTCATGTGTCCCAGTCACCTACACAGTAGCACACTTGCTTGGCAAATACAACCTTCAGCTCTTTAACTTGGTTTCCTGATTCAGGGAGCATTTTTCCTCATGAATTTTGACATGAATTTAATTGACCAAATTTAATGTTCCAAAACCAAAGATCTGTGAGACACATGTTTTAATCCTCCCAGTTACTGTTTGAAACTATTTTTAGGGAGTTGCATGGTTTTCAGCTTTGGCTTTCCTGCAAGAATGTTTTCTGGGGCAGAGAAAGATTACACAGCCTTGTGTACATTGTATGTTTGTGCCCTACTTCTTTGCTTCCAGAGCTATGAATTAAATCAACGCTTTTATTTTAGTGGTAGTCTTAACTGTCTCTGACTTCGTTGTTTTCCCACTATCTTGTAGTGTTGTTAAGAATGGGATTCAGCATTTCTTCTTAAAAGATTTGCAGGGGAAGAGAGGTTGCTTATTTGCAAGCTGGGAATACAGAAAAACTTTAAGAAGTTCAACACTATACTGCTGGCCCAGTTACAAAGGGACTCCCTAGGATAACTGCTGCCAATGAGCTTTGTATCTCAATATTGGCTGTCAGGAGCAGTTTGATTCTTGTTAAATTCAGGCACAAGGTAGGAGCTCAGCCTTTTGATTTAGCTTTACTAGTGTCTAGTACCCAGACTTAGAAACGGAGGATCAACTTTTTAAGAATCTCAGCTGGAGGAGGAGCTCTGCCTGCAGGTGGTGCCGTGGACTGCCTGCACCACCCTGCAATGCTCAAGACTGGGAGGAGCGAGGACCAAGATGGATAGCATTACACTAAATGCTGAGGTGCTTGGGGGTAAAGGAAAGAAGCCTGAATTTGATGTGAGAGGAAGCCAGTGGAGAAATTAATATAACAAATAAACTGGGAGGTACTTTCAACAGCAGCATCTTAAGTAGAATTGAATTGAGAAAGACTAATGCCAGAAAATAAAGTTGAAGTGAGGTCCTCTGAGGTAGTCCCAAAACCTTGTTCAGTGGAAGACGGCTTACAGACAGAAATTTTAAGGTTTTAAGAGATACAGAGGATGTAGTAGCCAAACTTCTCTGAAGCAATTTTGGGAAAGTCACTGAGGATCCCACCGTAAAGTTTCGGTCCTTGGAACTCTCTGGCTATATGTAGGTTGCCAAGATACTTGGTGCAGTACGGGAGGATCCGTAGATGCAAGCAGTTACTGCTGAGACTCATACATCTGCGCTATATGCAGCTTAAGACTACATATAGTCTGTTTCCTTGGATAAATGTCCCCACTGCACATGCAGTTTGAAGCAGGCCAAATAATTGGTTCAGACTCTTAATGTCTCTTTTAGAGGCTAGAGTATATTTGGCATGCAGCTGAGCGTCCCGTGTAGTGTCCTCCAAAATAAACTTAATCCTTGTGTACCAAAACCACCCTGCAAACTGAACTAAGGTTCAATGAGAGAGGATGATTGGGAATTCACTTCAAAATAGCACTACTGTCTCAAAACAAAATGCTAATGGAGGCTAGGACTGGGACTATTCCCCCCCTCCATCCTCATTGTCACAGAACTTAGTAGCTGAAAACAAATTAAAGCAACCTCCTTCCTCTTCCTCCCTCTTACCAAAAAAAAAAAAAAAAAAAAAAGAAGGTAAAAATTAGGCAACCAAACACTAAGGGGAGATGAGTAAGTGAAAGAAAAGAAAGGGATAATTTTCAGTCAGTATAAATGGACACAGCACTACTGACTTAAGATAAAACCTCTGGAAAAATGTACGCACAACTGTTTCCAGATGTCACTCCCCATTAGTTCTCCTGCCAGATTGTGGATGGGGTCTTTGTTTCTTAATGTGTCTTTGTGTTCAATGTTAGCACACCATTCAGACACAGAAAAAAAAAAAAAAGGGTAGTTTGTGGAAAGCTTGCTTGTTGGGCCAATATGCTTAATGTGTTCTTTCTTCAGACGAGCACTTATTTATTATAAAGGGAATGTATTTCAATTACTGTTATATGTTGATCTCATTGTGTCACTTTAGGTTTTGATTATTAATGAAATGCTAGTAAGTATCGCCTATGCATTATGCAGCATTATTTGAATTATTCATGTGTGGCAAGTGGAATTCTGCACTTTAAAATGTTGCCTTGGCCTAATGTTTATATTTATTCTGTGTTTTCTGTGCAATCAGAGAGCTTTGTACCGAAAAAAATGTGTATTTGTTCATTGTACTGAACATATTCAGTATTGTAAGTGGACTTCCTGTTAGAAAAAGAAATGTTAAAATGACCCTGTTCAAAAGTCTGTGCCTGATTATACACTCATGAATAAAAAAATTATAATGGTTTTATGAAAGCTGACATGAATAGTAATGTTTTAATTTAAAAATATTTACAAAGAAATAGATTTTTTTCAATTGTAATTATGCAATGCAGATTAGCAAATGGTAATAATTCTTGCTAAATATCTACTGTTCTACTGAGCAAAGGAGAATGTAATTATTCTTGATTATACATTTAAAAAGAGTGTGCAAGTCTTGAAAAAAAAGCCCAAGTTCTTTCAAAGAATATCCCAGTTTTAAAATGAAAAGATATTAACAACACTGCTCAGACAAGCTGTTTAAAAATATTGTTTTAAGCATTTCCAGGAACAATCCATAGCAGATGATAAGGTGGACAGCTTTTAAAATACTGGATTTGTATGAATAAATGGTGCTGCCTTATCTGCAGCCCTGTGTGTAGCAGTGGCCAACTCATCTCTAAAATGATAGTGTACAAGTAGAAGGTATTTAAAAAAAAAAGTCAAGAGACTTTGAAAATTTGAGAAAGGACTGGGGAAAAAAAATGAATTTGAGAAGAGCTTTGAAAAGGGCAGTAGCAGAATACAAAATAATGTAAAGTAGAAAGAAGCTAGATCAGAGGAACTCATAAAAACAAGGTGACGTGTCAGTGTTTTAGGTGGGGAATGCTCAGAAAAGAAGATACGTTTTCAGGCAATGTTCTGTTAAATCATGGACCTCATTCCTTCTGAAAGTCATTGAGGCCCAACAACCAAAGATTTCCAAAGCAGTTACTTACATGCTTAATAATGCAAGTCCAAATAATTGTAGCTAATCATAGCATAATTATATAACACTTTTCAACCTTTCAACCTCTACTTCAAGATTTAAATCAAAATTACCTGTTACAACTCCAGAAGAAACCTAATGCAAGGGCATGTTATGCTCTATCTCCACGTGTCTGATGAAACATTTGGCACTGGCCAATTCAGAGACTGAACTAGTCTGATCCTGGAGAAGAATCTCTGCTCCTGCATGCCCCAAACATCATCCCCAGTCATGTCCCTGGTCATGCAGTGATGACTGAGTCCGACACAGGAAGACAAGCACCTGATGTGACTAGAGTAACTGAAAATAAGCTGTTTTAAAAATCAGGTTGTTCTGAAGTTAAGCACACTGCAGAGAACACAGCATGTTCTAAATTACCTGAGCATACACCTAATAGTGAACTTCTAGGTAGTAAGAACTTTGGCTTAAAGTTGTTGGGTTTTTTAAGCCCTTGTACTATATGTGCAACAACTCATGCTTTTCTCAGCACAGAAGCCAGCAAATGACATCTGCAAGGCTCTCTGTACAAAAAACATTAACAACAGCAACAAAAACAATTCTTGGGAGGCCAAAAGGACATCAGCCACATCAACAACAACCTGTTGTGTAAAGTTAATAGAACTTTTCTTGAAAGGCTGAGCAATGTTTTTGGAGGGCAGCTTCCTGGAAATTTTAGTGGAAATTCTTTCTTGGAAAATGCCCTGAATTAGAGTGTGCTCCAATCAGTGAGGTCCCCTGTGGATTCTGCAGAGGCAGTCGCTTCTGTAGAAGTGAATCAATAGTCATTCCTAGATTCACACTTCCTCCCCGGTCAGGACTCAGAAGAGTGTATTTGCTTTAATTCTGGCTTTAGTTTGTGGTTTCTTATACACTTGGTTTTAGTTTGAAAATAACTATGCTGAATGAGTGGACTTGGGAGAAGGATAAGGCTAAAAGGCAATCTTACACCCACCTGCCTAACGCTTCAACTCAAAAGATTTGTCCCATCAGGTAGATGTTATTATGTTTGCACAGCTCTTAGACTCAGTGATTTGGCTTAATGACTTGAGTCAGCTGGTAACAATTAAACCCAGCCGACACCAGGATGTAAACTGTGAGCAGCTGACAAAAACATAAAAATGTTTTACCTTGATCTGCACTTAAGTCACCAAAGGCTTTGCTTAGCCAAGCGCTCCCAGGTGCATTTAGGTACAAAAATGCCCTGGAGATAAGCCTTCAGTAGAAGGGACCAGTGTCAGTGACAATTGAAGGCTTTGATCTCTGTGTCCTATCTGGCCTTGTGGCTTCGGAGCTGGGTTGTGTATTCCTTTAACAGCTTTTGCTGATTAACCTTTTAAAAAGTGGTTGCACATACTCCTTAGCTGAGGAAGTTTGCAGCTCTTGCTGCAAGACAAACCTTCTTTCCCCAAAGGAGAGTTCACATCTCACTGGAGTAAGCTTTTCTGATTCTGGTCCTTGGTTTTGTCTGCTCATTGCCTGTTGTGCGTAGGTGCTGTTTCTTTCATTTGTGAAAAATGCCTAACTGGAGTTAATGTTGTTGAATTTATCCTTCCTGTTGTACTCCTGTAATTTCAAGGAAAAGCAACTTATTAGGAAAAATGGCATATGCAATTTCCACTGTTCTGCTTGGTTTTGATCATGCTAGATGGGAAGTCATGTACTGTTGAAACAAAATAAAGAGGCCTTGTGTTTACACCAACCCTCATCTCTTTCTGTGTTTGACTTTGGAGGAGAGAGAGAAAGGTGGCAAGCTGACTAATGAAGATTTACAGTGAAGACCATAGTACACAGCAAAGTGCTGGAGATGCACACAACTTGCCTGTTCCCTGGGGAACTCGGGCCACCCATCATAGGGGTTTGCAAACTCTGCTTAGTATGCATAACGTTATTTTAGGGGATCTTTTTCCAGATTCAAAACTCTCACAGCTTTTGATGTGTCTTTATTACCAGATTTGTTGGTGGTGTGGTTTAACCCCAGCCAGCAGCTAAGCACCACGCAGCCGCTCCCTCACTCCGCCCCCACCACTCCCAGTGGGATGGGGAGGAGAATCAGGAAAAAAGGTAAAACTCGTGGGTTAAGAACAGTTTAATAACTAATGTAAAATATAATACTACCAATAATAATAATGAAATATAATAATAGTAATAATTGTAATGAAAAGGAATATAACCAAAAGGGGGGGGGGAAACACCAGTGGTGCACAATGCAATTGCTCACCACCCACTGACCGATGCCCAAGCAGCGATCCGCTCCTCCCGGCCAGCTTCCCCCTGTTTATGTACTGGGCATGACGTTCCATGGTAGGGAATATCCCTTTGGCTGGTTCGGGTCAGCTGTCCTGGCTGTGCTCCCTCCCAGCTTCTTGCACACCTGCTTGCTGGCAGAGCATGGGACACTGAAAAGTCCTTGGCTTAAGATAAGCGCTACTTAGCAACAACTAAAACATCAGCATGTTATCCACTAAATCCAAAACACAGCACTGTACCAGCTACTAAAATTAACTCTATCCCGGCCAAAACCAGGACAGTTGGCTTGATAAATCAAAGCCAGTGCTTCAGTAACCTTGTTATTATTTTGTGTCTAAGTAGAATATCCTGAAATGCTTTCTTCTTGTGCTTGGCAGAAAGCATACAGAGTCACATCTCCTTTAATGTGTTTTTCTTTACTTTCTTAATTTTCAAAGCTTAGGCATAAAAATGTCCCCAGTCTAAGCAGCTCTGAAACTCACCAGAAGTGGATTTCCTCAGAACAAAAAATACCACAGGACAACCACTAATTACACACTGAGGAATTGTATGCTGAAATTCTGACAATTATGTGCAAGTTGTTACCAACTTATGCAAAATTATGTGCACGAGAAATAAAGCTGTTCTGTATTTCCATCAACCAACACATCCACAGAAGTCATGTAAACTACAGAGAAAAGACAAGTGAAAGAATACTTCTTTATAGACTACTGTTCTTAATAGAAGCACCCATTTAGGCTTTCAGCATAGGAATTCTGCTACTTAACATTTTATTTTGGAAAATAGTAAGAAATGATTTTGCAGCATTTTGCTAGAGTACTATGTTGAGACTTAGCTACTGAAAGCAATATAAACCTCAGATGTGAGCACAGTCGTTACAGTATAGAGGGTTTGTGAGCCAGTCTGAAAATTTGAGAGCACTTGGGTATGTTGTCAGTAAGTCTCAGGCTACAAGTAGCTGTTTCACTACAATGAGTTGATGCAGGCACAGTGTGCACAAGTGAACACAGAATTTGCAAGCTTAAAAAAAAGCCACTGAATAATCATGAACACATTATCAGTGTAATTTTCATCAGTCGTCTCCCATGGTGTCCCATCCCACTCGGTGGGTGAGGGTGAGGTTAACCTTTTGATTCTCTGTGCGGTAATCCGGAGCAATAACAACTACTCAAGAGGTTCAGTCAGATCACAAATTTACTTGAAACTTGCTTAAAACTTGGCAGGAAAACAGCAGATAGTGGCTTGGCAAAACTTGTCATGATATTACCACGACAAACTCGCAACGATATTACCCTTACGTGCCCAGAATAAGGTCAGAAAACAGAGAAAAAGAGAGACACAAGAAAAGGGGAGAGAAAAGGAAAGCTATCACCACCCTTGGATCCAGCGATGGTCTCTGCTCTGGGTTAGGGTCCTCCAGTGGCGGGCACACAACCTGGCTCTTTGCAATTGTGTCTTTTATAGTCCAATCGCTGTCCACAGTCACACCTCCTGAAAACTCATAAGGGTTCATTCTAGACAGTTCTTGACATACATGGTGGTATTCCAGAGGGTTCTTCACCTACTGAGCATGTGCGGCTTATTGGGGTGGTGGTCTTAGGGACTTTCCAAGGAGCTACAAGCCCCCTGCTCAAATAAACTTGGTGTGACCTCTGGCCACATACGGTGTGTTACCAGGCTGGGTCTGTCAGAGCAGGGGACTGTGCACCCCGCCGCCGCCCACCCCATGTGTCCATGCCCACCCACTTCTCCCTCTTTGCTAGGCTGACATACCTTAGTTTGCTACAATGTTTGAGACATGGGCAGACGTTAACTCTTTCAGTCCCTCACACATGGCTATTAAGAAGCATACAAAGGCTCTCCTTGGTTTGGTATCAGGTACTGAATAATTTATAACTGAGCTGAATAGGTTTACAGTTCATGAGTTAAGAGCATAGTTAAAATGCAAAACGAAGGTTGCTTGCCCTATGCTTGTACTCTGTAATTAGCTGTCTTCCTTCCAAAGTAATGGGTTTGTGACTACATTCTTGCATTAATTCTGATTAAAACTTTCCTTTAGGAATTAACCTAAAAATATGGCCAGAAATGCCATGAAATCCAGATGAAATATGAGCAGTGCCACTTCCTTTCATATTTTGTCCTAGAGTACCATCTCAAAATATAAATGGTATTTTGCTTGTTAGAACCCAGAAGTATTAAAATGGTAACTAAAGCTTAATCTCAGCCCCCACTTAAACAAATCTCAACCTCCCAGCACGCTGGTGAAGGTTCATAGCTGTAAGAAACCCAACTCCTCTGATAATTCATACAGAATATCAATTCCAGCTAGCTTGGGCAGCGCTAATGCTTGTTGTATTAACTCAGTGCTGCAAAAATTGTTCCCTGAGCTTTTATTTTTGAGGAGGAGTCACCACTGTTGTATTTTTATGGCTTGTGAAACAGCAAACAGATGTGCCAAACAAGAACAGCGCTGTCTTGCAGCACACGCCAGCCAGCGCTGAGCAATCCTCCCTACCCCAGCTGAGGGGCTGCATATGTTGGGGGCATTTCCAGCATTGTTATACAAAGATTCACATGCTCCGAGGGATAATTGAGGGAAAAGAGAAGAGTTTGAATTGTGTGCAGAAAATGCTGTTACAGAAAGGGAGATTCACAGATTTTTAAGCCTAAACCTGTAAAGAAATGAACTGTTGCAATCCTCTGCTCTGACCTCTCCAGGCCCTGAGAGAGGGGTGGCTGAGGCATCCCATGAGGCCATGCCTTCATCACGTACCCACCTGTGGGGCTGAAAGTCTCAGTGAAAGCCAGGACATGAACAGCGCGGGTTGGAGTGACTAGGGCTAGAGTTGTTCCAGGCACCGTAGGTAAGAGCAGCATGACACCATGCACATGCTAAACACTCGCTGTCTCAGCCTATTACAGGGGCTTGTTCCGTCAAGCACAGTGCTGTGCTGAACTCTGTGCTAACAGGTAGGGAGGTCGCTTGGACACCCCATCGCTCCGCCAGCCTACACGACCAGCCCAAACTCTCACCGGAGGCCTGTCAGAGAGCAGGGAGCTGAGCACAGTTTCCTGCACTCTGGGCTGGTGCCCCCATCACTAGAGCATCCTCACTTCAACACCATCTCAAACTGGCAAGAAAAAAATTAAATTCAAATTGCAATACTTGCACTTCTTCTGATACAAAAGCCATCTCAAAGCAGTTCATGTCCACAGACAGCTCTCAGCTGCACCTCTGCCTGGTTTGGCAGCTGCTGTTGCCCTGTAGCAGCTGCCACATCTGGCTGTAGGTGCTGATGTGGATCCGAGACAAAGGTGAGGCAGTGTGAGGTGGGACATGGCATGAGCAACCTTCATAAACACCTGCACTTCAGTTTTTTTCTCTCTAAAAAGAACAGTGGTTGGTAATATTACCCCTGCTTTGTAAAACCCTTTGAGGAGTTGCAGGGCAAAGGGAAGAAAATAAGAGAGAAAAAGGAAAGCAAGAACAAAAGAAATAATGAAAGGAAGAGCAGGAGGGGAAAAAAGGGGAGAAACAAACCTTTTCCTCCTGCTTTTCACTACTGTATTTCCAAGGCTGTATCTCGCAGAGGTGTTTTGAACCAGTGGAAGCCGCCCAGGGTTAGGGGCGGCGGGTGGCAGGCTGTGAGTGGAGGGTGGTACCTGCCTGCGCTGCTCTCCCCCTATCCCTGCACAGCCCCTCTGCCTCTTCTCCTGGAGCGTGTCTCCTCGAGGCTGGGCTGCCAGGGTATCTACAGTCTTCCTAGCCCCCTGGCGAGCCACAGTCCTCTGATAATGCCCCCTCACAGTATCACATGCCATCACCTTTCGTGAGCATCTCCACACCTTCGAAGTACAGTACATCACCTAGAGAAGCAACTGCTTGCAAGCAACATGCAGCTGTTGCCCTACATGCTTACTGCCATTTCACCCTTTTGACTCCAGTGACATATAAACCTTCCATTAAAAAAGTCTGACCCATACAGATAGGTGGAGTAATACCTGAAATCCAGAGTAGGCAAAGGTATGAGAGTCTTAGGTGCTACACTGTCTGACAGTTGTAGTACTTCTTTGAACAGTTCTCCAGCCTTCTTGCACGGTTGACACCTGCACTGGAGAAGACACAACTTGCCCAAAGGAACACTCAGTTCCTTGGTGTTTAGGCCATGAAAATTGCATTTAAATTAAAACCATTGCAACAACAAAAAAACCTCAGTAATGTGGACCCTCTAGGATCTATGGAGTTACCCAATGGTTATTGTCCAAAGAGCAGATGCTACATGGGCTGCAATGCTGAAGGCTACAGCCTGTGAAAGCACGAAATACGTGCTGAATCCATGAGTGTGCAAGTCACCAGCACCATCATATGTGTGTGGCTTCAGGATCTGTGCCAGGTTTTGTGGTTGAGCTCCCCTACGGGACACGTAGCAGTAGGCTCTGGTGTGCTTGTGCTTGGAGCTGACCCTCGTCATGATTTTCTAGGTCTTTCCTGCAAAAATGTGATTTAATTTAAAGTACCTGGAATTGGTTTGGTAACTTTTTCCCACAAAGAGAGATGCTGCTGGGTGAGAAGAAAGCAGATGCAATTTTAAGGTGATGAAAAAAGAAGCACGCAGTAAGAGCTGAGGGATGGGAGAAGGACTGGTGAAGCCCATCCCTGCCTTTCGGCCTCCTCTTGTTCCCCACCTGTACACGTCGTAAGTGCAGTTCACCTTTAATGCAGCCTCAGGGAATCTAATTCTAGATTATTTTTCCTGTGAAAGACTGCTTAATGATGGCCTGTGAGCTCAAGGAAGCCCTTTACAGGGTCTCAGCAGCACCAGGCCGATAGCGATAACTCCCTCCCATGTTAGTCCCTTTCAAAAAAGCTAATGTAGTGGATTTCTGAGAGGAAGATCAAGAGTGATCTTCGAAGCAAGCTGCTAAGAGTGTGGAAATACGACCAGGTAGAAAATCTCCTTTGAAGAGACGTCCCTGGTGGGCTGGCGCCTGCCCAGCCTCGGAGTCCCGCGTGCGCCGGCGGCCCTCCTGCCGCGTCTGCCTCTCCGAGGCCGGCGGGAGGGCCTCAGCGCGGCCTGTCCCTGCCCGGATGGCAACGGTGAGCCCTCTGCGAGGAATGGACTGCTGTCCTCCTCCGTAAAGGGGGAGCTTAAGGAAGAAAACCAAACCCCGTACAAACGCTAGTTTTCCTCATGGGAGGAAGGGTCAGCCAGCTCTTCTAGTCCTTTCATTCAGCGCAACTGTGGTCTCCAAGAAGGGCTACTTTTATAGCAATTTTCTGGCATTTTTGCTCCCTTTTAACCCGAAACAAGAAAAATAAAGTCATACAGGAAGAATGGATTACAATGGAATTTATTTTACATATGCTTTTAGGAGCATTTTTAATCCCTGCCTGAGTAAAGAACATCTGTTGTTAATGCTGGCAGAGGTGGCTTTTGTTACTAGCCAGGATGGTAAACTGTAATGAGAGATGCAAGTATTCAGGCACAACTGACTGTGCAGAAAGAACGAGACACACTATTGGTACAGTAAAAACCAAAACTTTGTGAAACACAGGATAGTAAATGGCGTTATCTCATTGTCACATCACCTCATTAAACTGATGGGTGATTTCAGGTACGGAGGCTGTGAAGGCAGCATGTAAAGCACTGGGACGGTGGGGTCTAGGGGACCCTTCCCGCTCCTCGCCTGGTCACAGGCTGGGCCTGGGGTCACCTGAAATGATGGTGGGGATTTGCAGAGGGAGCGCCCTCCAGGGAAATGGCACTGCAGAAATTGATCAGTTCCCCACTAAACGTGTGGCCACCTGCCCCTGGTTACCCTAAATACAAACAGCGAAGACGCAAAATGATTCTTCCTCACAGTCAGCAGCATCAGCTCAGCTTTTCCCTACAAAAAGAGCCAGGTGATTGCCCTGCTTGCGACATTCAGCCTAGAGCTGCTTGTAAAATCCAACATGAAACATTTTCAGGTGGAAAAAGTCTTTTGACAAAAGTGTTGTTTCCAATATTTCATCAATTCCAATGGAATTTAACCATCATTTATGTAAAATGTTATTCAGTAGGAATTTTCGCAGCTGGCAAGATGTATCCAGCATGGGCTTCTAGTAAAATAGTTCATATCTCTGAGCAACCAAGTGAGGTAAGTGCTCAGCTGAGAGATCATGGGAGCAGTGGTTTTCTGTATGCCTGTCAGTCTGGAATCATTTTTCTGGGATGCTGAAAAACAGCTGCTCCTATAATTAGTTCATGAAGTGTGACTTCTAGGGTATCCACTAAATCCAGCTTAGGCTGTCAGCAGCAGAAAGTAGCTGCAAGCTAATGGTTGTTTAGTGGCCTCTGCTAACCAAAATGCAACTGAACGAAAAGAAAAAATATAGAAAACAAAAAGAAGAAAGAAAGTAAAATTTCACCCATTGCAAATAGAATTGATTTTCTCCTGGCAAATGTTATCCGCAAGTCCTGCTGGGCATATTAGGCTGTAACGGGACTAACTAGGCATCAGGGTGGCTTGAACAACTCTCGCTCCTACACAATACCTCGTCTGTGAATCCACAGAGGACTTCAGCCGTCACACTGATGACCTTGGCCCTTCCATCTTCAGACCAAAAAAACCCCACCCCTTTCCCAGTTATTTAAGATAGTCAATTTGGAAAAAACTACAGCAAAGAGGAGTGGGCTCAGGAACCCCACAACTGTTGACAGTGTTATGTTCTTCATGTGGAGAGCGAGTATGTCCTCAACGGGACACCAGCCACTGCTCACCACTTCCATCCTCCTGCAGGGATAACTGCACTCTTCCTTACGCAAGGATGTAAAAGGGACTGAGCTGGGTGAGACCAAAGATTTATCTAGCACAACTGTCCTATTTCTAGTAAGATTGATAAACAGGGACGTGCAGGAGGACAGCAGGACACAGCACGAGCCTTCCCTCATAGCGTCCCCCACTTTCAGCCAATAAGTCAAAGAAGTTTAAAGCCAACATTGCGGCAGGGAAGTTTGGTTTAGCTCCTTAGTTTGTCTAATGCCTTTCTGAAACATTCACATTTTTGCTTTCTGTAACATCCAGTGACTGTGAGTCATACCTGTTCATTATGGTTGGGTGGCACAATCATTTATTCTGTTTGTTTTAAACTGGCTGCCTAAACACATCCCTGTTTCCCAGACTGCAAGCTATAGTGAATAATACAGTGTCACCTTTTCCATTAGCATCACTGTCATTAAAATCGGTTTCAAGGAAAAGTAAGACTGTTTTGTGCTTATCATTTTGGCTCGGATTTATCAAAAGGGTTTTTTCATATATTTGTTTTGCAATTTGGTTCAACAGAGAAAGCTTAGGGCTGGACAGCAAATTACATGTGAAGTAGACTGGGCTGGTTTCACAGAAAGCGTGGAGTAACAGCCAGTCCTACCTATCCCCCAAACAAAACAGACCATTTCATAGACCTGGAAGCAGCAGAACATTTTGTACATGTTGTGCAAGGGCCAAACAGCTTGGAATTTGCCTGCCACCACGGAAATATCTGGTATCTCTGTGCCAAGGCTGATAGACATGTTGAGTTGGGCATTGCTGAAGGACAGAGTCAGATTCAGGGTTGGCCAGACTTTAGGAAAAATATTGTACAGCTAACATCCTTATCTTAATCCAAGACTAATTTACAGTATCAAGTGTCCACGGTTTCTTCCTCCCTGCACAAATGTGGTGTGTGGGATGAGAGCCGCTATGAAGAAGAGAGCAGTAACTGTATGCCAGGGCACAGAAAGAGGGCAGAGAGGCAATAGGAGGATATTTCCTTCCTCGCCACTGGCCCTTACTTACGTAAAACCTAATCCTTAAAAGACATCCTTTCTGACAGAAAAGGAGTACAATAAGAATATGGTTATTTTACCCTCCTAATAAGGACATGAGAGGAACAGGCACCACAGCTGGCAGCGGTGTCATCCTTCACAACTCCTTCCAGAGATGTTTTGCGAGTTCCTGCTGACGTGCAGTCTGTGAGCACTACCAAAACTTTATGTTCTGGGACAGGTTTAAAAATCTGCATCAAACCACAAACATACATGAGCTCCAACCCCAGCAAATTCGACGTTAAAACAGCTTGACTGCCAATAGATGCACAAAGTGCAAAATATCTCTTTGGATCATTATTCATACTCACTTCTGTTGTTCACATGAGCACTCAGAACAACTACATTTTGTTTTCTAAATTGTCCTCTGAGTACAATTAGGTAAACATTCAGATACCGTGGTGAAAAATCTGGGACGGATGGATGAACTGCATGATATTAGCATATAGCAAGGATAAGCTTGTTTTCTAAACCCAGGATTACCATGCAACCCCAACATTCTCATAGATGCAAAGACCATGAAAATTTCAGCTGGCCTTCTCTTGTAGAAGAAGGTTACAAAACCAAGGTCCTAGACACTACCAAGAATTACTTTGTAATAACCACAGCAGTCCTTTAATAAGACTTACTCATCCTTTTACACCAGAAGGCAAGAAAATCAGCATGGCCCCACTGCTTTTTCTGTCTTTGGCAGAGCCCAGGAAAGACCAGCTGGATGCTGCTACTTCTCTGCCAAGAGAGGGGATATAATGATGTGTATCTCCCTTGGCCTTGAGGATTCACCTGCCAGCTCTGCCCCTCTCTGGAGAAAAGAAAGCCACCGCTGACTGCTTGCAAAGGTCTAAGCAACCTGCTCTGATAGACAGTGAAAGATTGCATCATATTGCTCCCCTCTGTAATGTTTATGCTGCTTTGAGAGAGTTAAACCTTTCTGCAGGCATAATTTTACCAACTACTTCCAGCCTCAACAGCATGGGAAGATGCTTATAAAGGGAATGCTTGCCTGTTCAACAAGGAGTGCTGCACCCTAGTTACTAATATTGCCTAAATAATTGCTTTGGGTTGTTCTGGTTATTTAGCCAGGCTTCTGAAGTGTTAATTGTATATGTGATTGTCCTGGTTTCGGCTGGGATAGAGTTAACTCTCTTCTTAGTAGCTGGTACAGTGCTGTGTTTTGGATTTAGTGTGAGAATAATGTTGATAACACGCTGATGTTTTAGTTGTTGCTAAGTAGCACTTATCTTAAGCCAATGCCTTTTCAGTTTCCCATGCTCTGCCAGCAAGCAGGTGTGCAAGAAGCTGGGAGGGAGCAGAGCCGGGGCAGCTGACCTGAACTAGCCAAAGGGATATTCCATACCATGGAACGTCATGCCCAGTATATAAACAGGGGGGAGTTGGCTGGGAGGAGTGGGTTGCTGCTTGGGTATCAGTCAGCACATGGTGAGCAATTGCATTGTGCATCACTGGTTTTTTTTTTTCTTTTCTTACCCCCCCCCCCTTCTTTTTTTTTTTGTTATATTCCTTTTCATTACAATTATTACTATTATTGTATTTCATTATTACTATTGTTAGTATTATATTTTACTTTAGTTATTAAATCGTTCTTATCTCAACCCACAAGTTTCACCTTCTTTCCTGATTCTCCTCCCCATCCCACTGGGAGCCGGGGGGGAGTGAGGGAGCGGCTGCATGGTGCTTAGCTGCTGGCTGGGGTTAAACCACAACAGTGGTATTAGTGCTAAATGCACTGAACTGTCTTTTGCATTTGCTGAGATGGTAAGTCACTGAGTTCACTAAATCTCTACATGTTTAACTCCAAAATATGGGGCTGAGCTAATGGATTTCAAAGAGGTATTTAATAAGCAGATTCCTCCACTGCCCACGTAAATACATACTAATAATCAGACAAAATTAAGTATGAGCATGATTTGTGTGGTGTCTTTCACTGGAATAAATAGCTCCCACACTCCCCTCTGCATTTCCCTTGGTCCATTTACTGTGCAGAGGGTGATCACCTTTAGGGAACCGCGGCCTTTTCAACACTAAAATAACAGTTGAACATGACACCAGAGGTTAAAATATTTGTACACTGGACTTTGAGACTCCTATTTTAACATTTTATTGTATCATCATAAAAATAGAACAAATGCTTTTATTTATTGCTGCTTTGCATGTCAGATCACCTAAACATGACATAAAATTCCTGGTTGCAAACCTCTGTAAAATCATAAAACAGACAGGAAAAAAAGTACTCCCTCCTTTCCCTGCCAAGAAATAATTTCCTTTGCATTTTCCCTTATTTTTTTGTGGTGTTCCCCTTGCAGTTTGCATGGGCAGCCAGGAAAACCTTTGCTGTAAAATCTCACAAGTCAGGTCACATATGGGCAAAATTCATGCAGAGGCCCTGTAAAGGACAATCGCATATTGCAGGAATTCTAAGTTCATTGCTTTTAAAGGATAAACATCAGTTTGAAAATCAAAAAAGGGACCTGAGACACAACACTCCCTCGCTGGAGCGATCCACATGGCAGCTTGCAAGGCTTTGTGCGGGACCATAGGTAAAAGCGAGGTCAGCATCCCTTGGGGAAATTCAATCTTCCCTGGCACTTGCAGCGAGTGTGGCGGTATGAGACTGCTTGTGCTGAGCAATGCCGGCGGAGGGGACGCTGTCCTGCCCCCATGCAGGCTCAGCTCCGCCTGGCCAACTTCAAGCATTCTCTCCATCTTTTTGTCACTTGCCCCAGCACCCTGGGGCCCAGCAGAGGCAGTGCGATGGGCATAAATGCTCGCCCCCGCTTTGTGTTGCACCTGGCAGGGGCTGGGTTGGTCGAGGCAGGGCCTGGCAGCTGACCACATCCACACACTGCCAAAACTCCACATCCAGCATCACAATGGTGGTGTAGCATAGCACCCTTGGGGTGCCGTGAATAACCCTGCCCTTTGGATAGCCTTTTGGGCTACTTGAAGTCCCTCTGAGCTCTGGTGCTCAGCAGGGTACGGTCGAAGCAGTTCGATTTCATGGTGCTGGAGCTTGGCACTATCAGCGCAGATAAAATAAACACTCCTGCCCAAAATATTTACTTGCCCTGAAACCTTGTTCTGGGACTAGCTGATGTGCCTGGTGATTTCTTTAACTAAACAAACGGTGTAGCTTTGTCCTTAGTTTGTAGCCTTGGGAAAGGGGAACTTTAAGATGCCAGTTAGTTTCTTATATTTTAATTTCCTTCTAAATGGAATTTTCTTATATTGAAATTCCTTGTAAATACACAGGGGGGAGGAAAAAAAAGGCTATTGTTCAGAGGCTGAGTCACTGAAGGGAGAGGCTTGCCGTGGCTAGAGGAGGCATTGCCAGGCCAGGACAGGATGGGCTGGGGGTGGCATGGCAGCGGGTACGGGTAGGACTCCCACAGCCCTGCCAGCCAGGCTGGGACTGCTGAAGGGGCACGGGCAGCCTGAACCGGGCTGTTGAGAGGGATGGCAGCTGGGACTCCTGCTCCCATGGGGATAGGAGTGTCAGGGCTCAACCTGCAGCAGGAAGACCCCACCGGGCTGTCCTGGCCACTCTTTCTCTCCAGCAGATTTTGTGAAGTGCTGGGACCCACCCGGCAATCACTTTCAGACGTGTCAGTGGGGAGCTGAGGCACAGGGAAGATCGTGGTTAGCCACAGGTTACTTTAAGCTGAATCACACTCCTGAGCTATTTGTGTTACTAACTTTCTGGGCTGAGAATGGCTCTTTCCTTGAAGTAGGAAACAAAAAAGCTATACACTATGCTTGTGGCTGTAACCCTGCATACACATAAGGTTTTAAAAAAGCAAAAGCGTGCATCTGATCTCTGAAAAACACAAGGCTTTGCTTCTCTACACACAGCACTCAGACAAATCAGGTGGGAGAGCGAGGGGCAGGGATTTTCAGATCCAGCTCTCATCTCGAACAGAGTTGTGCATCAATGAGGTGTGTTTGAA
Source organism: Gymnogyps californianus (assembly GCF_018139145.2). Classification (NCBI taxonomy): domain Eukaryota; kingdom Metazoa; phylum Chordata; class Aves; order Accipitriformes; family Cathartidae; genus Gymnogyps; species Gymnogyps californianus. Next base: position 45,163,386 of record NC_059500.1, read on the forward strand.
CAACAGACTTTTAAAAAAACCACAATGACCAGGTTTGGGAAAACACAGGGATTTCATACAATCTCTTTGCCTGTACCCCACCTAACTAAATTGTATTTGGTTAAAAAAAAATAAACAGAAGTCAGCAGCTTAACTGATGCTAGTAAAACGTGCCCTAAAAAATGGCATAGTTAGAAAAAAAGTGGAAGTTACCCTGCCTGCTTAGGACTTGCAGTCAATAATGACATTTTTGTGTCAGCTTTTTTAAGAATAGCCCTCTGTTTGTAGCCCAAAACAGCATACTGCTTATACTTACAAGCAGGCTGTGCATATATTAACTTTCTTTCTCCAGTACTAATAAGCTCTGCAAAGATAGGTTTTTGACATAACCTTTTACCACAGTTAGTTAAAAAATATCCCCCCCCCGCCCAGCAGCTTTTCAAATTATGTGAACTGTTTTAAGAAAATCACAGACAGGTTTGCTTCAGACTCTTAAAGTGCTACTAGGAGGAGAGGGGGATGAAATGGAAGACGAAAGCAAAAGCCAGCCAAAGCTGCTGCAGGGGTTAGTTATGAAGTAAGGGTGTTTCTGAGGTCTGGGAGCAGAAGTGTAACAGAGTAAGGGTATTCTTGCCTATTGCTGCTTTTATTGTTTGGCGTGGGTGTGACACAGTTGTTTCCTGAGCTGAAGTGCCAGCAAGTGAAGATTTTTAATAATCTGATCAAGGACAAAGTGTGGTGGTGGGTGGATTTTAGCCTCCATAGAAGCATACTGGAGTACATAGATATGTTGGGGCAGTGTTTGCTGTAAAGTAAAAATAGGAACAGTTACCTCTAGGCTTCATCTGTTTTTGCCTGCTAGCACAATGCGATGGAGATGTGGCTTGAGTAGTGCCTGCTCAGGCTCCAACCAAAGGGCTGCTGCACCTCCCCTGGCCCTCGCTGCCCTCGAGGAGGGGGAGAAGCTGTTGCCAGCCCAGATCTTGGGGGAAGCAGGGATGCGGCAGAGGCACCCTTGAAGAAGCAAAGACAGCTGGGTCTGGAACGTGGCACTATCACTGCTGCTTTATGCAGCCAGAGGCAGTTTAGAACACGGATGATGTGCTCCTCTCGCTAAAAGATAGGTTTGGTTGGCATTTGGGGCATCCCCAGATCTTGTACCTCTGCTCCTGGCAGCGTAACTCACCCACTCTTTCTATGACCTGTGATATTGCTCTTTAAAATCTGGCTTTTTAACTTGGCTTGCTTGGACAAAAACAAATCAGGGAGCAATTGCATATGTTAGGGTGGAGGGGGTGAAAAACCAGGGCTGTAGGAGAGTCAAGCAGCTGGTGGTAGTAGCCTGGTAATATGGCTGAGCTGGAGCCAGGACCACAGGGCTGTGTCCTCGCTGACCCCTTCAGCGCTTCGTCCTTGCCTCTGTGCATTAGGGACAGCAACCCTTACCCACCATCGTGAAGGGCTCTGGGAAACAAAGAGGAAGAGGGCTGTAAAAGTCCTAATGTTATTATTCACTGATATAACCTTTGGTCTCCAGCAGCTATTTGCAGATGAGTGTTAAATGCCTCTATTTACAGAAGGCTGGTCGACACTGAGAAATGACTCTGTGCTGACCTGTGATTCACCCTCACCAGATGACAAACCGTTAAACACAACAACCTCTGCTTACGTGAAACACTGAGTAAATTAACTTGTACCTCGAGGCCATTTCCTGACATAATATGATTTCCAAACTCTGGCTTAGAATATCTTGCTGAGGAGCCAGTGAACTATTCCCACTGTTGGTCCTTTATTTATTGCCAGGTGCTTATGTGTAAGAGACTAAACTACTAACATCAGCAAAAATATCACCTTAAATCAAATGTAAACCCATTTCTGCCACCTGCAGGTTAAGGGCTCGGACTCAGCTAGCAAACCTTGAAGCCATGATGGCAAATGCCAACCTTTGCATCACTGCTACATGCTTGAAGGTACCAGCCAATTTGTCTCGGCACCAAGACCAAAACTGCAATTCCTCAGCAGCCCGTGCAAATCCGTGTGTGGTGGTCTCACCTCTCCTGCGTGTCCCTGCCTCCTCCTTGCACTAAATCCAGTACTCGGTGAACTTGCCATGAGCTGTCGTGGTGACTGAACTGGCAGCAAAACATCCAAGTTTTTGGTTCTACAAGGTCTGTCAGGTGAGCTTCTAGTAGAAATACACAAATCCGTATGGATATTATCCATCAGATGAGTCCAGTATAGCAATCAAAGGAACCAGCTGAGTCTCACTCTGAAGACTGTAACCAGACTGAAAGGGATCAAGATTTTTCCAGGGTCATAAACCTACTTTCCCCTCATAAATCCCATGCTACTTAAAATACAACTATGGAAAATCTACTTTAGCCTAATCCTGTTTAAACCTAGTCTGACCTGGTCTCCCAGAAGCATTATCAAAGTCAAATGGTCCTGTGCACAAACTGTTTCACAGGCTCCCTTGGGAACTCAGGGCATATTCATCATGTGCCCAACTTCTTGCTGACTTACTAAAGTAAACTTCAACCAAATCTACAGTAAAAATGCTGTCCACTCAAGGAAAATGCTCATCAGCAAATAAGGCAGGCTTGGGTGGGTTTTAAACAATATAAATATAAATGTACACTATGGTAAAGAGTAGATAAACATGAATGAGGAACAGTGAATTAAATTGCTTTTCCTCAAATCTGTGCTACAATCTCGGCGATATTACAAGTGAAGATTCATAGCGGGACTTCATCCTGTCTTGCTATATTGCAAAATCACCAATCAGGCAAAAATATTAGAGAGGGGCACTGTATATCTCTGAAGATGAAAGGTCTGAGCTGTAGGGAGCATTTCTCCACTTACATGTTTTCCATGCAGTAGCTTGGCAAACACCTTGTGCTTCTAACACCTCTCTCACAAAAGAGTACACCAACAAACTGATAAACGTCGCTGCCAAAATGCTTTCAGAAAACAAAATAAATTAACTACATGTCAAGACTACTGTCAATAAAATCTGAAAATAAAATCAGCCAATAAAGCCAAATGCACATCTCTAAACACATCCAGACACCTTTCAGACACTGGATAAAGGGACTGAGATAGCTATGGTTGCAGTGGGAAAATGAAGCTGAAAGAAAAGTTCTGCTGTGAGCAGGGCCCCATACTGAATCGTGGCTTCAGTTTGTCCTTTAGGTCATGTTGCCTCCATTTAGATTGATTTCATTATTGTACCATCAGGAAGAGCTCTAGGAAGAACCTGGAAACACATGAACCAGGAAGAGCAGGTTAAAAGTGACTTACCATCAACAGTGCTCAGAGCCCTATCAAAACAACCTCAAAAACCTAACAAAACCCTCAAACAAAGCATTTTAAGACTGTTGATTTTTCTCTAACAGCAAACCAAATCACCGTGAGGCTGGCTGGCTGTGAGTATGGAGGAGAGTAAAACCAATTCAGATGCAGCCGCATGTTGAAGTAGCTAGGCAAGTGAAGCGGTGGGCAGCTAAGGTGTCTTGAGTCCAATTAGGTAAGTACATTTGGCTATTACGCAGTCAGTGACTCTTAACTCTTTCCTTGGATTTAAACAGAGCAATGCAGCCTTGGTGGTTCATTTAGCAAACACAGCCCTGGTCTATCATTAGGCAAGGTCATCTTACGCTGATATTCGGGCTGGTCTTATACAGAGATGGTCACTTTATAACTACAGTATATGACATTGCAAACATCAGGCTTGTGTTCAGTTGAATCCTTTGAGATATAGAATGTTAACTAGAAGGAAAATGAAAAAGATGAAGGCACTTTATATTTTATATATAAAATTTCTTGATACACACACAACCCCCTATACATATTTAAAAAAAAAAATACATGCACGACAATTAAAAAGGCAAACAGAACAAAGTAAGAACTTGCTCCACAGTCACAGTAACATAATTCAGAAATGTTGTCACCTGTGTATGGATTAAAAATAGCATCACGCTGCAATGGTAGTCATTTAGCATTAGAGGCATCCCGATGGGTACTCAGAAGGAAGAGGGGGGCTCTGGAAATGCCTTCTCTTGGCACGGGCCATGGGTAACCTCACTGTGAAATGCATGCAGACAGGGAGGCACTTCACCCTACAACCCTCCCAGGTGCCCATATGATCAGTTAAGTGCAAGACTTAACCCGCCTTGGGTCAGGACTAATTACACAATATAGTCTACCCTGCATGCTTGTACTCAGGTGCAAGAGTAGATATAATTATCCTAGTTATTTTTTATTTTCTCTCCATAATGAATAAACCTCAGTTTGTGATAACCAGGCTTATTGCTACTTGGGAATAAATGCTGTGAGCTGGTTGTAGATGCAGGGAGAAAAAAGCTAGGACTACAAGGGGGTTTAGTAAAGACAGAGATATCTTACTTACGGGGCTTGAGCCAAACTAACATTCACATGAGAAACCCAACTTCCAACATTGCTACAATACTGGCCACGAGCTTACGGGAGAAAAATACTCACTGAAATGAAATTGGCATTAAAAAAAAAAAAATCTGTCATCTACCTCTTACCATCTAGTACAAAAGGCAAGAGTGAGACACAGCTTTTTGAGGAAGCTGTGACTCTAGTCATTTCAATAATCAACACTTTTTTTTTAAATGGTAGAGATTTCTATCTACACAAATAAGCAGTCAAGCCACAGTGTTTTGAGTTGCCATTGTAGGTGTTGATTCTTGCATTTATTTCAGTACTGCCATCTTTAACAATTTTACACCTCTATTTTCATTCATTTAAATCACAGGCTGCTGATACTCTGCTATTTTGCATCCCACATGCCAAGACTTCCTTCTTCCGCTGAATTCAATTCTTTATACGAGTCAGAAATCCAGTCCTTGGTTCTGTTTCATTGTGCTGATGTGCCCTTTCAAGCAGAAACAGTCTCCGTATTTTCTTCAGTCCAGCAACCCCCCCCCCCCCCCCGACCCTGTTTCTTCTTTGGCCATCACTAAATTACTACTACAATGGGCAAGTTAAAGGCTGAAGCACATTCTGCTGAAGTGTTTACAGCAGATTAAGGGGTAACTCAGGGCTGTGAAATGGCATTTAAAACTCTTTTCTGTTAGATATTGACCTCACTGTGGTGATAACTAATCCTCACTGCACTCACGGAGAACTTTGCTCCTGGACTGTTTTAACATTTCCACAGGTAGTCACTCTCATTATTTTTCCAGCTCAGGTTTTTTAACTGTTCCCCTCAGTTAACTGTTTGGGTTTGTCGTTTATTAATTCGAATGGCATCCAGGTACTTTCAGGTGTACTGCCAGAGCCCTTTGTGTCTCCTGAATCAGAGCACAGTCCATCAAATTTCCTGGGTAAGTTCAATTACAAAAAAGATCAAGGGAGTCAGTAACAGGTCATTTGTGAGAAAATACATTTTCATTGTTTGGCTGGCTGAGAAACTAATAAAAAACCCCCATAAAAATCACACATCTATACAGAGAGCAAAGTTCCTTTTCTTACTGATTCATTGCTGCTTAACACACCTGGATACCTGAAACAAACCAATTTCCTTATTTGCTGCGCATTTCCTCCTTCAAGCATTTGCATCAGGTGATACTGTAGAGCTGCTTAGGAACACTGAGAAACTGACATGCATTTTGACTCGCTATAGACACCAGACATGAGTCAAATCCTTATCAAGTATCCTTTGATTGACTGAGACTGAGAGACATGACAATACAAGCAAGCGTCTAAGACATGCCCTTACACTTCTGAATAATGACCTTCCAAAACATGTGGCAGAAAAACTGATTATCAGAAGCTCCTTTTCAAAGGGCTAAGTACCAGGAAGATAGTCAGGGCTTCTCGACCTCATGACATCCTTATGCACCACAACCACCCAAGTCATCTGGCAGCTCATCAGCCTTACAGCAACAGGTTGGAAACACCACAGGAAGCTCATCATTATACTCCAAATTTCAGGTTTAACAGTAACAGCTGTCAGTAAGTTTGCACAGAATCCTGTGGAACATAATATTGCACAGCCGTAACACTAGCTAGGCAAGTATTTCACAGATTGAAGATTACCAAACAGTTTTTAGTCACCTAGCTGCTTTCATTTACTCATTTGTTTGTACATTCCTTTTTGTTCGTGAACTAAAACAAGTCCCCATCATCTGGTAAACTTGTTTGGGACAGAGGAAGACTCTTCCCAGAACAGTGTGTTTACATGTAAGTTAAGAACATCTCAGTCTAACAGCCAAATATTAAATGAGGATCAGTGTCATGTGAAGCGATCATGTTTGTTTCTTGGAAGATAGGTATACTATTCGTAGCTGTTTGTCACTTTAAACTGAAGGAGCAAATGACAGCAGCTTTATGAATGGCTTGTTTAGACATTATAGAAGACAAGACTTTTTCTCAAAGCATTTTAATACCACTGTATTAAAACTGACTGTGACTGGAAGTGCCGAGGGAGTTAACTATTTATTTCAGGAATATATACCAGTCTCCAAGTAGAGCAGCAGGGAGTGACATGTGAAAGACTCTGCACCTACACTCTTATTCTTTGCCAAGGAAGATGTACCACAGTGCTTGCACCTAAGTTTAAATACTGCCCCCTCCCCCCCCTTTGCCAATACCTGTTCTTTTTAAACCACCTTCCCCTCCTTTGAGTGTTTAGTGAGCCTCAAGAGAGTTAGGGCTCCTGAATGATTACAGACACTACATAAATTATTAAAAGAACAAAGCTCAGGGGAGCTTGCAGAGTTACTTTTGAGTACAGGCTCATACTCCACTTGTGGGCAATTTACATATGATACAGTTCATCATTTTACAGCACAATGAAGGATTTTTCATTCCATACTTTCCTCCACAGATCTACTGAGATCAATTATTTTAACAAGTCTTCCCAAGTACAGCCTTTGTTGAGATGCAAAAGCAGACAGTGAGATTGAGACTATCATAATCATTAACTACCAGTATCAGTACTATTACCTGTCCTAAAACACTCTAGCCACAACAGTATCAAAAAATAGACACATTCTCCTGAAATATCCAGTCACAGAGTGTCCTCAGGTTCAAAAGAAAAAAGAAAAAAAAAAAAAAAGAGAAAAGCATTTTATGCTGCAGTGGAGTAGCTGATTTTGCTTTAATACAAAAGGTAGAAAATGATAATTTTGGTGCTTTAAAGCAGTTCCATGATTAAGTCATAAAGTTCATCCTGGAAAATGAAGTCCCAGAGCATGCCTGTGTTCCCTTATTGGAGGTATATACAGTGGCTGTAGTAACAACTTATCACATGAGTATCAGCTGACTGGTGGGATGCACATTATCCATTTCCGATACAAGCAATTTTTATGCATTATCCAGCAGTGAAGATGTCTTCCTCCAAGGCAACATCTGCTGTGTGCTCTGTCCTTCTTCTCACTGGGAAGGATAAATCTGGCATATTTAACATCTGTATTTGGATGCTGACCCTGACAATAACTCTGTCCAGGTCTGCTGGTGAAGATGAGGACAGAATGGCGTACTCAGTGTACTGGCTCTATATATACTGGAAAAAAGTTTTGTAGGCAAAAGAAAAAACCTTTGAAGTTCATAGATAATGCTTTCCTTTGCTGCCTTTAAGCACGCTGTTGTTTGCTGGCATTTTTGTCGGCCATCAAGTAGTTATCTGCATTCCAGCTGCTCACGCAAGTTATCTTAAAAGGAGTTGGTATATCCAAATAAGAAATAAGGACATAGGCAGGCTTAAGCATAAAGACATCTGTAAGAACTTGGTACTAACTTTGTACCTCAACCTCCACAAGGTCACCTTCTGATTACAGCAATAACTAAAACCAATGAACTATCACAAAAGGAAGTATTTCCTTCTGTACATGAATTTTATTATTTACATAATACAATATAGCATAGATGCTGGGCAGCATGATTATGTGCAATACATAAATATGAACTATCTGTACATGTTTGCATATCTAATAACTCAGAAGAACAAAGTTAGAAGCAAAAACCTGATGCTTTTAATAGTGAAGTAAATACTAAGACTGAACACTGCAATAAAAATCAGAAGTTCAGGAGTAGCGCCTTGTGTACATACATAACTATTTACAGATGAGGACAGGCATTACCACAACACTAGTCTAAACCGTACTTGTTTATATAAAAAACACAAGTTTCATACATCACAAAAACCCCTTCCATTATAACACAGAAGTGAGATTACCAGACAAGCATCAGTGAAGTATACTGCCTTTTCTAGAGTTGTTACTGTACAATGCTGTAGATAATGCAGCCCATGCAATACACCCAAGAACACTACAGTCCTACACCCAAGTACAATTAAAAATGATAAAGCAGCCCTCCAAGAGTGATTCCAGCTACCACTTAAATCTACAGCAGCCACGTTGGGTATGGTTTTCCATGCAGAACGGTGCAACTGTTACATTTTAAACTAGAAAAAATTAACTCTTAATATTCTTTTGAACTCAGAACACACAGAACATAAGTAGTATATGAATAATAAACTGCTCTAATACTTCAGCAACTTACTCAGACATGTGTTGCTTCATAGAGCTGCTGTGGTATGTCTAAAAACACGTAACTTTTTTTTTGTAAACCGATCTTACAATATTGTGCTACACAACATTTTTAGCTACGCAAGGAAAAGCGGACAACTCTGTTGCAGGCCAGTTCATAAGTTCCTAGCAGGACATCTCCTTTTGGAACCTATTTTCAAAATTCTAAAGTTAATGTAATATTTTCCAAAACAGTTTTCTTCTCATACATATCTGATTTTTTCCATTTCCCGCAGTGCAATTGATAAGTGACTTTATTAAATATGGCACCAATACTAATCTTACTGGGACGGTGGACCCCTCTACATAGCTTACATTCTGCTGGAAAACAGTGGAGTGTGGAAACTAAAATTAGAATGAGATTTTAAATTATAGAAGTAGACTGCCAACCTTTTTTATGTATCCTTCTCCAAAACAGGCACATAACACTAGCCAAAGATTATATACCTCAAACACATCTCAAAAGGCAGATCTGCTGCAAACATGCAGATAGCATACATCTGTTTGGCACATGTGAACTAGAGTCTGTCCTCTGTGCATGTGTATTCCTGTGCAGGTTTCTGATCATCCAATTATATTCTGGGGAGGACATATATATTTTCAAGGGCTGTATCTATCCAATTCTGCCTGTAACAAACACCCAAACATTCTGAAATATCATTAAGACAGACAAGACTAAAAGTAAAACTTTGGAGAACAAAGGAAAATGGTCATGCACCTGCTCTTTTGTGTTTTCTTAGGATATATGAAAAACAAAACAAAAAGTCTGTCAGTCTTTTCACAAGCAGGTTAATCTATATTCTCTGGATTTTTTCAGCCACGACAACTGGATTCTCTTTCCTGATTTTTGCTGCAGCTTCTGCTTTGTAATCATACGGGCAGTTATGCTTGTCAGAATAACGGTGAAGTCCACAAAATAAGTTTCCACATCGGCAGTCAAATCCTGTACACAGAAAAAGAAGCAACATCACTAGGAGCTTCATATTTAATTAAGTTGTAAATTAAGGGCTTAGTCACTACAAAGGAGGTACGTACATCTACTCTGACATACAAAGGAAGAAAAATAAACAGCTGTACTAAGTTGTTTGGATTCTGAAGAAGCAAGTAAGTTTAATGGTACAGATATTCCATAAAGTTTAATCTAGCAAGAGGTAACTAATCATATAGATCTGTTCAAAACTGACAAAGCGTTCTCATACCTGTAAGGCCAACCTTCTTTCTGCACATGAAACATCTGTTCTTCTTTGGTTTGGGCAGTTCAGGAGCTCTCTCTTCACTCTGCAAAGTACTAGGCTGAGAAACTGACGGGCTTGGTTGAGTAACAACTGTTAAAGCAAGAAAAGGAAATAAAGGTTAAACTTCTTTTCCTAACTTCACTAGCTATTCAGTAGCATGCATGTATTTCTTAAGGATTAATTCCCCCTACTAAGACCCTGATGTTTCTTGTCTAAAGTACTAGTCTACGAAAATGTAAATCAGGAACAGAGACTTTTTAAGTATTCTACTCTCCCTTTTGGCTCTACAAAAGACAATCAGATTTTTCCCACAGTTCCACCAGCTACAAAATGTAAGGCACTTATTCGTTACACTTATACAGGTGTATACAGGTGTTAGGGCTTGGAAAGCACTCCAGAAGTTCCATGTACACATTTAATATTTAAAAAAAAAAAATCATACAATCAAATAACATTTAATCTAAAACAATAACAATATTATCACAGCTAAAGTTGCTGAACAGAGGGGATACCTGCAGAGAATGTAAATAATAGGAACATATTTTAGAAACATATGAAATTCAGTAATGTGTTACTACTGTAGTACTGGGTTACTCTGCCACAACACTTGTGAAGTCAGATGCTTAAAACAGTTCACCAATACAGCAGCTAGCAAGCCACTGATTCTGTGACAGATCCAGAACACAGCTGCAAAACACACAGTTCAAAAGAGCGCTCGCGTTTGACACTTTCAGTCATTTAAAGAACAAAGTGCAGCTTTACATTGAATATCTGTATTTTTGAACTGTATTCAGCTTTAGTGTTCAAGCAGATATAGTCAAAATCAGTCATTTTTCAATTGCCTCTGTCATGAAGACCTTCAGACAAACTTGAGTCACCTTTTAAGTCCCCTGAAGGATAAAAATTTGTCCTTTTGTGAACCTGTTCATTTTGTTTAAAAAAAGTATTTTTTTCAATCAAACAAACTTTTTCATATCCTCTTTATATCCAAACTGGAACAGAGGAAAGCCGAGATGTGTGTTTGTATACAACTTTAACATCTGCTCCTGGTACAGTTCTCCTCAACACTCCCAGCTGTATGATGACATCTATTGTTCTGAAATAGAACAAACTACAAAATGCATTCCAGAATAAATGGAGTATAAAAGCTTTAAGGACTTATATGTAATCAACTTTATGCACACAAATAGGATTTGTTAGTTGAGATTCTTTTGGATCAGTAAGTGTTGTATCCTGTGGATTTTTTCCAGACACGAAGAAACAGTTATATTGACTGTTTTTCTATCTTTACTCTTCATACTTGTTTTTTAATATTGCATTTGCATTGCCATGTTCATAGGTATTCTAAAAACCAGATCACTGTTACCACTAACACCTAGAAAGCCTCACAATTCACTGTACAACATGACAGCCCCCAGTCAGGACTTCATAATCCAAACAAGATTTAAAAGTGACAAGCTCTCAGAGGTAACAAGGAACCTTCAGTGCTCATCACCAAAATATTTCATGCAGTAAAACAATGGTTGCTAATATATTCTTATACTTTACTTATACATTATAGCAACAGTCCTAATGAACAACTAAGGCCATTTACTACCTTCATTTTTTGTCACCTTGCATAGATCTTTTTCTAAAAGGTTTGGGAAGTTCAGTCTCAGTGCTATTTTGCCAAGTCTGAGGGATAAGAAAACTATTACAGCACTAGCACTACAATCAGTACTGCTATTGGTACTTTCTGGAGTAATTTCTGCTGCTGCTTTTGGTATTTTGAGAAAACAATTTCTTCATCTTGATGATTAACATTTTCTAGATGAACAGATATGATCATTTGAACTTCTCTTTAAATCCCAAGGAAAGCAGTGTTTGATATCAGTTAATCTATTTGAGAGCCTGTGACCAAAAACCAGGTTAAAGAACAGTGATATCACAAACAGTGTAAACCTGCTGGATACTATGCACCTTGGCTAACAGCCATCAGCTATGGTCTTAAAATGAGCAAACACCTCCCAGAAAGCATGGTCAAACTCCTTTTAGATTTGTTATATTGCTAATTTGTTTAAAAATGAAATGCTAATTGTAAGCCACGGCAGATGAAAAAAAGGCAGAAAAGCTCACAGTTCGCAATTTGGTGTATAGCTAGCCAGTGGGAAGCTTCATCTGCATCAGAACTGACTTATAAATATGAGCCCTAGGAGCATGTATGCTGTTTCAATCAGATGCAAAAGAAAATGCAGAAGGGGCAATCAACAGTGACCTAAAGTCACTCACAACATGCACTAAAAGAAAATGAAAACAAGAGGAGCAACCTTTATCACTGCCTAATAGGCCAACAACAAAGCAAAAGTGGAAACAGCAGCTTCCCAGGAATCACCACAGCAAAAATACTCTACCACAAAACAAAGACACTGAGAACAAATCCATCTAAGCGAAAATGTTACCAACTACTACAGGTATACTTCCTCCTTTGCCTGAAGAAACTCTGACAACTGGCAGCCCAGAAACTGGAAAGTGATGAAAATGATCCTAAGAAACTGTAGCGGCACATCTCCTAGGTGAGATGTGCCGGGCTGCTGAACAAGATTCTTCCCCCACAACTAAAACGTGCCAAGAAGGAAAAGCAGTACACAACATGCAGTAATGGGCACTAAAAGGTCCCAAGACAAGATACGACATAGCCCCCTAAATCCAAATTAAAACGTTCAATTTATTACTCTCCATGAATAAAGGATTCTCCTATTCTTTTACACCAGCAGAGTTAAGTCTGATGATCGGTTTTTATCACGTTAAACCTTCATAAATGTGCTTCTGAGCACATACATAGGACAGAGGCAGAGCTGCCTACCCTGCCCCTCACTTAAAGCTCAGAATAAAAATCCTTTTTCATCAACCTGTGCCTCAGATGAAAAATACTGTAAATTGTAGTTGTTCTGTCATGACATCAGGAGCCAATATAAATTCGTCAGATACTATCCTGACAACCGCTTGTCACAAAGGGCTTCCTTTAGCACAGAAGCCAAATCCAACCAGGCAAGTACAATTCCAGTCCTCAATATATTAAATTCATTTTAGGCCAGAAATCACACAGTGTTAATCATCAGCTGAAGTGCTCTAAATGATTGCTGTATGATCACCATGGAATAAGCAACTGAAAAAACACTGAAAGTTCGAAAATAGTAGTTACTGGTATCTGTAGACATGCTTCCTCAGTAACAGTGTTCAGATGAAGCAAACCCCTCACCACTAAAACAGGTTTTATCACTTTAACAGAGTTCCTGTTGGCATGTACCCCCTCCACCACCTTGCTCATTTCCCTTCCCAACCTTTGGCTCAAGAGGTTACCCAATCAGCTTTACTTCACTTGAATTCTACCAGACCAGTTCTCCTACTACAAGGCTGGAACACTTAGGAGTAACAGATTTTCAGAACTGAGCAGGACTTTATTAACTACTATTTTGGTCTTAAATCATTATCTGTAGGCACTGTAAGACGTATTACCATCATGCACAAGGAACACTATTATTCTAGCAGATCCGTGATAAAGACTAACATAATCCTAGTATTGGAGAGGTGCCTGAGAAAAACCCACACAAATACATGCATTGCATCATGAATTTGGGAAAATTTTTCACATGTAGTCTGAAGATAAGATGCATCTTTACAAAAGGCATGTGGGAACAGCAAGGCCACTGATGAGAGACGTTAGCCACGTGCCACAGCATGACAGCTACTCAACCTGTATGCAGAAAGGTCCTACAAACTGGAGGACAAAGCTCTTCCCAGACCCCAAAGTATTAAGCCACAGTGACTATGTGGGACTGCCACTCAAAATTAAAAACCACTCTAAGAACAGGATTTTCAAAACTGACAGTAGTTTTCCTTATATAAATCAGTATGGCTGCTGCAAAAGAGCATGCCTACTGTAGGTATTTTCCCACTGAGATTTCACACTGGAAAGGAATGAATCCAATGTTTCAGTTGAACAAAACATGATGAAAAGAAAGCAATATTACTTTTTAACCCTCCCCATATCAAAAGCGACCAGAAAGGGCTACCAAAGTAACACCAATTAGTTTTTAGTTTTCTCTGACTAAACAAAAATTAACCAAAATAAGATCCCTACAGCTTAAACTGCATGACTTTTACGGTACTAGTAAGTGATAAGCTTACCAGTGGAACAAAGTCTTGAAAGCATAAAAAAAATTTGATTTTAAGCATTCTGACTTGATAAAGCTAACACCTAAATCCCACCATGGAAGAACTGGAAAAATTAAAACGAGAGAAAAAAGGTAAAGTCAAAAGTCATCAGAAAGACATGAGACTGCACTTCTGCAGTACCGGAGCAGAAAGCTGTACTAGAGATTGTGCAGTCCTTATATTGCATCTTAACACAATGGACTTGCATATAAAATTTCAGTCTGAAAAGATGGCCAGTACTTATTATGCTTTATCAACCTTCCTGAGCGTAAATACTTTACTCTTCAGGAACTACAATTGCTATGTCAACCCAGGTGCCCATGATGAAAGGCTGCAGAATAAGCTTCCATCATGTTTAATTTCATGCCAAAGAAAGGGAATAGAAATGTTCTGCAGCATACAACTCATCTCCCACATGCCCAACTCCAACAGGTGCATTGAATATCTTTACTGGTACATTAATACAATGTAAAGATATCCCAGTTTCAGTATCACACAGAAATATTGTTTAATTTGGTCACCACGAAGACTTGATGTCTGTGGTATACCGCTGTTAAAATAAAATAATAATAGCATCCTATCACCAACAAGCACAGGACTAACAGTTGGGTCTCCGGTCTTATTTTTCAATGTGGACAGCTTCAGGGCTTAGAAGAGACTACTGGTTCCACTTCAGAATTGTTTCAATCAGGGGCATCTACTGAAGCTACAGCAGACATGGGAAACATGAAGACAAGCTAATTATTTTCACCACAAGACTGAGTTGTTAAATCAGAAAATTTTACCAACAGCCACAAAGCAACTGTCTACAGATAGCAACATGGTTAAAATACTATAGCCATTGTGAAAACAAATCAGAATTAGCAAGGCACTCATTACAACAACATCTAAGGAATATCATAGTTACCATCTTGACCCTACCAGATCTCATAAGCTAGCTGTCTGCTTGGCATCTTACTCACAATATTACCTACAACACACTGTACACATCACAGATAAAACACACTGCTTCTATCTACAATAAGCAAAGGTAACCCATAACAGGCTCTCAACCTGAATGCAGGACAGCTGTAAAATAACTCTATGATACTGGCTTGGTAGAAAGCCAAGAGACAAGTGAGCCAACCACCATTGCCTGCTGTCTTCTGAAGCCAATTAATTCAGGAACAGAAAGGGTAAGCTACAACATGGATGGAATTATACAGTAAATTAACAGTATTTGGGTATTTTTTAAGTATGTAATTTACACAAGACTATAATCAGTTCAATTTCTGGTTCACTTTCTTTATAAGCAGTGCTACTCTGCAGCTGTGGCTTCACAAAATGATAGCTAATCATACTACTCCCTAAAACAGAGCTATTACTGGGTTTAAAAAAACCCCCAAAAAGAAACAAAAAACCAACCCCAAGCCTCTGAAACACACATGCTGATACTAATTACATCTGGAAACACTGACAGACCTGACTGGAGGCTCATCATTCAGCAAGGTTATGACCTACAAAAGCACAAGAAAATGCTAACAATATGCTATATCTTGAAACAATATGACTGTTTAAACATATTTGTTTTCAAAACAGTTTATTTTTAGTGGTTACTACGTGACTCGGTTCTCTTTCTTGTACAGATCTTTTATTTCCATTTCAATACCTGCTAAAAAATCCCCCTATTTCTTAAGGAAGGGCTCCACTATGCCTCACCAACTTGGTAGATATATTGCTCTGATAGCATCAAGACTATGACAAGCTCTGACTTCGGTCAAGACTGTATTAGAATTCAATCCTTAGTAAGAAGTGTAAAAGCTTATCAAAATCCTACAAGAAGTATTTTGTAAATAGCGCCCACTTACAAATTTGAGTTTGGACATAAAGGCCTTTAGATTCCTCTGACTTAATGAGCAGTTCAGACACAACTGCACTGAACGTATGCCACTGTTCAATTATAAAATTGCAACAAATGAGCAACTTGAACTAAGAAATTACAGGTTACAAGAAAACATAGCAAGTTCGACATGTGAATTACAACCAACGACGTCAGTTAGATCCATCATGCCTTTCTTCCTTCAAATGTTAAGATACAATTGTCTTAGCATTGGATTTGTTCTGAATCAGAATCCAGGTTGCAACCTCAACCTGTGCGAAGGAAAAAAAAAACCACCAAAAAAAAAGAAAAATAAGCCTGTTAAGCTTCATTGTTCTCAACTTCACCACCTTCTCAAGTCAGTTCATTCAATTCCAACAGCGAACAGTATAATTTTATGCTACAGACTGCTAAAAAAAAAATCAGTTGACCAGATGTAATTCTATTTTTAACTTTCTGGCTTGTAAGGGAAATAACCAAAATTTCATTTGCTAATGAAAATCTGGCAGAAGAGAACGTGACTTCATACTGCTGAAGACATTAAAACTGCTGAAGACATTAAAAGGAAAGCAAGCTTTGCTTGCTACTTTGCTTGAAGGCTACATTGTTTGTTCATGATCTATTACTATCTGATAGATAGTTATGAAATTCAGTTGCTAGGGTCAGACTGTCCTTACAACTAGACTGTTTTCATTAGCCACTCCATGACCGTGGCATTATCTTAGAGAATTATATCTCATAGAAAGTATTGGCTTTGTTGTTATGAGGCAATGTGAATTATTTACCATTGTTTCAGTTTCTCCTTGAGAGGAGAGACCAACACATATTGGATGCTGCTGGAAAAAAGGAAAATACAACTAGTCCAGACATGACAGGGATTTTTATAAAAAGTCTAGGCCAGCTTCTCTTCCCTGCAAGACAGAGATCAATGTACCACTGAATACAGGCAACATTTTGTGTATTTTACATGTGCAACAAACCCTAAGAGGAGTATATAAGGATACTATCCTATGCTGTCTACATCTGTGCCAAACCATAACACTTAAAAGGGAACTCGGGCGTCAGAGCAGCTGAGGCTGCCTCACAAATTTACAGGCATGTACTCAGGAAGGCAGTTTTGTTCCACAAGTTTTTTCCAGACTGTCGTGATTTAACCCCAGCCAGCAACTAAGCACCATGCAGCCACTTCCCCCTCCCCCAGGGATGGGGCGGAGGATTGGAAAAAGGTAAAACTCATGGGTTGAGATAAGAACAGTTTAATAACTAAAGTAAAACAAAATATAATACTAACAATAATAATAATAATTGTAATGAAAACTAATATAACAAAAAAAGAGAAATAAAACCCAAGAAAAGACAAGTGATGCACAATGCAACTGCTCACCACCCGCTGACCGATGCCCACACGGTGATCTGCCCCTCCCAGCCAACTCCCCCCTGTTTATATACTGGGCATGACCTTCTATGGTATGGAATACCCCTTTGGCTAGTTCGGGTCAGCTGTCCTGGCTATGCTCCCTCCCAGCTTCTTGCACACCTGCTTGCTGGCAGAGCATAGGAAACTGCAAAATCCTTAACTTAGTTGTTGCTAAGTAGCACTTATCCTAAAACATCAGCGTGTTATCAACATTATTCTCACACTAAATCCAAAACACAGCACTGTACCAGCTACTAAGAAGAGCATTAACTCTATGCCAGCCGAAAGCAAGACACAGACACATTTAAGTTCTCTGGTAGTTTTTCCAGCCATCTCACACACTTGTGAGAGCTTTTACTGGTTTGAACCTGTGAGATTATCTGCAACAATACTTAAGTATCTTGAGCTGCTTTTGGAATTTTTTCCCCTATTCTAATCAGAGTGCCACGTGACACTACCTATCATACAGTTGATCCACAGTACCTTAAAAACAGGTAATATGTCAACAATAACTGAAGATTGTCCTTTACCTCTGGCAAAATGACATATTCCTACTGGTAGTTCTAGTAAGTGTCAAGTCACCTGTTACTTCACCACTGCTACCGTTTTATATATTCCTCTTTCCTGCTTGCCACATTTCAGGCAGGAATTCATAACAAGGCAAGACGGATTTATAGATACTGTAGCAAAGTCTAAACTATTTCTCAGTTACATACAGAAAGCCTCTTCAGATGACATCAGTTACAGGAAGTTAATACTTGCAAAAATCTCCTCTCAGTCTATACATAATGAAAAAAACAATATATTGTATAACTGTACTGTAGTTCATGTCACAGAATCTTGACTTAGGATGACTTATTGCAAATGGTAAAATCCTTTGTACAAATACTAAGCAATTAAATATCAGGTGTTAGAGCAGTCTTTGCTGGCAAAGGTAGATAAAAATCACTTTTATACAGTGCTGAGTAGCATCTGCTCCAATTTTCATCTCACTGACTTCAAAACTGAAAAAATTAATTTTCTCTTCAGCTCGAGTGAACAGACTTCCTAATAAACATCAGCTTTTAGTGTTTTAGGACTGTTTCAGAACTGTTAAATTCAATTTAAAAAGTGTGAATATGTGTAAGTACAGAATAAGTGTGTTAAGATATCCATTTGAACAAACTGATATGAATTCAATCACTCACTAGTTGTAGGTAAGAAAGCTGCCCCTCCCTGCCTCCCTCCAAGAAATAAGTTTACACTTTAAAGTTTAACTACTACAGCTACAACCTTCCAGTACAAGAATAAAACTTTTAAACTGACAATTCACATCCAGCAATTAAGGCTGCAAGTATCCTACATCACCAGAACAATGCTTTGGTTATATCTGCTGATTACTCAATTAGTTCAAGAACCCTAAACGCTTTTTGTTAGTATTTTTAAACCACATATTCCCTTCCCCCACAGCCTCACTCCTCTGTAGAATGGAATTTAAGAACTCCATTCTCCAAATGCAACAAGCCACTTAGACTGCCATGAGTCAGCAGGAATTGTACTGCTAGATAATACACAGAAATCTCAACATTTTGACTTCAAAACTGAGTACCTTGCCCAAATGCAATTCTAGAGTGCCCTACTTTTAAAAATGAAGGTTTGGGAGCCAAAACCACCCTTACAGGTGTCAATTTTTTTAACTAACATTGAACATGCATCTTAAAACTCTATTGTGGCACTAGTTCTTTTTCTTGATTCTGACAAGAGAGTACTCAAAAAGCATCCTTAACAATCATCTTAACAGTTCCTCAAGACCATCACCACAACAGGAGACACCTACTTAGAAAGTAAACAAACCGTCAGCTTCCGTTAAGTCACCAGTTGTACCCAGTGTTACTCTGCAAACATACCTGGCTCAGTCTCTGTTTTTGGTGTTATTTTTTCTTCTCTGGAAATGCTCATTTCTGTCATTTGCTGTGTTACAGGCAAAGCGGCAACAGGCACGTTTCTGTTTAAGTACAGTGAAACACATAATTTACATTAGTTTTGCATTCATAATAAAAGCTTACACTGTCCAGACCCATTAATAAACTACCTGTTCAATTACTACTGATACACGTTCCTGACTCTCGTGGTTTAACCCCAGCCAGCAACTAAGCACCACGCAGCCACTTGCTCACTCCCCCCACCCAGTGGGATGGGGGAGAGAATCGGAAAAAAACTTCGTGGGTTGAGATAAAGACAGTTTAATGGGACAGAAAGGAAGGAAAAATAATGATAATAATATGACAATAGTAATACTGAAAGAATTAGACTATACAAAACAAATGATGCACAATGCCATTGCTCACCACCTGCCGACCAATGCCCAGTTAGTTCCCAAGCCACGATCTGTCCCGCCCAGACAACTCCCCCCAGTTTATATACTGGGCATGACATCATATAGTATGGAGTATTCCTTTGGCCAGTTTGGGTCAGCTGTCCTGCCTGCGTCCCCCCCCCCCAACTTCTTGTGCCCCTCCAGCCTTCTTGCTGGCTGGGCATGAGAAGCTGAAAAATCCTTGACTTAGTATAAACACTACTTGGCAACAACTAAAAACATCAGTGTGCTATCAACATTATTTTCCTACTAAATCCAAAACACTGCACTATACCAGCTACTAGGAAGAAAATTAACTCTGTCCTAGCCGAAACCAGGACCCTGACCTCTGCTTCTACTATCTTCAAACATATTTTTTACTCTATTTTAGTTTCCCTGGAAGAAAACAGGCAAATCTGTAGCAAATATTTCTCCAGATAAATCAAAAACATCATTTTAAATGTAGCAGTCCACCACCAAATATTTTAATCAGTTCTCATTTACACAGCTTCATAAAGCACTGTCAGGTAGACCATCCCTTTTTCCTCTGCAGAACCTCACTGCAATAGGGGCAGGATTGCTGCAGGCCTTCAACTTGCTGCACACTCACAGCTCATTCTAACCCCAAAGTAATACACCTTCATCTTACCTTGATTTTTCAGATGTGCTGCCGGCAGCACCTTCACAGTTGTTTAAGCTAGTGTCTGCTCTCTGTACAGATGCAGAGTCTGAGGTAGGACTGTTTGAACCACTGCCTGTTCCTATATAACAAGAATTGAATAAGTTAGTTATGAACAAATTGTAGAATACATGTTAGTCAAATAGTCTGATATACAGCTATGAACTGTCTGCATACGATCTTTACTGCTACTGCATATTACTTCTTACTTAGAGACAGGCTATACTGTTAACAACCAAAATACAGAGACTGTAGAAGAATATGCCAACAGAGGAGGCTAAGTGGGAAAGCAAGTTACGGCTGAATGCCAAGCGGACCAGAACACATTACACAGAAATGTATTTTTATCTTTACTGTGATTTGAAGTACTATTCTCTTTGATTCATTGTTTTAGTACATAGCTTTCAGAAGTTCTCCTGAAAAGCGTTCTGGCATTCCTTGTCATCTTCTATATGTTTTATTTTAGAAGAAGTAAAAAAAACCCACACACCCTTACCCATTGGGCTGATTCTACCACTATTCTGCTGTCGCTGAAGATGCTCTTTGTAGCAAACAGAACACATCCCATTTGTCCTAGGATTTCCATAAAATCCACATCCTGTACTACACAGCATGGGCCCTGGGGTCTGGTTTGTCTCCTGAGTCATCTTGATGCTGTAAATAAAACCAAGAACTGCATTAGGAGCTGGCACGTCACCAAAATCAATTACAGGGTTATAGAATTGAAGTATGTCTGCTCACCCTGCCCCCCAAAAGTGGTATCAGCATTCTTAAAGAGGGTTATATGGATGTTAATAAACCATTCAATACTGCAATTGTATTGCTAAGTAATATTGTTATGAACCTTTAAGAGAAGAAAAAGTGTCATCATACTAATATTGAGAAATGATGTACTTGTTGGGCACCGAGTTGCACATGCGGGTTATGACCAAATTCAATTTGACAGCCAAAAAACCCCTTTATTACCAACCTCTGAGCACTAACAGAGATATGCAGAATGGGCAAGACCAAGTTCATATCTACTAAACAGTTCTGGCAAATAACATAGCTTATTTTTTCCCTGACTCCAGCAGAAGAGCCCCACTTTCTCAGTAATGTTGATCTTGCATCATTTTGATGCTACTTCCACTGTTAGCAGTTCCTACTCTCACAATACATTTGTCAAATAGAGCAATAAAAATCCCTGAAGTATTGGCAGCAGCCATTTAAAGTCTGTATTCCTATCTTTAAAAGGGGTTTCCAAAACAAGGCCGTGAACACTGCTTAAATTGTGTATGAAACCCGATACTGAGTACTAACTGGCAACAACATGTGTACAACGGGCCCTTCAACAGAGAATCTAAAGAGCATTTCTGAAATAAGTTTAGACCAGGTCTTACTCTTCCAAGAGAAGTAAAATTAACAACTTTAAACTGTTGAATATGTTCCATTACACAGCCTACACATTTAAAAAAAAAAAAAAGATGCCAGTTAAATTCTTTGTCTTAATAAAGTTACAGCAAGACTTCTGAGCCTCCCAAAGGCAGACAATGCTAACTCTCTGGCATGAACTGCAGAAGTTAGGAATAAAAATACTTCACCTTCACTGCTGGTTAACCTCTGCAAAGCAAGGTTAGTAGAAAAACTGAACAGCAACCAAATCCTTGATTCCCAAGGGCAATAAAACTGGAACACAGTAATCAAGCAATCTGCTACAAATTGAGGACACGTAACAGTATTGCACTTGTCCTCCCCAAATTTAAATTTAGTAGAAGCACTGTACATGGCACCTGGAGACGTTTTAGTGTAATCTCTAGCTTGCTGTCTTCCTGTTCAGGAAGAGTCACAGTAAGAGATATTTGACTGCTGATGCTTGTGAGAAGTCAAAGATGCTGAAAGAGAGTTCGTTACAGAGTATAGAGAAATACTTCTTTTAATTAAGGAATCCCACATTGCAAGTAGTAAACTTATATTCCACTAGGATGACAACTGCAACTGACAGCTGCCTTTGTCTAGTTAAAACTAAACTTCTGGGATCAAACTAAACCAAGAGCAGGAGAAAGTAAACAAGCAAAATTCATCTGCTTGCCTGCTGGGACCTCATTTTCCAGGTATAAGTAGTTGTATTATTTACGCTTTTATAATACCTTCCAGGTATAAATAGTTTCCTTTCAGGACTACAAAACAGCTTCACTCTTATTCTGACATAGTTTTACAGCCACACACACCAGTCAAGGGAGTCAGAAGCCATGACCCAGCTAGAGAACGCTAAAAAAGTCTTTTTGTCTATATTGTAGGCCTACGTCTCTATAATACAAATAATGACTCTACTTCTACCCTTTTATTAAGCTGGTAAGCTCAAAGTGCTATCAAACACACTGCCGCCACCACCCTCAATTGACTCGCTCCGCTTCCAAACTAGCGCGCCGGGAACACGTTTCACCACTTACTAAATCTAGCTTTAGGTGCTAATGCCGGTATTAATCTACTACAAACCAGAGTCTCCGCAGCTCCTTTGTCAACACGTTCTTCCACTACTTGAAATGCATGCCCCTAATTGAAAGGTCAAGCCGTTGCGAGCCAACGCTTAAAGAAGTCGTGCTTTTCCAGGCTCTGGAAGGCGCCCCGGGTGTCACCTGTGCTTCTCCTAAAAGCGCCTACCGCCAGTAGGAAACCAGCTGCCGTGCACTCACCCCGGCTGACCCTGCCGCTGCAGCCTTCCCCCTCGGCGTACCGGCAGGCAGCTAAAGCCTCCTTTACCAGCTCGGTCCTGCCTCCCCGGAGGAGCAGCCCCCCGCAGCCGAGCAGGCCCGCCCGCCGCGGCGGGTCACATGGGCGAGCGCCTGCGCTTCCGCCCGTCAGACGGCTGCGACGTGACGGGCGCGGGGGCCGGGGCGCTCCGCCGCCTCCACCGGCCCGCTGAAATCAGCGCCTATTTATATCTCCCGCAGGCTGCCGGCTCCTCCGCGACCCACCGAGCCCCGGCGGCCCGCCGCACGCCCGCGGCGGGAGGAGGCGGCGGCGGCGAAATCCGGCTGCCCTCTCCTTCCAGGGGGGAGCGGGGAGCGCGGATGCTGAAGTTCAACCCAGAAAATGCAGCATCACCAGCCCGTCATCTCCAACAGCCATTTTCGCCGCCAGCCCGCAGCGCGCACGGTGGAACGGCGGGGCGTGATCAGGGCCGAGCGGGCGGCCACCGTTTCACAAACGCACCCCACAACCTCGGGGGTGGGCGGTTAAACCCAACTATTCCTCTTTGGGGGGGGGGGAAGAGATAATGCAAAAAGGTCTCGTTCTACCACCAACCGGAGCAGGTCTTAACCTCAGGGATGCTCCGGCTTAGCCCTGGGACCTGCCGAGACAAAAAGGAGCCCTTTCATTCAGCGCGCTAACTCCAACGGCAACTCGCGCCGCTCATCCTCGCCGCTACCGGCGAAACTCGGGGGTGGAGCGTACAGCCCGTCCGCGACCCCAGGCCTCGCACCTCCGCCGCCCTTCCGCCGCCCAGGCGATGGCCGGACCGTCCCAACAACGGCGGGCGCACCCCGGCTCCCTCCCGCAGGCCCCGCCGCTCGACCCCACATTTCAGCGTAACGACGGAAACGGAAGACCCCGACGTCTACCGAAATCAACCGTAAAACCCGGCAACGGCGTCAGCGATGGGCTTGCTGACCTACTTACCTCAACATCCTCCTCCCGAAGAGGGACCACAATTAAACAGGAGAAACAGAAACAAAACAAAAGGGGGGTTCACTGAGGCTGCTCGGGGCGCTCGCCCCGGCACGGCCGCGCTCGGGGGAAGCGGGGCGGAGGGGTCGGTACGGAGAAGGCGGACCGACACCGGGCGCTTCCCGAGGAGGGTGAAGCCCGGCTGGGTGAGTCAGACAAAAGGGGAGCCGCTGCCAAGCGCCCGCAGCGCCGCACGCCTTAATTGCCCAGCCGCCCTCCCGCCCCGCCTGCTCCGCCGAGGACACCGCAACACAAAAGACCCGAAGGCTGCCGGGCCGAGGAGCAGCGACTGCGGGCGGGGGTGCCCTGCCAGGACTGCGGGGCCGGGCCGCTTCCCGCAAACCCCTGAGTCACGGGCGGCCCGGCCGCCGCCAGGCCCCACGCCGCTGCCGGCCCCCACGGCCCCGCCGCCGCCGGGCAGAGAAACCTTATTGTCTCGCCGCCGGCGCTGCCCCGCACCGGCCCGGCCCGCGGCCTCCCCCCGAGCCAGGGGCCGGGCGGGAGGAGGCCGCCAGGAGAGGCGGAGGGGTCGCCCGCGGGGAGGCCCGGGGACCCCCTGCCACCGTGAGGGCCCTGGGGAACCGAGCCCAGCCCAGCCCAGCCCGCCGCCCCCCACCTACCTGTTCCCGGCGGGGGCCAGAAACCCCGCGGCGGTTGTCAGAGAAGGCGCCGCGGGTGGCTCCGGACGGCTGCCGGGAGAGCGGAGAGCGGGGGGTCGCGCGGCGCGGAGCTGGCGGCGGCGCCGCCGCCGCTTCCCTCCTTTGTTCCCGCAGCAGCAGCGGCGGCCGTGTCGGCACCGGCGGCGGCGCGAGGCGAGACGCGCCGTGCGCGGGGGGCGGGCGGCGGGAAAGCGCAGGAGGCAGGGAGGCGGGGAGGGGGAAGAAGAAGAGGAGGAGGAGGAAGAGGAGGAGGAGGGAGCCGTGCCCGCCCGCCGGCTCCGGCTCCGCCTCCGCTTCCTCCCAGCCGCCGCTGGCCGCCGGGGCATGCGCGCGGCCGCCCAGGGGCGGTGAGGAGCTGCGGGGGGCGGGGGGAAGGCGCGCGCGAGGCGAGGCGGGAGCGCGCACGCCGCCTGCCCGTTGTGCCGCCGCCGGCCGCGGGGGCGGTGGAGGACGCCGTTCCGGGCGACGTCACAGAGCTACGTCTGCCCCGCGAGAGAGGGAAGGAGCCGTGTGCAGAGTGGCCGCCCCGCCCCGCCCGGGGGCGTGGCCGTGGCTGTGTGAGGCGGCCCGGCGGCCTCGGGCAGCGGGCCGGGCTGGGTTTCCCGCGGGCGGAGCGGCTGCTTACCGTGAGGTTTCCAGATCCGCCCCGGGAGTGGTGGGGAGTGCCTCAGCGCCGGCACACTGCCCCGTTTCGGAGAATCGGGGCGCTGACTTCGGCCTCTGAACGTGCTCTTCATGAGCGGCCGGGCTGGATCCCTTGGCTCTTGTCTGCTTACAATTTCTTATGCGTCAAGCGATGCTAAGTATACGGCAGATAAGCACTGGGCAACTTTCTAGGGGCTGTCAGACCCCACGAGGGGGCTGTGGTGACAGAGCAGCCTGGGAGGCAGGGGTGACTGCCTGCTGGGTGGTGGTTTCTTACTGCTAGGTGACGGTGCAGAGAAGTTAGTCCTGCTTGTTATGAGCTGTGCTGATTTAAAATTCTTGATTTTTGCGTGTTTGTAGAATGTACTCTGCTAAGAGTGAAATAACCTCTGCGGTATGCAAAGGTGTCTGCTTGAAAGACATATGTTTCAGGCCGCTGTGTGAGGCTGTGGCCCATATCCAACAGACCCGATCTCCTCGTGCCCTTGCCTGCCTGGGGATTTGCCATGCTTCTCACAGGCCCAAGTATCTTCTAACTGAACACTCAGGTTTTGAGGGCTTGCTGCTAGCTATTGGCTGTCACCGTGTAGAAGCACAGGGAGGACCTGAAGACCAGACCTTGATTTGCATTCAGGTTTGCAAATTTGTAGGTCATTGAAGCTCAAGATTAAATATTTCTGTACTTCGGCATGCCCAAACTGTGTTTCGAAGACAGTATAGGTGCAATAAATAGATTTCATGTCTATTGGATGTTGATGAAGCTCTTGTATTCAGAGGATGTGGCACTGACCTAGGCGGGTAAGAGAGAAGGAAACGTTGCATTGCTTTGCAGAGAAGGAATTAGAAGGTCATGCAAGCCTGGGTAGCGTGGGAAGAGAAAGAAATCAGAGGAAAGAGAATAAAGCTTGTTATTTTAGACTTCCTGCTCACTCCGAGAGGAACACAGGGTACCTGATGGCTTCAAAACACTGTTAGTAGGTATAGGACGATGATTACTTGCTTTGTCATAGTAAACTAAGGGCAAACAATTTTTTTTAAGGCAGTGTTCCTGGGAGGTGGAAAATACATGGATTCATACAAGCATGGTATGTTTTTCTTAAGGATAGAACATCCTCGGCTGTAAAATTCAAAGTTGCTTTAGATAAGTGTTCTAAGTAATTCAACTTTTCTTAAACGCAGTTTCTGCCATGTTCTAGTGATATTCTAAGGCAACAGTATATTGGGGCATATATGTATGGGCCTCTAAACCGCTTAATCTGAAGAAAACAGCTAAAATTGGAATGTATGGCTCTATGTGAAATACACCACAGAAATCGTTAGAAAGTCTTTGTCTGATGTGTCTTCTAGAGCTCATCTTTTTCCTCATTTGTCAGAGAGATGTCTCCTGAGACCCAAAAGCTTCAGGTAAATGGAATTGCACAGTTCTTCAGTATAGCACACTCTGTAGAAGTATAGGGCACTCTGCTTGCTGCAGAAGGCTGCTGCTGTGCTACGGAACAGCAGCTGCTCTGTAACCAGTGTTTGGAATAATGCCCCTGTTATCTGCAGTGTTTGGGCTGGTAGTTCCTACTTGGTAGTACAAAATAGTTTCAGCTATTACAAGAAAACATTTAAGCACAGCTTCCTGATTTGTGATGTAGAAGAGAAGTCTTCTGAGATCACTGCTCTCGAGACTCTCTTAGAGTTGGATATCTTTATCACTTTGAGGGGAAAACTGGAAAAAAAAGTTGAGATGTGTATTATTTTCCCCTTGCAGAGATTTTATGACCATAACCAAAACTGAGGATGACAGTAAATCTCATTGTAAAAATTCAAGTTGGTCTACTAGTAGCCCTGGAGAGTAATTTCAACCTCTCTTACAATGGCAGAGCAGAGGACGAAGACGGAACGGTTTCAACTGAAAGCCATTAACTTCGCTGGCTTTTTCCAAGGTAAATCTCAAAGAGCAGAGTGATTGTTCAAGAGGTCTGTCAACAGACAAAGTTTGTCTCAAAGATAAGGAGCCGCAGAGGAATGGGAAATGGGCAGAATTCCCTACTAAGGTCCCTTGTCTACATGCTCTTCTCATGCTTATTAACTTCCATATATAAGCTGTCTTAGAAAGGCAGTATTTTTCCTGCAAGTCTCAGGCCTAGAAACCAGGAAAGTGCACAAGTATGTAAGAGTATCACATTTTTTATGGGATTCTGCAGAGCTAGGAGGCCCTCCATTTTCCCAAGTCAGAAAAATTGCCTCTGTGACCCTATGCATATTTACCAGAGATTTCTAACTTCAAGGCTTAGAATTCTGTGACTGTCTGTTTGCCTTGGAGTCATTGGAACACACTCCCACTACACAGTATCTTAGAGAAAATAAGTGGCCCCTAAAATATAATTTTCTTGGTTTTTTTTTTTCTTTTTATTTGACCTATATTTACCTACAAGATCAAGGTGTCTTGTGAGATCAAAAGCAAAAATGCAGCAGCATTGCCCCAAAACAGAAGAGAACTTTCAATTTAAATTGCTGATTATGAATTTAATTGCCAGTTGACTGATCATACTCTCCTTCTCCTTCAGAGCAAACCCTCACATAATCAAAAAAAATGAAGGAATAAAGAAGTACCCACACATTTTACTTAATTCAATCCTAAGAGCTAATTCTACCTCCAGTTTTGGAGATTACCTTGTTCTTTAAGAGGTTGGTACCTTTGAGAATACTGTGAGGTTCACGCGAGCTGCTTTGGACACCTTTTCTAACTTGGGATGGTTGGAATATCAGGGACATGTAAAGGGAGACCACTCGCAGGGTAGCCTCAACATTTTAGCCAGAGAGCAAAAGGGTCCTTGCATCCTTAGAAACAACAGCTTCAGAAGAAGGAGATGGTTTTGGACCTCACGTTGGTCTGCTCAGTGGCATCACAGGTAAGCTACACTTCTGAGGAAGCAGACAACTTTGGTTAGAGAGAGAGGATTTTAAACAAACATTTCTCGGGTGAACATCCTCATTGTAAGTCAGTAGGTAGACCAGAAACATACACCTTCCACTGTCTTACAGCTATTGTTCCTGGTTGTATTTTGTGAATTGTTCAAGGGTGTAGGCACCTGGACCTTGGCAGGTGAGGGAGGCAGGAAATACCTAGTTTGGAAATCCGAGGGTGACAGGCTATGGAGCAGGGTTCTGGGCACTCCTCTGAAAGAGCAAGCTTACTTCCTGATGAAAGGCAGCTGCCCTCTGGAGAGCCTCGAGGTGAAATGTAGCATCCCTGAAATGTGTTGGTGGAGATGTGTTGTTTTTAGAGACAGATGGTGAGCAGTCTCACACAGAGGGACGAGTGCTCATCTTTCCCACAGATTCTTTTTCCCTAAAATGTATTAGTCTACCTCATGGTACATAATTGTAAGCTTTTACCTAAGAAGGGTAGTAAAAGGCTGCCAGTACTTTCTCCCCCCTACTTTCTTCTGTAATGCTGGCATTTGAGTAATGGCACATATTCTGATGGTCTCATCTTCATTGTAGGCAGTAGAAGAAATGTAGAGAGTGACTGGAGTACAGACTCTGGGCAGTGGCTCTCTTTTTCTGTATTTGTATACTATTTAATGTATTGTGATCCTAGATACAGCTCCTGTTCCTAGGTACAACTAGGTAATAACAGTAATAATTATTATTACAGTGGAGGGTTTGGAAGAATGAATCATTATTTGCATGACTACAGAATAGGAAGGTCTGCTGGCAAATCTTTATATAACCTGTTTTCAAGGATACATTTGTGAATACCAATTTTAATGAACTTTCCTCGTTCTCTTTGCGAAAAGTTCTGCTTTAATTGCACTTTATACAGCTTTACTGAAATGAAATCTGTGCACTTACTTCTTGAAATTAATGCACTTGAGTACCTCAACCTTTTCTGTGTCTGCTGTAACTAAGTCATCCACTCCATTCAGCAGCGGTTACATATTTTCTCTGTTCAGGCTTTTACTACTGAGGTAATAGTGGAAGCTCTTCTTGTTGCACTTGATGTTCCTGGTAAGTCTCAACTCCAGCTGAGCTTTGGCTTCCCTGATATAGTCCCTGCCTGCCTGGGCAGTGTTTCTTGATTCTCCCTTTGTAGGCTGTCTCTGCTTCCATTCTCTGTATGCTGCCTTTTTTGTGTTGGAGTTCTACCATTGGTTTCCTGTTTCGCCAGACTGGCTTCCTGATATGTCTGCCATTGGTTTCCTGAGTGTAGAGGTGGACCGTTCTTGTGCTTGAGGATGCTCTCCTCAAAGGCCAGCCAGCTTCACTGGCATCCTTTTTCCTTCAGAGCTGACTCCCATGGTGTCCCACCTACCAGTTCCCTGAATGACCCAAAGTCTGCTCTCCTGAAACCTGAGGTCTGTGCTCTGCTGCTCGCCTTTGTCCCTCACACCCCCCAGGAACTTGGCTCCACTATTTCATGGTCAGTACAGCATCATCCACTGTTCATCGGCCCTGCTTGGCCCATCCAGTACCTGTGTAACAAGAAGTTATCCTTGATACTGTCCAACAACTTCCTCGGTTGCTGGCGTCCCGACGCGTTAAATTTCCCAATGAGGATGGAGGTCTATGACATAGAGCCTTCCTCAGGTTGTTCAGAGAAAGCTTCATCTGCTTCCTTACCCTCTTTGGTGGTCTGTAACACATCCCACCACAGTGTCGTGCTTAGCAACCTCTCCTCCAACCCTGACCCACAAGCTCTTACCCAGACCTGAGCCCCACACGTCTGGGCTGCTCCTTCACGTTTCCTTCCTCCTCTGCCTGTCTCTCCTGAAGGGCTCGTCTCCATCTGTCGCAGCACTCCAGTTGTGTAAGCTGTCCCACCACAGTGCTTGCATGGAAAATACCTTGTTGCATGCACTCCCTTTGGACATCTAAGTCTATTGTCTTCATTAAACTCTGATCAGTGGAAATGCCACATGGCAAAAGCCATCGTCTCCTAGGCAGTCAGGTCCTAAGTAATTTTTGGGCTTTAATTATCAAATTGAACGTGTTCAGTTCTATTTGCTGCTTGATAAGATGCAAGTCTGAGCTGTAGAACAGTGGTAATGGGCTTGGCAGGAAAATCATCTGTGTATTTTGTATTAACCTGAAATCCTGAGTAGTTCCAACATGGACAACGTTACAGTAATCTAGTTACAATGAAGAAAATACATAATTAGGTATAGCAAGGCCTTTATGTGACTGAAATGTCCACATTCTTAAGCAGATAAAAGTAATCTACCTGAACAGCCCAGAGCAGGCCTTGATTTAAGGCATGCCGAGTTGTGAACGTCTGTGAATGTGGTGAATGAGTGCCTCAACTAGGCTGGCTGTGTTGATCCTAGCCAGTGCTTCTCGGTTTGCTTTCCTCATTGTGCTAATGGCGCCTCAGTCTTGTCCAGACTCATTTCAACCTTCAGAACTTAATGGGCTCCTGAACACGTCAGTTTATGGGCTATTCTGCATAGTATGCCCACTCTTTGTGCAAGTCCTCGCATCCTGTTCTCATATGTCTCATTTTCACCCCTTAAAGAGCTCTTTTTAATATTTTGATACTTTAATACTTTTGTGCTTTGTTTTCTGACGGTGCTTTAGATACAGTTTTGTATCAATGGATTACTCGGTGGCTGGCTTGGCTACCTGTTTAGTTTCTCTAATTGCTGCATTATTTTAAAACCAAAATCACTATGCAGAATATAATCCGTAGTTTGATAGCCTGTACTTGTGACTGGCAAACTATATCTGACCATAGGGACCACAGATTTCTGCATCCAACTGTTCTCTGCAACACTGCAAGGAAGAAGCCCAGGTGTTTGTGTCATCCAAAGCACTGCAGTTGTTTAAGTGACTTAGATCATCTAAATCAGTGGTCTCCAAAGTGGGGTGCACAAGGTGATCCATTGGGGTGCAGGAAGAAAATGTTAGAACTTCAGTAACACATGTATATAACTTATAAATAAATATATGTATACTGGGTCTGTGTGCTCAATAATGTTTTACTGATAAGGGTGCATGATCAAAAAAGTTTGGAGACCACTGATCTAAATGATGTCAGTCAATCACATACCCCAAACCTGGTCACTATAAGAAAAGAATTTCACAGCATTCACAGAATTGCCACTGTGTTATGCACCAAGAAGCACCTCAGATTGCATACGTATTTAGTTGTGTTTGAAAAAATACATTGATTCTTTCATAAAGTAATTACTAAAGCTTTTTAACCAAGACTCAAATATATTGCAAACATTGATCATGTTGTATTAAGCATTGATTGTTCAGCTTTAAGCACATTAAATTGGAGACGTTTCTCTACCTCCTGAATCTTTTTCCAGACTCTTCTGCTGCCAGTCCATGGGGACACGGTATGTGCTGAAATACGAGTATACAGTATGAGTTGGGGATATGCTGTTTATATCTCAGTCTGTCTAAAATCTGTTGCATAGGCTAAATCTTGGCTTTATGAACATAGTTATGTTTTACATAGGTAAAGTATGCAATTTGTAGAATGTAGCATGAGTAGAGATGGATGAGCATTTTCATAAAAAATACTACTTTCCAAATTATTCATCAGAAGCTGTTGCCTGACAAAAAAATAAATTTACATAATTTCACTAACAACATTATGAGCCATGTGTCCTGAAATGGATATGTGCATTGTTCATTTACTGAAATCTTTTTTGCTGGTATATGAGTTGTATAGCGTTTTTGATAATGAATATAAATAATAAATAGATTAGTTTCAAATCTTGTAAACAACTTCAATTTTTTTCATGATTTCCAAAAATTTTTCTACTATTGATCTGTGTAAAGCCCTTGAGATGTCTCTTTAGTGTTCTCCAATTGCTTCATATTTTGCATCATATTCTTTCATGTTCTCTGGTTCAGTCTTGGCTGTCTACGAGTTCTTTGCAAAAGGAGCATGTTACACTTAAATATGTACATCAGTAAAATAAAAATGAAAAGCTGTTATGTTGTATCAGAAGTGTATATGAGAGATAAATCTTATTCAGAGTAAATTTCCTGATGTCTTAGGTTTGGTTTTTGATTTTTTTTTTTTTTTTTTTTTTTTGGTAACAGACCATTTTAGCTGGGTTGAAAAATGACATGGGTGAAGACACAAATCTTAAAGACTTCTTTTTCAATTTTTCATTTTCTTGGACCTAGTTCTGGTCATAGTTACATCAGTGGAGATCGGAATAGCTGAACGATAACTGGTAAAAAGTGCTTAAGAAACACTAACATTTGAAATGTAGAAAATCTCTGCATGGTTTTAATTCTTGTTGCATCACAGTCAAAAGTAAAAATTCCAGTGTCTTTTATGTACTCTTACCATAAACTGGGCTGAGAGCAGAATTATGGCAATGCTGAACACTGTTGAAGATGTCATTCTGAAGTGTTTGCAAATTATACCAAAGCATCTGTTAGCTGCTGGGGTTTTTTGGTGTTTGTTTTTTTTGTTTGTTTGTTTGTTTGTTTTTTAATGGGACAGGAGGACAGACTGTTTGCTATATTCAGCCATGTATCTTCCTCACAATGATTTTCCTGAGAAAACTGCAGTACTGGTGGTGTACATTCACTTCTTTTGATAATCTTAATTTTCTAGATTTTTTTGCTACATTTAAATAGGATTCGGATATGGTCACTGAGACTGCAGGCAATTTCTGCCCAATCTGTTATTTTATTTAATCTGACAATTAAACATTGCCTCCATTTCCCTTGTCAGATTTCTCTGTATTTTTTGTCATTTCCTAGGCAAAGATCAAACTGTACTTGTGGTGTGGTATGACCATGCATCGTGATATAGAAAGCCTGAAACATAACCAGGTCTCAGTCCTGGAGAATCAATAAGTATGTTTTCATTTTTCACAAAGGAGGCAAGTATTTACAGGTGGATGTTGTGGCTGTAGCGTTGATAGATGATGAGTTAAGAGGGCTGAGGTAGGCAGAGAAGCTGCATTACGAAAGCAGGTGGATCTGCAGCACCTGTTTGTTCAATACAGCAGAGTAATATCCCAATTTGCGTAATGCAGTTGGTGGTGGCCAAATTCTTTGTGTCTGTGTAGCTGTACAGACCCTTCTAGGTTACCCAGCCCTACTTGTGGATGAAGTTTACCTTGTCTTAATACAGTTCTTTGTGTCTGATGTAAATGTAAACTAATCCTTTTTGACCAATACTAGGACGTATCTGATATGAAAGATAATTTCTTCAGGGCATAGCAATTACTCAGATTTCTATGTGACATAAAAAGGTTCCTGCAACAGGGGAAGGACTTCATTTGGAGCAGGTCACTTTTCTGTCTTTTCAGAGTGGGATTCTTTTGAGCTAATTTGGATATGTGGCTTATAATTTGCTTACCACAGAGATGTAAATATTTGGCAGGACACCACTGGTAATGGTCTATGAATGTCCTCATTCAGTTTTAGGAAGGAAAAAACCCCACAAACAACAGAACTTTAACTCTCTCCTCACAGGAGTTTTCAGGACAATACTATTTTTGTTTTCTCTGATGCTGGGAAGAGCTCAGGGATAATTCATCAATTTGCTCAGAAAATAACTTCTAATCTCCATTCCCTATACCCCAACACTTTCATGTGCTGTTCTGTGGGAACCCCATGAGTACCATAGTATTGGGTCAAAACCAACCTATAGTAAATTTCCTCAGAGAATGAAAATTGTGAATGTGAATTGGTGGAACCATAAAAGAAATTTACCCTTTTAAGCTGCTTAGATCCTTCACACAAAAGAGCCCCAGGAATTCTTACGCCTTGGAGCTAAGACCAGATCAATGAAATAGAAAGGAAAAAGCTTTACGTCTGCTCCCATATGGAGACTCATGCAGTACTAGCAAAGTTGTAATGAACAGGTTTCCAGGGTGTTGGGTGTATAGAAGCCAAATTTATTTTATCACTAATACAGAGCTTTTAAAAGGCTGGAGTTTTAAAGGCATAGCTGAAACTTGTGTATCAGGACAAAAATGTTCCCCAGTAACAGGAATAAGACACAATCCTGGTAACTTCAGAAGACTATAGATTATACAAAGCATTACTCAGTTATTGGTCTTTGAAAATTTGCTTCGTGCTTAAGTTTTCAAAAGCACTTAACTGAGGGATAGGAATTATGCT
The DNA here is from genome assembly GCF_018139145.2 of Gymnogyps californianus. Classification (NCBI taxonomy): domain Eukaryota; kingdom Metazoa; phylum Chordata; class Aves; order Accipitriformes; family Cathartidae; genus Gymnogyps; species Gymnogyps californianus. The sequence continues at coordinate 45,197,749 of NC_059500.1, forward strand.
AACTTTTCAGTGAAAGCCACCTTTTGTGGGATAAGCTATTGATAGCCCCCGATTCTAAGTTATTTGTATTATTATATTCTTTTATAGGATTACTTACATTGTGTATTATGTGTTATTTATAGTTTTATTTGGATCTCAGAGCTAGATATGGGTACATAACTGTCCTGGTTTTGGCTAGGACAGAGTTAATTTTCATCCTAGTAGCTGGTATAATGTTATGTTTTGGATTTAGTATGAGAATAATGTTGATAACACACTCATGTTTTTAGTTGTTGCGAAGTAGTGTTTATACTAAGTCAAGGATTTTTCAGCTTCTCACACCCAGCCAGCAAGAAGGCTGGAGGGGCACAAGAAGTTGGGAGGGGACACAGCCAGGACAGCTGACCCAAACTGGCCAAAGGAATATTCCATACCATATGACGTCATGCCCAGTATATAAACTGGTGGGAGCTGGCCGGGAGGGGGGGATCGCTGCTGGGGAACTAACTGGGCATCAGTTGGCGAGTGGTGAGCAATGGCATTGTGCATCACTTGTTTTGTATATTCTAATTCTTTTAGTAGTATTATTGTATTATTATTGTTATAATAATTATTATTATTTTCTTCCTTTCTGTCCTATTAAACTGTCTTTATCTCAATTCATAAGTTTTACTTTTTTTTGATTCTCTCCCCCATCCCACTGGGTGGGGGACTGAGCCAGTGGTTGCGTGATGCTTAGTTGCCGGCTGGGGTTAAACCACGACAATAGCAATCCATGTAATTTGTAGCCCAAAGAAAATAGTTACACAAAGTAAACTATTAAATACAATTTGACTTCAAAGGGAAATAAATAGTTTAAAAGCAATATTTCTGTGCTCTCTAAACTAAATAAACACAAAAAATGTTCAGACACTTTAGACAGACATACATTTAAATAGAAACAATACATGTTTTAAAAGAAGTAACAAGGTGGGGGCTGTTTTTCTCTTCTGATACACCCTTTCTCTTGTTTACATCTTTGCACTGAGGAGAGACTACTTCAGTATTGGGAACTTAAAAGCAATTTGTTTGAGCTTTGGTTCAGTTCTCAGGTGTCTAAAAATGATGTCCACAAATACATGCATGCCTGCAAAACTGGATGAAAAGTGGTCAGTACACACATAATTTCTCTCTGCAAATCTAGGGGGTTTTATGTTAAAATGCTCTTCTGGGACACTAAAGACCAGCTGAAAATTTGGTCTATATTGTGTAAAGCATATCACCTTCAGAAAGCACTGGTATAAAAGTTGCTTGGTGAAACTGAAAGCGTACATGCACTCCTTTCAACTAAAATGCTAACACTGTTCTGAAATCCTGCTTATTCTGGATTTTTAAAATGTTCTGTGGCATGTGGAATATGCAGTTATAGTACTTCGATGTGCTGTAGTGTATGCATGTATGTGAAATGGCATGGTAGCACCTAACGCAGTTTTAAGGTGGCTTAATAGGCACTTCTGTGTAACCACCTAGTTACTCATTAGTAGAGTTTCATTAGCTGATAACACCAAATTTGTAGGTAACACTAGATTTGCAAGTGCTCCAGAAAGCTAAAATGTCTCCATTGTATCCCCTAGTATTTCTGCTGTAACTCACACAGAGGTTAAAACACTACTTCTCCAGAGAGGCTAGCAGTCTGCTGCCTACCCAGACTGAGATACCCTTTAAAGAAGATGATTTGGCAAAGTTCCTGTAAGCCACACCTTGAACATGAGCCTAATGTGTCCTTCAGGGTATCTCAGGTATGACACCTAGAGATCCATCTAGCCAAAATTCCTAAAAGCTTTTGAAAATCTTGACTTAAGTGACTTTTAAGAGGTATGAGGCAACTCAAGAAAACCAAGATGTGTATTAGTCTAATTTCCACAGCTGCTGGTTTCATGTAGTGGCCAGTTTGGGCTTCTGCAAATGAATTCCTTGCATGGCAGTCCAATGTTCTTGCTGTGGAGCCACAGAAGATGTTTACTTAAGTTGTGAATTTAAAAACCTTCATGAAGATCTTTCATTCACAAGCCGTTTGCCTTAGACTCTTTTCAGAAGTGTCTGTCTACTTGTTTTGGCAAGTCTTTAAACTCGCTGTAACGTAGTCTACTTTAAAAGCCTTGTAAATGTAAACAAATGCAGATAATTTTCTTTAAGATGTCAGTTTGTCATTCATGTTTCATTTCCAGAAGTAAGATACTTTTGGAAAAAGCATGCTACCGCTGCTGAGAATGCAGTTTGTAACAATGAATATGCAAAATTAACAAATCTGAGAAAGCATTTCCTTCATTGCACTCCAAAGGCACCACAAGCCTAGAGAAAACTTCATGTTGCCTGCCTCTTCATTTCTCAGCACTAGGAGATCTCTTTGTCTATGCATTCCTGACCCCTTCCAGGTATCTGATGGTATCAGTTTCTAACTTCCGCTTTTCCCTTTGGTAGACTTACTACAAATAAAATAATAAAGAGAATTTGTTTATAAAAGAATAAAGATAGTGTTTACCTGGGCTTGAATATAAGACAATGATACAGAAGGGAATGCAGATGCAGCAGGGAGAACTGTCTGCCCAGGTTCACTTGCCAGACTGTCCTGCCATTCTGGGTAATGCTGCATGCTCCCTTGCATTTTAATCTGAAATAATAAAAAAATCCAGTGATCGCAACATTGATTTATAATATTGATACATAAAATGCGTAGCCATTTTCCTGCTGATCATCTCATTAAATTTACTTCTTCTTTTAGAAAGCCCCAGCTGCTAGGGAGAAGATGCATTTCTCTCCTGGGCTGAAGAGGGCCTGCTGTACTGGGATCAAAGTGGGAATTACACTGAACACTTCTAGAAAGCAGGTCAATACCTAGATACGGATTTATGTACCTAACTTTAGTTGAACATGTTGACCTAAGAGAGTGGGACAAGGACACATATTATGACAGCGGGAGAATCAAAGAAGGACCCCAAGAGCCTTGGTGCCCTGCCATTTGTTTAATCCCTAGAAGACTGCTTCAGTACTCACAGTACTCCTCTTTGTAAAACATCAGCCCAGCCCGCCCATGCTAGTTCACACACACTCAGTTAAATCTGTTTCTAGACATTGTACAATCCTGAGAAGCAAATTTACTGATATGAATGAGTCTCTTCATGGCATTGGATCACTATTTTTACTGTGCTGATCAGCAAAGACTGGACAGTTTAGTTACTCTGCCACTGGATAAGTTTGATCGCTTGATAATCTGGAGGTTGAAAGGTGCAGAAGCAGGGAGAATCTCCTTTGAGAGCTGGCGTTCAATCTGTAAGTATTAAGGGAGATTTCCAGGCCTATCCTGAGCAATGCCAGTGAGACCTCCCAAGGCACTTTGGCTTTGTTCACCGTGGCCCATCAGTGGTCTTGTATACTCTGTCATCATAGGCCTGAAAATGCCTATTGGCTTTTTGTAAAATAAGCATTCCAACAATAAAATAAAATAATAATAAAAAAGCTATGTCATAAAGATTTCTCCATATGGGAGAATATATAATTTACCAGAACACCAAGGAAGTATTCATTCTTCGGACTATAATCGTCTTTTCTTGCTTCTTTTGGCAGTATGTCTAAGCATCCTATATAGCCTATATATCTTTTCATCCTGTTATGTTTTCAGTACCTGGGCTTTATTTACTTGTTTTACGCACTTTTGAATTTTTAGCATTGTTCCTTCTGTTGGGTTTCCACTGTTGATAACCTTCCTATTATCCTCTGTTTTTAGCATCACAATTTATTTTTTAAAAGTCTCACAGTTTATAACTAAGGCAGATTTTAAAGCTAGATAGCCACCGAGGAGTTTACTGAAAATTTGTCAGATTGCACTGAACTCTTGAGGCTTTGGATTCTCAGTCCTGTGGAAATTGAGGTCCTTGCTTGTCCGTCCAATTCTGTGTCCACAAGGTCACAGTAACATTCACAGTGCTTTTTCACAGCACCTTTTCTTTACCGTCAGTATCTCATCAGAAAAAAGCTGTGCAAGGTCCTTTTGTACACACTGAAGAAAGCTGCCTTTTCAGTGTGTTCCAACTAGGCACACATAAGGGAAACTAATTTTTTTTTTTCCAGGGAAGAGATCCAGTAGTCAGGTACCTTTCTTAAGTGGTCAGTTTTCAGCAAGTAATTGAATGTCATCTTGTTAGCCTGGTCTCTTCGCTTCTCTCCTACCAGTCAAGCTATTTGTTGAAGGAGGTGGGTTATCTCACCAACATCTTTCCGCTTCACTTGATTTATCGCTTCAACATTTGAAAAGCACATTAGAGCATAATTACACCCGAGAGTGTGGTTTAATATTAAAAACATTTCTTTCCTTTCCATTGCTACAAAGGAACCAGCTTTTGCAAGACAGAGGCAATACACCTATGAGCAGTGTTTTGAAGAAAATGATTACTACAGCTCATAAAATATAAAACAAAGATATATATAGAGTATGGAAGAGCTCCATGAAGTCTGAATTCACTAGCAAAAAAGAAAGTTACATCTAAAGTATAACTAATAATCTAAAATTATATTTGTGTCATCTTTCTTTTTTTAAACTGCTAGCTTTATACTTGGGAATTTTTCACTGCTCCAGTCCACAGAAAGTGATAAAAACAGCTGGTGGATATTTAAGTAGACAGCATGTTAATAAGGCCTGCAAGTACCCTATTTTTCGGCTGCCTCTTAACCAAATTAGGGATTAGATAACTGTGGGACAAGTTTATGCTGCAGATGTATCTTGGCGACGTTATCTCAGACTGACTCTGTGCCACAGACTCTCCTGGTGCCAGCACTTTTATAATGACAAAACTATGTTTTCATCCATGTAGCTTCTTTCATTTGTAAGAGGAACAGGGGAGAGGTTTTATTATACTAGTACCAGAGGTGCTTTGCTGGAACAGGAGTGATTTGTCAGTATAATATAGACTTTGTGTAAAGGGAAGCTTCCTCTGGCAAAGACAGAGATGTCTGCATTGTAACCTGTTTGCAGACTTAACTTTAACGCTGGCATCTTGTAATTTTTTTTGATTCACTTTGCAATCTTAACCTTCTTCCCATGTCCTTTGAAAATTAAGAAACCGTTTGAGATCAAAAGTGCTTTCTGAATGTCAGTGGAAAAGCACAATCTTTGACAAAAACCAGAGTTAAGAGTGGAATTGCTGCCGTGTGGGATGGGCTCACCACGGAGAAGGGAGATCAGACAGGGAACCTGGGCTCCCCTGTGCTACTGAGGTGGTGTGATGCATGCAGGCAGACTGGGAGTCTGCCAGTAAATTCACTAATTAAACGTCTCTACTTGCCTAAATGCCAGCGAACAGGTCATGTCTGCCACTTTCTGTTTCTTCCCCAGGGCTGCTCGTCAGGTACACACTGGGACGATGCTGAGATCCAGGGTTTGGTTTGGGGACCCTCTTCACTTGAGGTAGAAAGTGCACAACCCAGTTAGCTGACCTGCATATTCATCAATATTGGAGCCATAATGAGGAAAGTGGAATTGAAGCCAAGTATTGATAGGATCAAAGCCGAGCGAGGGGGAAGGGGAAGCGCTTAGGAAATTGGCTGAGTCATTCAAAGAACTGAAAGAAACATAAATGTGATTGACATCAGTCTTAAAATGATGACCCCAAAGTAGTTAAAATGACGTAACTGACATTAAGAAATAATTATAAAAGATGACAGCAGACGGAGGAGTACAATTAGGGCTGGTATATTGTCACATATGTAACTTGGCTCCTTTTGTAATTGATGGTGAAACTCTCACTGACTGTAGCAGAGCAAAACATAAACAATATTGAGCATTGCATACTTGCAATTAGGACAACAGAAGAGGGCCAAACACAGATAAACGCAGTGTTTACTGAGCCTAACCAGAACCCTGTGGAAATATCTGTGAGCAGAAGAGGCTGAGTACCAGTTGTTCTCTTCCGAGGAGGCTGATTTTGTGGCTAACAGGTAATGAAGATATGTACTTCTTCCAAAGGAAGGTACCAAAGATGCAAAGATGCCAAAGCATAGAAAATGACATTAACAGGCTCAGGGCATCAGGGCATCTGAACCATGAAGAGATTATAATCTGCATTTTGTCATTCTCTGCTTCTGTTTGCTATACCCTGGGAAAAATACGAATGTTTTGTTATTAAAGGAAACAGTGTGTTTACCCTCTATATTTGAGGCTGTCTATCCCAGAAAATTTTGAAGATTGTTAGTCTAAGTGCAGCAAGCATTAAGGTCATTACTGATAAAATTATAAAAGAATATAAAGTAATGAAACTGTAGTAATGAAAGGAAAATACAAAATCTATAGAAATTCTACCTACAGATTTTCTTAGTGTAACTCTTGCTTGTCGTTTGAGCCTCTCAGAGCAATTCCCATGGAAAACAACACTGATGTGAACTTTTTGGTCATAATATCTCACCTTGCCGTTCCAACAGACACTTAGAAAGTTTTGTGGCTGAGTATTGGGCATTAATCACTTCCCTCTGCACAGCAAAATTAACCCAAGTGCTGTGTGGAGTTACATTGTTTTCTTCTGCTATAAATTCAGGTTCTGGGACTCTGCCCTGTGGCAAAAAGACAGGAGAGAGCGGCCAGACCTTTCCTTGGGTGCAGGTAAGCACTGCTGCCAGCCAGGGCACAAGCAGGGGATTGCCCATGGCTGGTACGGCCATGAGTGAGTCAGTTCAGGGCAGCCTTTTCGTGACCGCCTGCTGGAGATTCGATTTACACTGCTGGCAAGATGGTATTTTAGGAGCAACAGGGAAGGTCCCGCCTGAGCAACTCTTCCTCTGTGTTTGCTCAACAACACAATGGGAAAATCCTCATGGTGTTTGCTTACCCACAGCCTAACCATCGTAGCTGGCTTTATTTCATTTTAGGCTTTACTGGTCTCTCAAAGTTGCTAAGCTGTATTGACTGAGCTACACTGAGTGGAAAAGAAGTCCTTTTTTAGGTTTCTAGCCTGGGCCTAGGTTTGATGAGGCCTGTGCACAGGAAATAGGGATGGGGTAAGTTGGGAAAGGTTTCAAATATGATACCAGTGATATTTCTGCGGAGATCTTGAGAAGGGCCCAAGTGACTTGGGACCTCTCTATTTGGGAGTGTACCAGAAGCTTTTCATTGATGCTATATATGGAGATTTTCTAAGATGTCTCTCCCATAAACCTTTACTGAAAATGGGATCATGGAAAGGCAGCGGCGAGGTAAAGCATGCTGGCCGTGGCCTGCCCAGGATTCCTGCCCCACTTGCATGTGGTGGCCAGAGCATTACTTCCCCATCTACTTCTTTTCTCATCTTCTCACATTGATGCAATCTTCCATAGTAGAGGGTCATGATGAATCTGTCCATGTCCCCCTCCTGTGACACAGAAATCACAACAACCCTGCCGTTTAACCCATACACCCAATGTATTTGCTTTCATTCATACTAGTATGAAGGCTCTCTACTCAGGCTTTAGAGCAGCCCTGCAGCCATTAGCAGAAATACTGAAAAATTAAAAACCAGCCGCACCAAATGAAAATGTTGTAGCTTATGTCTTAGAAACTCAGCTTGGCACACCCACTGCTTAACTGATTTATTTTACCATTCCCTTTGTAAAGAGAGAGACAGCACACACTCAAGCCCACCACCGATTTTCAGTTTTCTCCGATTGCCTTGGTGCTGCTATTAAATAGCCAGGAATTAGTGAGAACTTCTGGCCTGACTGCTGGCCGAGCAGATGAATGTGAATGTGCCGAGTCCCCTTCCAGCTTGCAGCTGTTTTTTAGCAGCACTGGTGTGTGCTCTAGGAACAAAAGCAGACAAAGGGTTGGCTTGTCTGCATGCTGCCGCCTTGTCTCGATGTCCGGATTTGGGCAGGACGGTGGTGGAAGGCTTTCCACACTTCTGGCTCCCGTCTCCCCTTTGTGCAAGGGCTGTGCTCATTTCAACTGTAAGATTAGTCATGCTTGTAAGTGCTTGTGCCAAGCTGGTGGGTTAGCGACTTTGGGGAGGTTACAGTCACGAACCGTGGCTTTTGTTAAAGGAAGTGAATGGACTGCTGGCTGGTTACAGGCTCAAAACTGCAGAGAAGAGATATGCAGAGCCCACTGGGCTGTGTGTGTTTGTTTGCCTTTGGGTGGCATTTTACCTGGTGCCAGTGTCTGGACACTCTGCTTGCTCCTCTTCCCCTAATCAAGATTTCAAATTAATTCTTACAGTGTAGGCAGTGGATTTTGTATGACATGGTGCTTGATTTCTCCTCCCTACCTTTTACCTGCTGTTATATTTTGGAGAAAAGATACAACTCCTTATTACTCTCACATCCGAAATGCCTTTTGGGAAGGTTTATCGTGCTCCCTTCTTTTCCTGCTTTTAACCCTGGATGTCAAGCCCCATCCCCATGCCACTGTAGTATATCTAACTATGCCTTCTTTTAATTGTGGAGTGTAAAAATGCCTCTCTCTTTGCCTTTTTGTGGTCAGAATAGTGTTAAATTACATCACACTAACAGGGAATCAAGAGTGTGTAGGTGGAGCACAGGGGAAGCCAACCTATTGCACGGTAACGCAAGGATGATAAAAGGGCCGTTTGGGGCTCTGGTCACACCCTGTCAATTGAAGGAGTTATCTGGCAGCTCACAGGGGCTGGTGGCAGAAATAATCCTGTGGACCATCTTTCTAAAAACCACAGTACTATTAAAATATGCATTTAACTGAGTCCCAAAAGGGTCAAATGATAAGAACAAACCAGCTGCAAAGGTTTATATTCGTCTTTGATGTGCAGCCTATTTGCAAATAATCTCTGTTTCTGTCTACATGTCTGTAATTACTGTGAGTCACTGTATGTCTGATATGCAATGCAAACGACTAGGCCAGATTAAATTTCGGAGTATCTAAACCTGCGGATTTTAATGTGTTGATTTTCACCTACATCTCCAAAGACGACAGCCTCTTTTTTTTTTTTTTTTTTAATATTCATGATTTTCAGTATACAGTGCTGCTTATATTACTGAAATGAAAAACTTCGGTGAAACCTTACAGCATATTCTAACTTAGGAGATCATGACACCATTAATCCTCACATTTATTCACGTCTGATATAAGATGAACTCTTACTGGTTGGGGGAATGGACAGGAGGTGTAAGTTAGTGTTTATGACTATTAGCATCTGCTAATAACAATTTTGATTTTTCTGAAAATTATCTGTGCACCATCTTCATCTTCTTTGTTCTTTGTTGAAGGAAACCTTCATCTGTTTCCCTTGGCTCAGGAGCTCCAGTGTTTCACTAAAGATTTTTTCATCTGCTTTTTCTAGGGTTACATGAACACTTTCTAATTTTCATGCTTTTTCAGTTCCCAGTGACCCTGACACTAATTTTTTTCCAACTGGGAAATTCAGATTTGAGATTGTATTTGAAAGCAAAATACAAATATTTGAAAGCAAAAGTGTCCTGCAGTTATTTTTTTGAATTTTGCTATCATTAAAACAACACAAAATTCAGATGTCTGTATAAACCTAGCACTTTAGAGGAAAAAGTTGTCACTCATTAGAGAAGCTTGCAGTTTGATCTAACTATTGAAAGTCTGCTTTTCTGTTTTATTTTAAGCCACTTCATACTGCAAGAAATCAAGCTCATGAGATTAAAACGTTATCCTGAAGAAGTCACACTGCATGCCTGAAATCACCCACCTGTTACAACAAGCCTTTCCAAACCAGTAACAAATACTGTAGCAACAGTACTACAGATAAAATACTGTAGTAACACTCAGGCATGCTGACCTTGTGACCTTTGGTCTTGCACTTGTTTTAGAAGCTTTCAAAGTATTTCAGGATGACCTGTTTTCTTAAGATCCACCAATGGTGGCAATGTCCAGTTTGTGAGTCTTAATGCCGTCAGCTGGTTCTCTCTTTTCGCTGAGTAACTTAATGGGAAATATTATGTCATATATATTAGTAGGATCTCTGCATGTTAGAGTTTGACCTGCAACCAGGCTGGCAAATCCCACAGATGGAAACAAGGATTGTTAAGCAAACTTCCTGAACTGGGGAGTAGTAGGAATCAAAGAGCTGGAGATATGCCTGTGAATCTGTGTTAGATGTGCATCACAGAGAATCACCTGTCTTTTAGTTTAGCAGACCCCCTTTGCTGAATTGCTGAGCCTCGTGCACTCTCACCTCTGCAGGAAGGAGAGAGGATGCTGGTACATTTGTGAGAAGCTTCTGGCGTTGTTTAGCAATAGTGGCTTCATTCATCAGCTCAGCAGAATTTTGCTAAATAGATAAGAGCTTACAGGAGAAGTTCTTGTACTGGAAACACTGCGGCTCCCAAGTATCAGCAACCAGACTAGGTTTTCAGCTTAAGAACTGGGAGTTAAGATGTATGTTTTCTAGGAAGAAGGTTTTGTGGTTTTTTTATGAAATTCAAAAGTGAGTGCTAATCAGGGTACCTTTTCGTGGTCACTGTAACCATAGCATTTTGCTTGACTTTAGGAACAGGCAGACTTCATGGAACTTGAAACTTTGTGAATTAATGTAAGTTGCTACTTTCTTTTTTCCCTACAAAAATTATTTAGAGTACTTTAAAAATCCATGTTTTCAAGGTTGTCTTTGAAGTCAGGTTTTTAAAAAAATGATGCTTTCCATACAGCCACAAGCAAAGCTGACAGTGGATACATGGCAGTCCAGAAACCTCTGAGAAAGAAACGTAAACATTGTGAAACCTAGTATTTAAAAGTCGGGGTTGCTGGGGCAGCCTTAGTTCAGGCCCCTTGAGGTTATGCATTATGCTACCAGCTTTAATTATATGTTGCATACATTTTTCTACTCAAAATTTTGCCTACCGTTATGCTAACATTTATGAACCTTTCAGTGTCTGACTTTGCATTGTTAACTTTTCTCTCCCATCAGGCTTTTCTTACGGTGTGGAGGAAGCTGGAAATGTGAGGATGTAATTTCCTGGGATTTTCAAAAAGGAAGTCACCCCTTAAGCTGAAGAGTTCATCTTCTTGAGCTCTCCTGACCACCTTTCATATGGGTTCTTAGCAGAGATAAGGAATCCTAACACTTTTCTCATCTATTTGAACTAAAGGAGTGACTGGTAGCGGTAAAAGCCCGAGAGACTTAAGTTTCCTAAAATACTAAACAGCAAAACCAGAGATGTGTAAAAGAGCCTGGGCTACCAGCCTCTCTTCCTGGATGACATACAACGCTCTCCCTTTTCCTCTCCTTTTCTAGTCTGGGAGGCTGAATATAAATGTGAAGATACTCCAAAGAAGAATCAAAGTTCCAGGCCCATAATGCTGGATTAGTTTCAGTTTGTTCTGCCAGCCAACGCAGCCTTTGTCCTTGCGGCAACTATTCATCTGCTTTTCAGTTGGATGGGAATTGCATTCAGCCTTTTCCCAGTTCCCTCTCAGTGCTCTCCAAGGGATGCTGTCTTGAGCCTCCCCTATGAGGAGCTAAGCACTTGCACTTTTCAGGAGCTGCTGAACTTCTCGGAGGACCCAGACCATGTAGTAAATGACAAAGTATTTTTCTGATGAAAAGAATATTGTCCTGGTTTTGGCTGGGATAGAGTTAATTTTCTTCTTAGTAGCTCATACAGTCTGTTTTCGATTTAGTGTGAGAATAATGTTGATAACATGTTGATGTTTTAGTTGTTGCTAAGTAGCGCTTATCCTAAGTTTAGGATTTTTTTGTTTCCCATGCTCTGCCAGCAAGCAGGTGTGCAAGAAGCTGGGGGGGGGCATAGCCAGGACAGCTGATCCGAACCAGCCAAAGGGATATTCCATACCATAGAACGTCATGCCCAGTATATAAACTGGGGAGAGTTGGCTGGGAGGGGTGGATTGCTGCTCAGGCATTGGTCAGCAGGTGGTGAGCAATTGCATTGTGCATCACTTGTCTTTTCTTGGGTTTTATTTATCTTTTTTTTTTTGGTTATATTGCTTTTCATTACAACTATTACTATTACTATTATATTTATTATTATTATTATTATTGTTATTAGTACATTTTATTTTATTTTAGTTATTAAATGGTTCTTAACTCATGAGTTTTACCTTTTTTTCCGATTCTCCTCCTCATCCCACTGGGAGGGGGGAGGAGTGAGCGAGCAGTTATGTGGTACTTAGTTGCTGGCTGGGGTTAAACCACGACAAATATGGTGGAGGAGAAAATAAATTAATATTTAAACAAAGCCCTTGAGACAGCCTAAGATACTGTTCTTAAAGAAGGGCAGGCATTTGAAAAGGCTCAGAGGAATAATGAGAACATATTTTTAAAATCAAAATCTCATGGAAAAAGATCTTTGGGGTCAAGAGGATGGAATACAGATTTCAGCTCCACGAGTGTAATTAAAACCGTAAGCTTCTGTTGGGATCCTATTAAAAAAAATCCAGGAATCCTTATGGAAATCATTATTTGACGTCTTGGTGCACTACTGAAAGACAGAAGAAAGCTCCAGTGTCACAAGTTGCTCCATATGGGCAAACTCCTTTTCCCACCACAAGCTTCACTGATTTTACTAATTATTAGGGTATGTCTTAAAGGGAGATAACCGGCAGCTTTGGGGAACCTCAGTGCTTGGTTTGATCTCTGCTTTAGAGTTTTACCAACATAGACTTACATTGGCTGGGGATGTTTTAACGATGATGGCGACAGCACTAGAGTGGGTCTGGCAAGCCAAGCAAACGGACTGTGCTGCGGCATGAGGGGGAGCTCTGCCCAGCCAGTGCCTGCGCTGTGCCGCTGTAGCTCATCTGATCGGTGCAATCACTCCATACGCTGTGCCACAGGGCTACGCTGGCTTTCCCACGTGTGCATGGAGGTGAGGAGCGCTGGCTTCACTCCCCAAACCCACGCTCTAGCACGGCAAGGTCCTGTACCTGCGTCAGCCTGTCCATGGTCCCCATCGGGGGCGTATGCGCCCGTCCTGCTGCAGCGACTTGCAGCACGGAGGCCTCACAGTGTACAAGGAGAGATGGTGTCAAACCGCATGTGCCCGCAGAGATCCTCCAGCACTTATAAGTGGTGCCTGCTTATAATTGATAAGGATCTAGCTCTTTGAATGTTGAAACTGTATAGGTAGGAGATGTGCTATGAAAAGGGTGTCCTCTTTGACCATTATAACTCAATAATCTCTTCTTTAGCCTTCTCTTTTTTGAAAATGTGTAGGCAGCCATTGTCTCAGGAAAAGAGAGAGACCAAGAGCAAAAGATGTCCAGTGAAAGGGGTTTTATTTTATTCTCTTTCTTGCCGTGAAAGAGTTCATTGTTCCACCTCCAGAGTTGGTTGCTGGCTGTGGAGAAAGGAACAAATTACTGAGTGCAGGCAGAGGAGAAGAATGGTATTGAACTGGTATGAACAGGGGTTTTCATCACGACAAGAACTGGCCAGATAAGAAATCAGTTGATTTGTGTCAGATGGCTGATGTTATATTTTAATATTCCAGTAGTGACCATGCTATCTCTGATGCCTTTTGGAACTGTTTGTACTTTGATTTAATCTGGAATTAGAGCTTTCAAACAGATTCAGTAAGCCCCTGGGGGGAACAGTTACTTGTCAGCTGTGATTACATTTAATTAGTGCAAATGGGAAATTTGCCATTTTCCCCCTTAATGATAGCTCACCGAGCTCTATTGAGTCTTTTTGGGGGTCTGTATTAGCTTTTGATTCTCTGGGTTCTGAGTTACATTATACTACCATATTCTTGATATGAAGTTTTATAGCAATTACTGTTGACACAAAAAAAGATATAATACAGACAACATAAAAAATTCTCCCTTCTGTATTATACAGAGAATAAATTTATTTTCCTTTATGTACAAAAATAGCAGTGAAGAAATGTGGCTGAACAAATGAAGGTGAATTGGTATTGTTTCTTCTAGTAATTTTGACAGCACTTTCTAGATGGGAATTTTTACCAGTAGAACTGTATTGATCTAATTATAGTGCTATAGTTATGCTGGAATAAATTCCCATGTGAGCAGTCTTAGTCAGGAAGGAGAATGTTCATGCAAGGATTTATGCTGATATAGCTCTACTGAGATAATTATACCAACATTGTTTGACCCATAAATTTCTCCATGTAGATAAAATGCTTAGCACAAATGCCTAGCTCAGAGACCCACACCCAATATACAGCAAGACTTGGAGTTATCTGCAATGGGGTGCTGGAGAGGGGCTCAACTACCCACCCTTTTTTCCCATGTATCTATCAGTTCCTCTGCTGAGCTTTAACCATTGAAGCTTCTCATCATCATCTGGGAAAGCTCTTCATCAGTGAAACAATATAGATGCTTCACGATATGTTGTTCAATACAGTATATTTTTTCCTCACAATTCCACTGAGCAAAAACAAATTGGGAGACATCTGTAGCTAATTTTAGTCTGGAGGATATAAGTGGAATTTTTAGGGATGTCTGTAGGTCAGGGACATTAACAGTGACACGGGCAATGCATATTTGATGTAAATTGGTTAAAAATCTGTGGGCGGAGCTGCTGTAGGCTGGATGGTTAGTATGACAGTATGTGCAAATAGCGTAATGGCTGATTTATGTGCCAAGTCATGATTAATTTCAAGTGGGTTTGTAGGTCTGCATTTACATTTGACCTCCTTTTCTATTTAACAAAAACAATTTTGTGGTAGAATTTGATCTTTGTTAACTTTTAATAAATACTTCCAGTTGATTTCAGTGTTGCATGACCAGGTCCTAGCAGCATGAACAGCACAACAAGGAAAGATTAACTTTGTGGATCAATGTTGATTGTACCTGGAGACTTTTGTGCATGTTGAATTTACTTAGTAGTAACTCAAGCTGCATTGATATAAAACGATCTGCATATAGGCAGCATATTCCCCTAGTTTAACATAAATGCCAGTTGCTATATTGCTTTTTTTTTGTGTTTGGCTTTACTATCATAAAATCTGACTGATGAGCAGCAGAAAATTTACATTCAAAGTGCATCAGAGCTTTCCTGGAACACTGCTGCTAAACACTGCACAACATCTGCAAACAAATGTTTGGAACCTATGTGAGCATGATAAAATGAAAGAGAGAGGCTTGGGTTTGGGGGGTTACATATGGAAGACAATCAAAAAGGCAGCAGAGCAAGGAGGCAAAAGCTAAGAATTGCTGAAGAAGGAAAATTGCTATAATCAGGGAACTGGAAAGGTGTTGCAGAAGCAGATCTTGTGGATAAATGAACTAACAAAGCATGCTTTCTTGTTGCTTTTCTACTTCTTTCTCTTGGGTGTCTGACTGCCTTTACATTAACCTGAAGTCCCATCAGCAGCAGGCTCTGAAAATCCTGTGCGTGAGCAGGAGCTGCCCATAAGAACCTGTGACTCAGAAACTCCAGCAACAGCTAGAAAAAGAAGAGGCATTGTCAAGCAAAGCGACAGGTTTCTTTCATCTGTATTAATAATATATTATGTGTGATTGCTTTAGGCAGCTGATACTGCTCTAGAGCGTACAAGCTCAGTGGTGAGTGTATCGGATGTCCCACCTAGATGCAGAGACTACGAAGTGGACAGTCTGGGTGGAAGGGGCGCCATTCTGAGCTGAGGACACTACACAGGAGGCAGTGTAACAGAGGTTATGTTTACCCTGCAGAGCAAACGTCCTTTGGGATCTACCTCCCAGGTCCTGACCCTGTGATCACCTGTATCAGTGGAGCTCTTGGACAGCGCTGTGATTTCATTCTGGCCTCTGTGCTTGGTTTCCCTTGTGCGGAAAGCAGGACACAGGGGATGCTGTGGGCTGTATTTCATCCTGACATGGCATTGCCATGCAGCTGGGTGCAGCCTAGGCTCCTGCAAAGGATCAAGGGCCTCACGATACGGTCATAGCACATACAAACCCTACTCTCCACTGTCACATCTAGGCCCAGCTGATAGATTATAGGCAAGGAGTACTGAAGCAGCTATGAAATATCCCTGTTGCTAAATATGAATCAGGTTTGCATTTTCTTTAATTAGAAATATTTATCTTGTACATTGACATTGTTCCACTTAATGAACCTTCCTTTCTTTATACCATGAAAAGTGAGAGAGTGGAGGCAATGAGAGAGTGGAAAAGGAAAGTGAATCAGGGAGAAGCTATATGGTGCAGTGCTTCAAGGGAGGCAGCAAATCAGAGATGTATACAGGCAGTCTTCACAGACCTGGACACTGGCAAGTGTTCAGCAAACTTAGGGGCTGGCAAGATACTTCCTGCTCCCCTGCGAAGGATCAGTACAAGGGCTGGAGCTGCTGGGCAGTGAATTTTGGTGAGGATTTCCCTTTGACAGGCATGAATGATTCTGCCTCCTACGAGGACCGTACCTTGAAGTGTCATAACCCTTCAGCTAGTGATTCCTTCTGTAGTGAAAAGAGTGGCCCATGGAAGCTGGGTTGCTTTGATTCCTCTGGAGGTGAAGCTGGTCTTCATGAACTCCTTCAGCCTCTGGGGTTCTCAAGGGGGCTCCAAGAGGCAACAAGGAACCTTGAATCCAAAGATTAAAGTTTCCAAACTGAGACCCCTCTGATCCTACAGTTCAAGCCCCCACTGTGTGCATGTAAGCAGTTGCAGTTTAAGGAAGACAGATATTGTTTGTTCAAATATGATCTGATTTCCTGTTTTTGCCCATTAAACCAAATGCTCCTGGCCAGAGAGAGCTCTTCATCCATTCTTTTAAGAAAATGCCATTTTACAAAGCATTTGAGGAGGTATTCCACAGAGAGTAGCCACCATTTCTTTGAGCCAACAGGACAAAATGCTTAAATAGATCACATAGCAAAGGTACGCTTACCACCTTCTTGTCAGTAAGTGTATCTCATACCACTGTACCCTCAATAAGGCACACTGCATGTGCAGCAAAAGCATGGGCCCAGGAAAGCATGGGCCTTGAGTAGTGGTGTCACACCCCACAAGCTAGGACAAGTGACCCAATACGTTAGTCAAAGCCTCTTCTGCCAAATGAATGCCTACGTGTCTATGATGTGAGACATCCCTGATACTGTATCCCCAGCAATTCTCCCTTAGGAGGTCGCATCTCCTAGTGCACTCAGACTGCCTGGAAAATTGGTGTCTTTCTCTCTCTGCAATGCTTCCTATACTACTCCAGACAATATTGCAGCCAACACATCAGAATTGGGTTCTGAGGTTGATATTGCACACCAGGGATCACTGTTTCCCAAAAGCAGGCTCTGTGGTTACCCTGCAGCTGCTGTGGTGACTGTTAGACAGTTCCTGGTATAAGCAAGTCTTTGTCAGCTGTGGTAGCTGGAAGAAAACAGGAAGACTCGGAAGAAGATAGGAGAACACACAGTAATGTCTGTGCATCCAAACAGTCAGTAGCAATCTTGAGGACTGATGAGGGCAAGGCAGTGGCTATTTCTGTAATTCAAGGGATGTGCCCACCTTCATCACAACAGCTCCGCTTATCAGGCTGTCAGCACTGTATTGGTTAGCACCTGCAGGCAGCAATGGAGCATCATGAATTTTCAGGTGCTCTAGGTGCTTGGAGGAGGTCTCCTGTGTGTGTGTTCCTGTTGCTGAAGTGCACAGATCTCTGTCTTCTGCAGCCACGGGTTGCTCTCTTCTCCCTGACAATGCCTCTTCATTGCTCCCAGAACAACAATGTATTAAATGAAGCTATTCTGTGTTGTCCTCGCTGAAGCAGCTACCCAGGCTTCTTCTCTTTCCTTGGCCTCCTGCTTGTTCTCTTTCCTGGGCAGCTGCAGATGAGACAGAGGAACCTGTGATTGTGGCCACTAAATCCACTGTCACAGCTGTTGACTAGCACAGCGCTTGGCTTGCGTGGCTGTTCACTGGGGCTGGCTGTTCACAAGAGTCAGATCATGAGATGGCAGGAGAACTTCCCAGGATTTTTCTTGTGTGATCCGGAGGTGGGGCACAGCAGTTTTTAGTTGCTTCATGGCCCACATCCAACTGCTAGAAAAATGCCACCGTGAATGGAGGTCAGCACTGTTATAAGCAAGTGAAGCCATCAGAGGAAACCTTCCTTGTCTTGAAGCACTAACTCACTGTAAAATGAAAGCTATTAGGATGCTGCCACTGCGTGTCTGCTCAGATGGTACGCTTAAAATGAAGTACATCATCTTGATGTAACCCGAAGAAAGCAGTCAAGCTCTAAATCTTTTTCTGTATCGGGTTGGCTTGGGTTGATATCACTGAAATAAATGGGCTTGTGCAAGTGAGCTGAATTTATTCATTGCAACTGTTCTAGACTGCTTTTTAGAGAGGTGTTGACTTGTTTGATGTGGTCCTAAAGCTAGAATAATTCTGGCCATGACACTAGAATTTAGCTTCTCTTTAGCAAATGAAATTATATAGGCATTCAACAGTCTGGCAGTACTCCTGCCTTTTTGCACCAAGGCTCCAGCTATAAGCTGGTGGTACAGTCTAACAACATAATTTCATTACCACAATATCTGGGAGAAAACTGCCTAGAATTAGCTACCAATCCCAGACTAATTATGGTAAATAAATGTTGTGTTGTCATCCCAGTCTGTTCAAAGTTATGGGCAAACTACAGAATGGCAAGATTTGTATATCGCCATAAAATGCCACAGACCAGAGTTACGACTGTGTCAGGGTATGGAGGCTGAGCTCCCAGGCCTGCTGAACAACATCACAGTACTCAGAGATGCTGCTGGGCCGGGAGACTGCAAATTCCCTTAACACTAATTCAGAAAGCCTGTCAGCAAATGGCTGGAAAATGCAGGACATTTATCTCACTGCTTCATTATTGCTGCACAAATGTCACAATTCTTTTTCCTCAGCAGCCCTGTGAGGAAAACGATAATTTAAGTGCATGAAAATAAAACCAGGCTGCCACTCTGAACACTGGGAGAGCCCATGCTGAGATGAGAGTAACAACTGGGAGCAAACTCCTTTCTTCTGTTCACAATTTTCTTGTCTTCATTTCATTGTCCAGCTTTCTTTGTAATGAAAACCAACATTTAATAAAGAGAAGCCACATTTGCTGAGTTTGACTATTGTGAGATAGAATTACTTTTTGTCTTACAGTTAGTTGCTGCTTACTTATTTGCTATACATTATGTAAGGCCACAATTTCAATCCTCTCCCAAACTGCATGAAAGAAGACTACGTGTGTGCGTGTGCGCGTGTGTGTGTGTATTCAAACTGTCTTTTCTCTGTGTGTGGTGAGAGCATGCCAAGCACATTGTCGTCATTACCAAAATACAAATGAATAAAAATAACACAATATGCAATAATCTATTTTACATGGGCACAGGGTGTGCATGCAGATTGTATTGGTGCAGCTTAACAGCCCAAGCTTTAAAGCTTTGTTCTGTGGTGTCTTGACACAAAGCTTTCTGTAAGCTATGTTGTATGCTGATGCCTTGTTATTTAATTTTGCAAAATATAGACACCATGTATCTCCCTGGGTAAGACGGAGCAGGTATAACAATTAGGCTCTTGTAGTAATAAGTGGCTCCATTGGAGGAGCGGAGAGAAATACAGCAATTAGAAACTTGCAGTATCTGGTTAGTATTCTACGTTAGCCCTAATTCTGAAAATACTTGTTCATTTATTTAAATCTGAACACATTTTCAAAGTTCAGGGCCCTTTACTGTCTTTCCTTGAACTGACAACATGAGAAAACAGAACCCTGGGCAAGTTTCATTCTCCAAGGCCACTATAGCCTCTCTCTGTTCCCTCAGGACCATATGATTTGCTTGGACTCTTTTAAAAATAGTATCATAAATATAAACAATTAAAGGTGGAGCCTAACCTACTACATCAGCACTGTTTGACTCTGTGCTAATGCTAAACTTTTCTTAAGGCTGACAGTGCAGTTCTTCTGCGAACCCTAGCAGTTGTCACAGTCCCTTGGGGAACTGTTATTAAAATGTAAGCATTGCTTAATACTTAGAACCGTGATAAGTCTCTGTGGAACTATAAAATTACAGGCAGTTTTGCACAAGTGTCTTTTAAATGACAGCAGAACATCCCTCTTTCTTCCATTTAAAATTGATTAGAAAACTCCCTCCCACACCTCTTCCCTGCTTTTAAACTAGAACATGATGTGTTTTTCTCTCTCTTGAATAAAATTTATTTTAAAGAGGTGTGCGCAACAGGTTTGTGCATGTGCTGAATTGGAAAATATTTATACTTACATTCAGAACATATTGGAGTTCACTCAGGGGTGTACACTGTACGTACTTTGGTATACGTGAAAGGAACAAAATAGGAACGTATTTACCATATATCTAGACTGGCATTTACTGTGGCTGAACAAAACAAAAATAAAATGTACAAGCCTACATTTCTGACAAGCTTTCTGTTGGGAAATGCGCAGTAAAAGTGTGTAACTATCAAAATTCTGAAGAAATCAAGCCTATTTTTCTGGCTGGAACTTCTCTTAAAAAAACTGAACAGGAAAATGTTTGAACCATATGAAGATTTCCCAATCAATATTTAAGCTGAAAATCTATAGTGTTTAATAAATGACTTTTAATTTCAAATATTAAGTATGTGTACAATATACCTGATAATATATAAAATGCAATATAACAGTTGAAAAATTGACATTAGTACAGGATGATTTAAAGATGTTTTGGCCATTCCAGCACTTCCTTTTTCTCCCCAGGTCCTGGAATTTCCTTCCTGAAGAATTTTGAAATTTTGGGTTGTTGGCCGTACAAAGGGATAAAAAGTGAAAATCCTTCATAAAACTTAATTCCTGGCACTGCTCAGTACTAGTGATGACTGCTGTATTGACAGAGCTTTAGAGGTGATAATAGATTGGCTATAACACTTCAAAGAACGTGGAAAAAACTGATTTGAGACAGCCACAATCTAGAAAATGCATTTTAGGGAACAAGCTAGCACAAGACTAGATGAACTAAAATGGCTTTCCTATCTTTTACTTTTCTGATTCTGTGACCCTGTACTATGTGCTGTTAACCCATTAAAATAAGCTTTGAGTGCTCACCATCGATTTCCAGCCTTACAGTCAGTAATAGCAAAATGAGGTGTATTACTCATGCTCAGACTGCTGCCTGGCGCTAGTGGGTGTGCTGTGATCTGACACTGTCAGAAGATGATAAACCACCCTTCTGAGCCTCCCCCCCCCGAGGCCACCGTGTAATTTAGGAGATAACTCCTAGCTATCTCCTAGTAGTAAGTAAGGAGTAGTAGGATTTTCTTTTTCTCACCTTCCTGTGTGCCAGGTGGGGCAACATTTTCCATGAAGAAAGAGGATGGAGGCAACTGAAGATTTCAGTTAAATCAAATGCTGAATCACCTCAAGGCAAATGATAAGCCACCCAAGTGCTTCTAGTTTCTATGGCATTGTCACCTCTATAGTGGGAGGAAAGGAGTGCAGGTAGGAAGGCAGTGAATACAAGTACACTGCCTAGAGTCTGGTCTTTTAAAAATGGGCTTCTGGCATACTGAGCAACTGGCATGCTCTGAAGTGGGGTATTTATTGCAGGACCTGCAACTTCAGTCTGAAGAATAGATAGAAATCATAATAGAAAATGCATTATAGAGAAAGGCTGCACCAGGAAGCTACCTGTGTACTTGTAACCAACACATATAATTACCCATGGATGAATGTGACTTTTTAAGAATGCAGAAGAATTGCCCAGTTAGACAAACCTTTCAGTTTCCATTACAGGAATGTTTAAACAGCAAAAGGAAACCTCAGATTTTGACTTGCCGTATTTTCTTTGTAGATTCTTGTTAGTGTTTCACAAACAGACTGCATGAGATGTAGCAACATTCAGGAAAGCCTGTTGTTCCTCAGTAACGGTTCAGTCATGCCTCCACTAGCAGAAGTCTGTCCCTATACTTTTGTGTAATTCTGCCTTTCCTTCTAATAGCTGCTCACCATCCACCCCAGCAGCTACGCTGTTCTATGTAGAGCTGCTTTGAAAATTTTTGAGGATGCTAAAAACTGTCATCTTTGCGAATCTGCTGCTTTGCTGTGGCATTTGACAGGAATGATGTGGCAGAAGTGGAAACAAGTGGAAAGAGACTTAAACATATAGAGAAGTTGCCAAGGGTGTGCCAAGAAGGTAATGCCATGCAATTAGGCAAAAGCTACACAGTAAGAAAGTTTTTCTAATTTGGGAGCCATTAGGCTTGCGCATTGCCAAAGAATTGGTGGAAGTCTGTATGCAACTTTTATAAAAGGACTTGAAAGCCGCGCTGAATATATGGCAGGGAGTAAGACTGCCCTGGCAGTAGAAGGATAGATGAGCTAATAGATCTTTTCTATCTTTAATTCTTACGATTCGTATTCCATCAGTCAGCACATGGTATAAGGAGAGGAAACTCGGTGCCAGCCAAATTGGTGCAGTTTTACAGATGGGATTGTTTTCAGCAGTTAGTTCATGTCTGCCAAGAACCACTTGCATAAAATCCTTAACCCATCACACACGGGCACATTTTGGCATGCAGGGCCTCATTGATACTAAGGAAAAAAAACCATCCATCTTTTCAATAACTCATTTTTCTCCTTCCTGAAGGGCAGTGCTGCACTTTTTAAGCAAAATAGTTGTACCAGCCCTGTAGAGTTGACTCCTTGCACTCAAAAATCACAGAACCTCTAAGCAGTTGTGCAACTGTAACATACTTTGGCTTCTTTGAACGTTCGTTCTAGCTTTAAACTTTTAGTGTTCTTGGTATTATTATTTTTTTCTTCTTCAGGAACAACAAAGGCTAAACTTTTTTAGAAATAGCAAAGATGCCCATAATAAATGCATACACTGGGAACTAAATATACATCATAAAATTGGATGTGATTCTGGGTGTACAATTCACGTACCTGCATGCACAAAAACGATACTTAGAGGCCAAACTAGGTCCCTGTGCAGACTTTTACATGATTTGGAAATGCAGAATAAGATCTGTAGTTTTGAGCATGGACTGCTGGCAACCAGTTCAGTCCTTGTATTTTAACCTGTGCTGATGTCAAGGAACAGCATTATTCTGGATCAATGAAGCTGATCCGGGGATGGGGAAGAAAGAATTAAGTCACAGGATGGGATGAGAGTCTGTGGGGGTGTGCAGAGTTAGTTGGCATTTGTACATCTGGCACCTACACTTCAAAGAAGAGAAGCCATTGTCACCCCACACTAATCTGCATGATACCTCATGGGACTGGGAGTCTAAACACAGCTCCCTAACAACCTGTTAAGAAAGACTCCTGGTAATAGGCACTGTGCGACATGGCTTGGGTCATGTCTGCCTGGATGGCTAAATCCTAGGCCCAGCATCAACAGGTTGCTTCTCAGTCTATTAACATGAGATGCCAGATAGACAGGTAGTGTTGCACCTTTTGAGACAAAAGAAGACATGGATAAGTGTGATATAATCATTTATTGCCTCCCATGCGATGCCTCTCACTCATGTCCAGAAATTCTGGTCTGTTAATATTCAGGAAATGTGCATGTTCGAGCAGTGTTTACTTTCTCGGCAGGTGCACAGTTCCTCTGTTGCAAAATAATCTTGCAATGACAGGGTGTTTAAATGAACAAATAGCAGGCAAGAAAGTAAGCAAAGCCATCTAGGTCACTAAGGTGGAGATGACTCCTCTCCTAGCCTTCCATCAAGCTGCCAGCTTTTCAGGGTTTGAAATAAATTTGTTTACTGACTCTTCTGTAAGTCCCAATGTCCATGGATTATCTCTTCTATGCATCTTGGAGTAGATACGTGTATCAAAATTTTCCAGTTTCCTATGCATACTCATTCCAGGCTGAACTGGTCTGGATGTCAGGTATACCTTCCAGGCATTTAAAATTATAATGTCATGATTAAATTTATCTGGAGAAAGGCAATAATAGGCAATAATCACACGAGGAAACTACTGCGCAGGGGACAAAATACCTCATTAAATCACTAACTAAGATCTGTGTTAATGTTATTTCCTTTTTTGCAAGGAAGTGGATTTTTTTCTCCCCCTTCTATCCTTCTTCTGTGGATGGCTGTCCTGCATGTTCCAGTCCTGGATATACTTTATCCATAAGCAGAGTAGAAGGCTAAATCTTTAAACCCAGCTCTCCTTGTGGAACACAGAAGGCATATTGAGGCTGATTATTCATTAATAATTTATTCCTCCCTTGGTAGCAATTTTTAACACAAACTCTGCGAACACTTGAGAATATAGATCCACCTAGAAAACGAGTTGTCCCATTGAAGTTAATGGGATAACTTGCATGAATAAAGTAGGCTCATGATACTGTTTACAGACTGTGCTCTATGGCATGGGTTTTGCAGATGTGCAGTCTTAAGTCCTGCTCTGAACAGGTTCTGATCAGAATGAAGCAAAAGCCAGTTTAATCCCAATAAAACTAGACCTGTATCCCTTTGAGGTTTGAAAATTGGACAGCGATTTTTGGATTTTTTTTTAATTTTTCCTGAGCTTTACTGGGCCCTGACACAACAGGGTGTGGAAAAGCAAAACATTAGGTCAGCAACCGTTTTTTGCAGCATTTTGCCTACATTGAAAAGGATTATAATATTTGCAAGAAAACCTCTTCAGTCATCTTTTTCCACATTTAAATTTGGAGCACTTCTTTTGGAATACATCCACAACAAAAGCTTGGGTTTCCAGAGGTCATTTTCAACCAGTGTAAGTAGTCCTTAAGGTCCTAAATATTTTGGAAGTCTGCTCAAATCCAAAGCTTTTCTATTGAAAGTAAAAGCAAGGTTGTACCCCTTTAAAACCACCTTATGAACCATCAACAGAGCTTACTGCTTGGTAGGAACTATTTGCCATCTTCAGCTACTTAGACTAGCAGTTTTCCTATGGAAATAGACGTAGTAAAATGATGATCTAGACCACATGTGCAGGTGGTCTGAGGGCTGGGGACACCAAGGCACTGGACGTCTGTTTCCTGGGGTGCGGCTTTGGAGTCGGGACACTTCAGCTTCTTGCCGTGGCTTGCCTCAGCCAAGTGCAAGGCATCAGCAGGAGGAAGGAAAATGCTTTTCCTGAAACCTGATCCTGGCAACTCTCAGGACTTAGAAACTCTCTGTGGATGAAGTGGAAGCCCTGGGAATGGTGTCTTTGGCTGAGCCCTCAGACTCTTGGTTTGCAGGTATAAATTTGAGGCTCTCAAGGCTTTTAGACTGCTAATTCATCCATAGCTACCAGTATTTTTAAAAATCTGGCTCTTTTTCACTCCTATAAGGCTGTCAGGAAGAGGAAAAGCAACAGACTCCAGCATCCACAGCTGTGAGGATCCTTAGGGTTGCTGCCTTCATTTTGTGCAGAATTCCTCTAAGCAAAATGTTCCAGTTGTTTTGAAACAATATTATGCAAGTGTGGATGTTTTCCCTGCACAGGAAATATAAAAACATCCTGCTAACCTGCTGCTGTGGTTCCTCACACTGTTAGTGGAAGCTGAGTGGAAAGCATTTTTAAAATTGTGAGTGTAATGCTCTGCATCCAGTTGTAGCTCCTGACTGATAGTGGTGCTAGGCAAGGAATTAGGTCTGGCCTATCACCAGGATATGACTGTGGGGAGCAGGGTGGTGCTGCATGTGGGGCTTAGGTTTAGCTTAGTAACTGCAGAAGGTGACGACACAGCTACACAATGAGCAAGGGCAAGCACAGCCACATGATGTCACTTGACCTTTGGGGGATAAACACCAGAAATACAAATGGAGGAGCTATTGCGGGCTCAGAGAGCTGTCAAGGCCATTTATTCTGCGACCTTTGCACAAAAAGCAGTGGGGAGAAACTCAAGACTCCTGTGGTGTAATGCTGGGCTGATACTAGCTAAATTGTGGACGTGGTTTTCCAGCTCATGCTCTAGTTTCTTCAGATGGTGAAGCTACTGTAACACAAGGGAACAGGAGATGGTTAAAAAAACCGAAATAGAATTCATTCACCGAGCTGCAATATTTGAATCACCAGTGCCCTATATGACAATATTCTCCGCTTAATCCATTAGGGTGCACTGACTAAATCGGTACATACACTTAACAGCAAGTACTTTCAGTCTGTCTGCAAGCAGAGATGAGTAATCAGTATTGCAGATATGACACATTAATAATACTTTGTAAGAGTAATATCTCCATCCAACGCGTGCACACACACACACACACACAATATCGTGTTAACCTAGTTAATAATTAGTCAAAACTTGTTTACGACTTACCTTCCTCCTGGAGCAGCCCATTGAATTAGCCTGCATTATAGATATTAACCTGTTATTTCTCTAATACTCCTATCATCCCTTGAAATAACAATAACAAAGTTCCAGTCTTGTGATGAATGTTAATTTGCAATTGATGTTGTTGAAGAACCAGTTCACTGTCCAAAACAGCTTCTTTTTTCATAGTTGGCTTTATTGCTTTTGCTATACCGAAACTCCCATGAGTTGCTATTTGGATATACTCAAATGAGGTTTCATGACAAAACAGCAGTTCAAACAGAATAATGTCATTTTGGCATTTCTTCTGGAAAAATCAGGCATTAATATTTTTATTTGGAGAAAATGCCATTTTCATTGAATTTACATACTTAATCTGGGAGGTTTTCAGCAGGAAGTTTGGACCAGCTGTAAAATTGACAAAATTATTATTTTTCTCCTTCCCTTCCAGTAAGGAATGGGCATCAGGGAGCATTTGTTTCCTTCCAGTGATATACATAACTATGAGAGTAAAGGAAAGAAGGCACTACCATAGTGATAGGAGCATTTGTGTGAAATGGTGGTTTTGCATTGACCTTGCTGTGCATTGAACTCAGAAACTATTCTCACTTCAGCTGGCAATCAGGTACAGCCTTCGTCCTCCTCCCATTAAAATTTGGGTCACGATTTTGCCTGCATGAATAAACATTTCCATTCTAACAGTGGAACAGGGGTGTCTTGAGATGTTCTGGTCTCAGGAAGAAATCTGTCTCAGGTAGCTGAAACCGAATTCATTCAGCTTTTAACTTGAAATAGCTTCTGAGTTCAGCCATGAAGTGGGGCAGACATCAGCAGACTGATTCTAGGTGACCTCTAGGTGCAGCAGGAGCAGACCACGAGGTGGGCTTAGAGCATTACAGGAGTTTTAAGTAGTTTGACATGTTCATTACAGATCACTTCTTTTAGTACTGGGATGTGAGAGGTTTATTAATGCTGTGAAACAGTTTTCTGTTTGTGCCCACTGCTAGTGTTTCCCTCCTTAAAATTCGTAATGAAGACACATTAAAAGAGAGATAATATCTGCAGAGGAATGAATCTTATTGATGAGATGTTTGAATACCCACTAGCCAGAAGCTGACTGGCAAAAAACTGATAAAATAATTAGATCTTACAGCTTTAGAAACTATTTAAAGCATTCCTTCTAAGAAGTTTTAGGGGGATTTTTTTTTTTTTTACATTTATGCAGGGCAGTTTTACTGGACACAGTGCTAGTTTTCCTGCAGTTTTCACCAAAGTACTGATTTCCAGCAAAAAAACCATCAGTGACAAGGTGATAAAGTGACATGGGCAGAGAAGGAAAACAAGGGAGGGAGGAGAGATGCTGGGGGAGATAAGCACCCTTCCAATTGCCCTTGTTTTTTGCAGGGAATAAGTAAATAAATGAGAAACCCCAAAACAGCCCGTCCCACCCTCCTCTCCTTGTCTTACTCCTGGGCCATACCAAACGTCTGGTGAGTAAACATGACCCAAGGGGGATGTGCAGGCTGTTCTCCAGGACTGTTCCCACCTGCCACCCATGTGTTTCCCAGGGGTTAAGGGACAAGTCTCTTTGCTTGGCCGTCCCTGTGCCAGCCCTGGGTGGAAAGGTGTGGGAGAGCACGTTGCCTTTTGATGGTGATAACTAGGGAGTAATCTTCACCACTTGCATCTGCCTCCAGCTCCAAAACATTTGACCAGTTGAAACCTGTACGGGGTTCGCAGGGTTCAAATAAACAAGTTTCAGGTCATGCACTATATGTTAGTCAGCTATCATGAGGGAAGTTATCTACAGCTAGTTCTGCCCACCTCTTGGCCTCTCTAGCCTTCTGCCCCCCCTTCCCCAAATTCTTGATTGATTTCCAAGATATGACTAATACATTTCTATAAATGCTTCAGGCTTCACACCTCAATTCTTTTACTTTGATGATTTGTTTCATCATATTCCTGTTTACTAATGTTTCGGTCAACAAGAGTTGTTTGCTGCCTGGGGGAATGCAAGAGTAACAATGGCTTAAATTATTCCTAATCAAGTTCCAACTCCTACCTGATGAGAAAGATGAGAGATTTATTATTGTTAATTTAATCCTTGTGAGACATCAGATGCTTTGGTGATGGGCATCAAGATAAGAGCTCACCTACATAAACAGTGAATGAGATTAAAGAATGGTGGTATTAAGGTTTAAAATGAAAGACCGCACCCTTCTGCCAGTGAATGCAAATCGGTCGTCAGAACAGTCGCAAACACTTTCTGTGTTTTATTTAGACTTGTCTAGGCCAGCATTTATCAAGAGATCTACCACTGTTACAGCTTCGTTACAGTGAGACTCAAGCTTTATAGTGTAGGAGAAATTATGTTATTTAATTAGTCCTAGCCCTGGTTTAAATACTATTGAATTCTATCTGGTAAACTGGGCAGCAGGCAGTGCAGGAAAGCTACCCCAAAGAGACACAGAAGAGAAGCTGCAAACACTGGAAAATGGCCAGCTGTGTGTCTCCCATCTGTGTCCAACAGAAAGGGGAGGTTGGGATCTGGCAGGGGTTAGTAGCTGGTAGGAGGCATCTGGGGAAGTGCAAAGGAGCCCTTGAGCTCCCTCTAATCCTTGGAGAGGTTCTTGTGGGTATGAGGTGATGGGTATGACTATGAGTGTGATCTAAGGTGGAGTTCAGGATCAGAGACTGGAAAGGTCACTGGGACACTTTATATTCTTCTTCCTGTACTCTCTTGTACTTGGCTGAAGTGAGAATGTTTCTCCATCCAGCATGTGCATGAATATTTGTATTCTTTCTGCGCTCTGTCACCCCAAAAGACATTGAGACCTTGCTGAGTTGTTCACAGAGACACAATCATTAACATGATTGCATGGAGGTCCACAATGTCATGATCAAGATATTGTGCTGACAATATGGGCAAACCAAAAACTTACAGAAAAATTAGTTCATTTCAACACAAATGAATAATGTGGTGAAAGTCATCTATCCAGCTGAAAAAGCAGACGGGCATAGTCTACTAACAGGACTTTTGCATTGCCTCTCTTTAATCTCACAGTATAGGGAGATGCAATACTCCAGGGAAGATCTGATGAACTTGGGAGAGAAAGCAACTGAGTCTGGAGCCTCACCTGGGAGGAAAGGGTGCCGTTTCCCGTAGAGGAAGATGGAATAAGACTCTTACAGCCTCATGAGGTACAAACCTAGTTTGTACCTCAGATGCTGATAGCAGTGTTATATCACTTTAAAAAAAAAAAAGTAAACTGGATACTTTGCTTGATATTAATTAGGTGACATTTTATATTTGAAAGCCACTCCCCAGATATTTTCAAGCCTGTCTGCTGCTTTCAGTACTCCTCTGTTTTAGATTAATTTGGAGGTAGTTGTTTTCGTAGCATTTCCCTTGTCAGGGGAAAGAATTTTGCTGCATGTTTGTGTGTTTCAACTGGCATTTAAAATCTCATCTTTTTTTAAGACTTCCTCCATTAAATTGCACATGTTTAACAGCAAAGGAAGTATGTATTCTGCCATGTAATGTGCTGAAGTAAAACTAGTACATGCTGCTGCTGAAAGCGTGTATGGTACTTGGATAAAGAACAAATTGTTGAGGGAGTTTTTGCCTTTTCTATTCCCAAGCATTATTTAAAAAAAAAAAAAAAAAAAAAGACTTAATCAGTCGCAGTGGCTTTTTAGGTTTGTGGCAAGGATAAGGTGTACCCGCACTGGACTCAACGTGCTCCGCAGTTAGAGTCTGTATCCTTACCCAGCACATTCTTCCTCCGATTAGCACACATTTCCACATGGAAAGCTGAAGTTTTCTTTCTGCAAACAGTTCCCAAATCCCAGCAAATATGAGTATGGACAAATTGGAGTCATCCAGGAGTAACCTTTTGCTGAACTCTTGAGTGAATCTTCAGCAGTATGTGTATGAGGAGCAGGTGACCCCCAGGTAGGCAAGGACTTCCCCGTGGGACTCCCACACAGTCCCCTCAGTATGTGCCAACTAAAGTTAAACTGTGTGAACTGCTCAGATAAAAATGGGTTACAAATGACGTGATAGGAGGTACTGCGTGGACGCTGTAGTCTGCTCCAGAGCTGCTGGCTGCTAGGAGTCCAGCTTGACCTCCTGCTGAGCATGTGGGGCCGTTTCAGTCCAGCAGGCAATAGCTGGGGAACTGGCAGGAGCAGAGGACACAAGCAGTAAAAGGACCACTGTTCTTGTTAGGAGTAGGTTTCTAGGAAATTGCTCAGCTGGTGAGAAGCACTTGCTGGGTTTCTTAAGAAATTTGATCTGGTTTTAGAGAGTGGCAGTGTGGCAGGAGAGGGCACCTGGATTTCAATAAAAGGTTTCTCAAACTGCAGTCCAGTGACCTTTCCTTGAGCTCTACCCCGTGTTCCTGTGAGGTCACTGCCAGCAGGAGTTTACGTAAAAAGAGATGAGTGCAGATTTTTTATTGTTTGAGGATTCCCTTTCTCAAAATATCTTGTCTCTCCTGGTTAAACGACTTAAGGTATGAGAAGCCAGAGGGAATTCACGGCTGGTTGCAAACCCCCAAAGGGAGAAGCAAATTGCACAGATATGCCAGCTAAGCAGACATGATAGTTAGCCAAACAGACAAATTCAAAGACTGGGAGAGTCAGAAACTTTCACATTTCCTGGTGTAGGGTCAAGAAGCTCAGACACCTGACAAAATTTACTCAGACACATAAAAAGATTGACAGAAGAACAGGTGACTCTTCAATGAATTTCTTCTAAAGAGCATTCCTGTAGGAGAATAACACGGAGTGAGGGAATGGGGAGTTAGGATGTTGCTGTCTGTTATTAGCAGGGGCTGTTCATACCAAGGATCATCCAAGTCATTGAATACGGGAAAGCTTTTTTGTCCCAAGGAAACTGAGGGCCTACAACGCTCTCCTAACCCCACGCCAAAATTCTTCAATAAACTCACCTCTGACTGACAAGCACCTACCCTGTTTCCACTAAAGAAACAGTTAGTCACTGTTTCTTGGATCTTATTTGTGAATAAATCTGTATAAAATTAAAAATGAAAGATTAGGGCATGTCCCTATAGAAATGTTGATGTTTCTTAGTACTCTCTCTGTTTGGATACTCTAAATTTAAAAGTGAAATTTTAAAGGGTAAAGCCTTGATTTCACGTGCAGATGGTTATGATACTAAGATTTTTATTTGACCGTGACTGAACTTGTTACAAATGTAATTTGTCCTTTATGAGTGTCCCCTGAAATGTTTTAGAAGGTTGACTGGTAATTTGATTGTACAAATTTCAGGAAATAACATGGCATTATATTGCACGGGGAATAAATTAAGAAGATTTTTTTCTTACAGCAGTAACAATGAAGTGCTAGGTACTTTCCAAACACACCAGAAGAGTCTCTAGTGCAAGGGGTCATCATCTAAGAGGAAGACAAAGTGACAGAGAAGAGGGAAGTAGAACGGTAAAAGCTAATTGCTATTGAAACAAACAAGATTCTCCACAAGAAAAAACAAAACAATGAAAAAACCCCAAAGACCCCAGTACTGTGTGGGGGGCTTTGAAGATAGAATTAAAAGTGGAAATAATAATGGCCTGTGGAGAAATTCATGCATGGGCTGGGGGAGGGCTATCAACGAAGGCATAGAAATGACTATATAAAAAACTGGCAGTCACAGAGACATGGGTGATTGCTTAGCAGTGGTGTGACGTGAAAGACAATGAATGTAGAGAGACATGTTTACAGAATCGTGAAAATGAAAAAAAAAATTAACAACCCAAACAATCCCATAATTTCAGGTAGGAGAGAGAAACCAGGCAAAGAAGAGCAAGGCACATTGGAAAGATAAATAGCAAATAAAAAGTAGCATGCAGAGCCTACATGTTCGTTTCTTCTGTGCTATGACACATTTCCATTTTGCAGTCCTGTCCCGCCAGTAACAGCAATAGTGAGAGCATTAACACAAATAAGGCACCACCAAAATTGTCCCCAAATTCTTGCTTATTCTCAGAGGAAAATCACCTTCAGATAGGGTACTTAGATATGAGAAGAGGTGGATGGTATAGTGGGAGGACCCAGAGAGGCCCTGGAATAAAAAAGGGGCAGGAAGTTAAAAGAAAAATAATCAAGTCACTGGTCACATTGCTGTTTCTATTATAGGTGAATCATTTTTATCTTCCTCATCTTTACAGGTGAATCTGTGAAGACTTTGCCTATGGAGGAAGGATGTTCCAGTCAAGCAACTAGGGACAAGGATCTTAATGTATTCCAAAGGCTGAGGCTGTTAAATCTACTCTTAGGATGTCTCCTGTCTACTGTTTCCTCCTTCCATTTTGCATCCTTGCTTATTTCTCTTTGAAGTAAGTCTTAGTTGATCTAGAGTGAGGTGCAGCCTGGATGGAGTATGAACCACTTCAATGTTCAGCTGCTTTCATCCCATTCCCTGTGGCCTACTTAGCTGCAGGAACAGAATTTTTTTCTGTGCTATTAGCCCTGGCACTTTATTCCACATACATTGTCATGACTTCCATGGGAAGTGGGTACTCTTCGGTGTAAGCAGCAGCAGCAGCAGCAGCAGCAGCAGCAGCAGCATTTGGCCCGTAGCCATGTGTCTGTAGAATAATGAAGTAAGTGTATTACTTGAAGTTCCTTTGTCTTTGTGACCTTGGCAGCCCATTTTTCCTATGGCTTTGTTCCTTCCCCTTTATACCAAATGGTGCCTAAACTTGGATTGCTAAACCAGTGGAAGTGCAGAAAAAAACCAATTAACCCAAACCCCCAAAGGAAACGAAGTGCTCTAGTTCAGTATCACTTGGCTTTTTGCATAACTGTGTAAGGAGATCTCAGAAGATTGCACAGACAAAATGGACAGAGTTAGCAGTTCACTTCTCGCTGATCAATGAACACATGTAGCAGAGTTACCTGAAGAAAAAAAAGTGCTTCCAGTTTCTGTAACTCCGTGTTACCATACCTATTGCCATAGCAGCTCTAGAAGGTAAGGCCAATCTTGCAGCCTGTATGCTTCTATCTGCTTATGTTATCATGACTGCGTATGGCACTTTGACAAAGAAAATAGACAGGATGCATGGAAAGTAATTCCTCTGGGGTCTAAAACTTAGCAATTGTGGTTTTTCTTTTTTTTTTTTTTTTTTTTCTTAACTAAGGCCACAATCATGGATGCGAGTTCTGAAGAGAAATGCAAAGGCATAGAAGGTAAGCATGTGAATCAATTCAAGAAGTTGTTCAACAGAAGACTAGCATGAATGAAGGAGTAAAGATTTTCTGTGAGATAAAGTGTTTTGTGCAGCCAGAAGGGGGAATAAGAGCTATCGTAGTAATCTCTTTCTACAGGAGAGGAGATTAAGAAATGGGGCAAAAGCAAATTTGAAAAAGGAACAGAAGGTGAGGGCTGCAAGTACTTGAACATCACACAACAAAGCTGGAAAGTTTCAAACAAATGTAACACCAAGATAAAAGACCAGGGAAACGATTTTGCAGTGATGAAGGACAACGTGGGTGAGAGGCTTGAAACACGTTTGTTGTTCAGACATGACTAGAATAAAGTCAACAGTATAGTAATCTGCCTTCCTCCCATAGCTCAAGACAATAGCTCAAGACATAGAAAAGGGAGTCTGAATAGGACTAACAGTCACGGGAGATCAGCAGAGAGATGGAAGTGGAAATCATGTCAGCGGGTGAGAAGCACTGACTAAAAAAGAAAACTGGAAATGCTTTGGTGCCTCAGTGAGAGTGGGAGAGGAAGGGGGAGGAGGACCTACTGAAGAATCATTGCAGTGACTTCACTGCATCTTGCCACGGCGAAATTAGTTCCACTTATTTCAAAAGTACTGCAGAAAGGGATGCCTGGATTAACTGATTGCATCTATGACTAGCCTCATGTTTTTAATTCTTTTATCATAGATTCTGCTAGAAGTATTAAGATATTCTTACAAATATCTGCTGAATGGAATGATTCTTTTGGAACAAATAATTATGAAATTGTTGGAGGGAAAGAGAGAGAATGAGGGGAGGAAAAAAAAAGAGACTAGTTCTAACTATTTGAACCCTAATAAGAGTTTTACACTTGTGTAAAAATATTTAGTAGAGTTTTTGTGTACCCCATTATATCACTAAGCTGTATATCCTAATGGTAAACTCTGTTGCTTTCTGGACAAGAAAGGATTGCCAAATCAGCCATTTATTGACTATAGTTACTAGGATACACATATTTTAAGCTGTGTAAAGAACAGTAGTGTTGCACAATTGTTTTCAAGAATAAATGAGCTTAGACTGCAGTCTCCTCAGGGCAGGGATTTTGTGGCTTATGCTGTACTTGCCTAAAAAAGCCTTTGTAGAGTAACGTTCACCTGTGGTGCTACTGAAATGCTTATGAATAATCATCTCTTTGTAGCTTAGTGAACCTTTTTTCATCAAAGACTTCTGGCTATTAAATGACTGAGGTACCTTATAAATATATCCTAGTCTGGAGAGGACCTTTTCTTTTCTGTAGCTAATTCAGTGTTCAGGATTCACAGCCTTGAGAACTGCAACTATTTTATCTCCCACAGAATAATGGATAATGGAAAACAATAACTGCTAACCCTACCTCCTTGTATTTTTACATTGCTGTATTTTATGATAATGCTCTGACCAGCTTTACTTGATAGCGAGTGACTCTCTGGAGATGCCTGCTGTCTAACATCCTCATAATTTCAAGATGCTTGTTCAAAGACTTGGCTGATCTATAAAGATCTGAAAGAAATGGATTTATTTTATCAAGGAGGATCTTTTTTCTGTCAGTGCTTTCTCTTGACATTTGTGGCAGGTAGAGTGCTTTGACCAGCACCTCCTGGGGTCCATCATCCACAGAAGCTCTGGGTCATCTAAAACGAGGACTGACCACTTCGAAATGTTTCTCTGCCAGATGAGGAGATTATCGTTACCAGCTTTTTGCTACCATCTGCCAAGCAAAGGTTACCATCCAAAGGCTTGTTCCCGTAGAAGGGATCCCATGAGCTGTGAGTTATCCACATCAGGAAAAGTCAGGTAGGTCAACTCAAACCACCTGGCTTGATAAACCAGTTTTGAAATGGACAAGGGATTGCTCCTGTAATCCCTTTTCCAACATTGGTTATGGCTGGCAGAGGATGGTAACAACCAATCATCGACCAGAACACCCATTTGCCAGCTAAGCATCTGTCTAACCCCCTGAATATTTAGTTTATTTGGGTTTTTTGCTTTCCCTGGGGGATCTGTGGGTCACGTATACCAAACAAGAGCCTCCTGTATATGAACTGTCCCTATATGATGTGCATTTTCTGCAGTCTTCATGACAGCTTATTCATACTTAATTGCATTTGCCATATTCAGCAAAGCTGAGAATGAAACCTGAGGTAAAACGCTCAAGTAGCTCATGACGGATTTGGTTGCCAACACAATGCTTGCATAAATTAAATGCAGGCTGATAATTTGTGCCCTTGAAATCTTAGAAGAATGATGGAAAGAGTGATGTAAGAGCTGAAGTCCACATGGAGCCAAACATATTTTTATCAAGCAGCCACTTACCAAAAGACCATCACACTCAAGGCTGGGTTCGCTGAGTCCTGACAGGGCAACAAATAGCAAAAGCAGTAGTTTCAGTATGCACCCAAACCAGCCATTCTGAGTTTGACCTTGGGGCCCTTTCTATTACCATTGCTTTTCTTGTCAATGTTCATAAGCAGATGCATTGCCCAATGACTCTGATAAATAGGGTCAATATTTATCACTCTGATAAATAAATATCATCAGAAGGAGCTGGTATCGAAAGTATGAGTAAAGATGAGGAAGATAAAGATGATTCATCTAGAACAGGAACGGCTAAGTGGCTGGTGACTGTCATCACCGTGCTTCCACTGTACAGCATATTGCCCTGGGCAAAACATGGCCTTTTGTTACCAATATTAGCCTATTTCATTCTGCTTAGGTCTGTTGGTTTTTTTTTTTGCTTTGCTGGACATTTTTGTTATGACTTTAAAATATTTCTTAAAACATTAGGGGGAAAAAAAGTCCCATAATCATAATTCTTGCAATCCAGTACCACACAGAGACATTACTTCATGGAGGAGAAAGAAGGGATAGTTGTTGCATCTCTCTTTGTTCCATGTTAACCTTCTCTCACAAGTTTGTGTCTCAGAAGTCTGTCACCACAAGGGAGGTTTTTCTTGGAAGAACTTCTTTATTTGATGGTATCTTGGGAAAAACTAGGTGTAAGGCACAAGGAGATTTTTAACTGCTGTAGATGATTTCACTGGATGCCAGACAATAGAAAAACAATTCATTTATATTGTTACATTTTCTGGGTTGCCAGCTATAAAAAGTACCCGTTTTCTCTGCAATATGACATTAGGTTCAGTTTCTGAATAGTAGATAGACAGTAGTTGAGGTCAAACCCTCAATTTGCAGTGCCAGTTTGTGTGGCTTTTTTCCTCTTTAAGGTGCTACTCATTGCTTTATTGCCTTCCTGCTGTGATCCTCACCCTTTTTCTTTAACAGTTCTCTTTCCTGCAGACTAAATAAATAATAGATCATCTGGAGACGATGTTTTCCCTCCCTGTCCTATGTGCAATATTTAGAAGAAGCTTGAACGTCTCAATAACTTTACACTTTTTTTCAACTTAAAAAACAATCTAGGTTTTTGGAGAGTCATTTCCTTGAAATCCTTAAGGATATTCAGTTTTGCCACTTGGGAAAACATGTACACATTTTCAGAAGACATGCAGAACAATTTTCAGGGTTGTTGATTGGAACTGTTATAACTGCAGTTGTTTTGTGGTATGTAATCAGATTACATTTCAAGTTTTGTACTGATTTTTTTATACCATCTGTTACAGACCCCAAGTAAACAATAGAAAAAATAATGTAGTTCTTTAGCCAGTTGATCACGGCTACATTTGCATAGCAAAACCTTTTCATAAATAGTCCTTGGAAATGAAGGAAAAAATATCATTTAATGAAAGGTAGTTTTCATAAGGAAATTCAAACTGACTTGATGAGCATTTCTTTTAGCAGTGGTGCTGTTGTTAGAGGCTCTTACCCCTTGCATTTATTCTTATCCTGGTATGCTTGAATAACCCTAACTCTGTCCTTTGTTGTCACAAGTGAAATGAGTATCCAACCCAAATGCGCCTTAATGAATGGGTTTAGTTCAACATAGTTACATACACTCTCAGTTGTAAAGATACAAACTGCTTGTGAGGCCATACAGTGGGTTGGATTAGAGAGCTCATCTGGGACAAAAGCTTGAAGAAAGACAGAAAAGAAAGTATCTCACAGGCAAATCAGTTCTATGAGCTCTAACAGCTGAAGAGCTGAAGCAAGGATGCTTCAAAAGAAATTGTTATTTTTTTAAGGTCCTTCAGCAAGTTAATGTCCCTGTGGCTGAATTTTGCCTTAATACTTTAGTAAGCGGGTTTAAGTGCATTGCCAACCCATTTCATACAGTGGTTGGGATAATTTCTGCTTCCCTGGTGAAGTATGGTAAGAGTATCCAATGGGTATCAGATACTGCCTGGAGGCTCAACGTGCTTCCGTTGAAATAGCAATTGGCAATGTTTTGACATACCTGGTCATGCAATTTCCTTGCCAGTTTTTTGCTCGTCTGCCCAGCGAAGATAGTAGACAACACACACTTCACAAGATTTCAGCAGACCGTTCTGGTGTGATCAGGAGTGAGTGGGACCTTCTCCAAACCCTGTCCCAATGTGTCCCACTGCCTCCATGCTGTCTTTGGAAGGGAGGTATCCTTCATGGGGGCCCAATTACTTCCGTGTCCATGAGAACAGGACAGAGAGAGCACAGAGTCCTACCTGCATGGAAAGTCCCTATTCTTTCACCTCTTGCAGGTTTGCTTGTGATTTGTGTTCTCCTGAAGCTGATTTAGGCCAATAAAAATGGTGTTACTCCTTGGTGCCACAAGCGTAGGCAAATAGTGTGCCAGACTAGCGTGATGGAAACAAAGGATATTACACTGATGCACTTCAATTATTGTAATTATATATATCAATATACTAATTTTGTTATTTGTTTTGTGATCCTTGGATGGAAGATACTAAAGAAATATGGAGAAAACGTAGCTATTCTCAATCTATGAATGAAGACTCTTGATGCTAGGTAAACAACATTCTGTAATGTGTCTCCATAACTTGCTTTTCCCTTTTCCAAGGAAAAATAAAGGCTAAAAAAGTTGCACCTGCAAGCTACAAAATGGGATCTGCTCTGGCAGAAGTCCTGTAGCACATTCATTTTACCCTGTCCTCTTTGCCATTTCAGTCTGCCATGTAACATACTAAAAGAATAATTAACATAGCTGAGTAGTTCTGTTGTTGTCTCTGACTTTTTCCCCCTTCCATGACTTAATGCCTCATTCTAATAAACTTCTGAAGTAGCTTTGAAACCCTGCTAAGAATTCTTCCGTTCCATGTTTAAAAAGACTATTTTCGCAGGCATGCAATGTCATGCAGCATTGCATTTAGACTGGATTTATTCAGATTTGATTGTGACATCATTGCGCATCACAGACACAGTGTACCATTCCTTGAGAAAATTTTTTGCTCATTTTGCTGCATGCTGAGAGAGACATGCAAATCTGTATCTGTGTTTTTAATAACTGAGATTGCTAAGTGATTCCAACCATTATAACCAGAAATCATTCTGAGGTCCAGAGAAACTCCTGAGGTGGTCTACTAAGGGAAGTTGCCTCAAACTGCCATCTGAGAGTCATACCGCGTTGGCAGATGGTGAAACCTCCAAACACAGCAGGAACTAAGGATTTGCTGAGTAAGACCTCCTAGGTTCAAATGAAAAGATTCTTGCTCTGCTTCCTGTCTGCCTATGCTCTACCCACCATGGCAACATGGCTTTGAACATCGGTTAGCATCTCTGCAGTTGTTCAGCACAGGTTTTGAAGAATTAATGGAGCTCAGTGTCATATTAATTTTGACCTTGACTACTGTACAAAAATTACAGAGAGGAGGATGTGGGGGTGAGGTGCTGAAGCAGTTTGTAGCTCTGCCTCGGCTCTTACTGGCATTAACAGAGTCCAGAACGTTGTGTTCCTTCAAGCGGACAGCAATCCCTCCTTTCTGAGCAGGCACTTCAGTGAGTGGTGCCCACCTCTTCCCTCAGGTTGCAAATCAGAGTATGGAATTTCTGGTAGCTAAAGCAGAGGCACGTGGTACATAACTGTTTGCAACTCAGTATGCAGAGTTATCCGAGACAGATTTCAGCCTTGATTGCAACGGTCTGTCTTCTGTCCGTGGCTTGACTACTCTAGATTTTGGGCAGGATTCACAAAGTGTGGGAACTGGCTATACTAAAACCCTACACCTGATGTCTGGGGGTGGGAAAGGAGTGGTGGGAACCACCAGTGTTTTTGTGGACAACCCTGAAAGAACAGGCTTTTGAGAGGGTTTTGGGATTTTTGTGGTAGCTAATATCCAGTCAATATTTAATAGTCAAAAGTTGCAACTTTATCTTGTAATAATTCACTTGTTCCTGTGGTTTTCTTTCTATGACCTGCTCGGATGGTATTTATCAAATATTTCTGTTTCTACTTCAAATGAATTCTACCTCACCTCTCGGCAGATGTGTCTGATAAAAAGAAAATCAACCAGAAATGTGAAGTCTGGTGTTTCCAAACACGTAAGTGAGAGAACCTTTTGTAAGATGAAAGTTTGTAAACATCCAGCAATACAAGGGGTACAAGTAGTCTGAACCACAGTCTGTCTCCTTGTTCAGGAAACTGTGAACAGATTCTTACCCTCACAACCATGCAGCAACTCTAAAGCCTGTAGAGTAGTTGAAAACCGGTTCACTAACCGAGTTGATCCTGTTCTTGAAACAGAAGTTTTCTAAAGGTATTCTTTCTGGAAGCTATATTCATAAGAAGGCATTTCAGGTGGCTCTTGACAATGGAAAATCAGAAATTTGCTGTGCTTTCTAATTCACAAGAATACCTTTTGTTTTTAGCTATTCTTCTCTTCTGGCTTAAAAGAACAGCTAAATGTATAGATCATCCAGCACTGCTCTTCACTAAACAGTGGTTATGATCTGTTCCTTTTTCATTCTGTATGAGTTTCATTTTTTAAATGCAGTTAGGTGAAATGCATAGTTTTGGGTCCCATTTGATGCAACTGCTTTGGCAATGGGACTATGAGAGCAAAGAGGTGAGGTGCTTTGATATTAAATAAGCATACTGTGAGGGTGTGAAAGGCTTCCTTGCTTGTGTTGTGCATTTGTGGCACAGCAAGTTGGAATTGTCGTGCAGTATTCCTCAGGTGCGCTGTACAGTGAGATGTGCACCACTTCCCTGGTCTGCTACTGTCCTAGTGAAGTGTGCCTTCTGTGGATGGCATTACAAAATAGATAAAGCTTTAATGATTATTGTGATTTCAGTGAAATCCACTTTGGGGAAATTTGACATGTTGTTTGTATGAATATTTTCACACACTGGAGGTTTCCATGAGCTGCAGCTGTACCCAGTTTTAAAACAGGCTTACAATTTGGGGATAATTTCTCCTGCATTAACTCAGACTTGGTGAAAACAAGGAAACAAAGATACAGCTTTGGTCTGTGATATCTGAGTCAGTGGGTGGAGCAGTTTTGTGTATAGGTAGAATATTTTATTTAAGGATATGACACAAAAAAGACAAAGTTTTTTCAACTAATAGGAGGAATACTTTCCTCAGGAGGCTAATGTGAGTGAGTGAAAGGAAAGCAGAACCCTAACTCTATTTACCAGTGGAATATGCTTACTAATTTGAAGCTGCAAAGTAGTATAGCTTGATAATTTCCTTATTCTCTTGCTTTTATTGAAAGCAAAGGAGGAGGACAGTGTGAGGTGAAACTCTTAATATCCTTTTTTCCAGGCTCAGGAATGCCAATCACTGTTCTCACTGTCGGCTCTTCCCACACAGCTGATGAGGGACAACTGGAAAATCTTTAGAGGATAAGGTGGGTTCAGAGCTATACAGGTCTCTAGGGCATATCTGTGTGCCCCTCATGCCTGTGCCTAAGCACCACATGCCATTTTGCTATACTTTTCAATTTATAGTCTTCCCATCACAACAATATCTCAACAATATGGTAAAGGCCTCAGCTTTCCCCCCGCCCCTTTTGGGTTTTTTTGTACCTAGTGTGTAGGTGGGGATTTCTTATATGTAACACTACAGTGTAAAATCTGAGCACTCAGTCTTCTGCCTAAGAATTAAGGGCTTTATCTCAGTGAAAGCAGAAAGTATTTTAAAAATGTTATGAGAAGGCTTGCTTCAGGCAGATTTTTAACTGAAGTTTTCTGTGCCCTAACATTGGGGACATTACAAACTACTGTCCCTCCTTTATCTTAGTAGAGAGAGTGCCTAAATCAGATAGCTGAAGGTCTACTGAATAAAACCAAAAGCATGTGGGTTCTTCAGACATTATAAAAATCATATATTAAATGGCATCAGGCCTCCAAATCAAAATTGCTAGTCTAAAAAGGTCACACAGAACAGGACACAAGAACCAAAAGAAGCATCAGATGACCACAGATGTATTAGCCATATTCAGCATGAATACTTAAAAAGGAGGGAACTAAAAACAGGCTTTTCACAGTGTAGACTTTTCAGGCACAGCTGTATTGAGACTGAGAGCTAATGCCTGAGCCCTGGTTGCCTGTGGTGTCCTGTCCTGTGGGACCAGGCTTGGTGGAATGAGTGACATATAAGTGTACGCACAGCATCTTCAGCTCCTGCAAAATGAC
This sequence comes from Gymnogyps californianus, assembly GCF_018139145.2. Classification (NCBI taxonomy): domain Eukaryota; kingdom Metazoa; phylum Chordata; class Aves; order Accipitriformes; family Cathartidae; genus Gymnogyps; species Gymnogyps californianus. Next base: position 45,239,645 of record NC_059500.1, read on the forward strand.
ATAGTTTTGCTGAATTCAGCTGGACTCGTTTTTCAGATCGTCTAAATCACCCAAAGATTATTGACTTCAGCAGAGCCCTCTTCATGTCCCTGTCGTGTAGTACAGCATCTTAGCTTTTCCCCTTATTTCAGCTACTAATCAATAACCTGTTTTGGAGGGAGCTCTGCATTCATCATTCAGCTTTCCTTCCTGCTCAACCCCTGATACAGAGTGGGAAGACCCAGCTGGTGTCTTTGCCTTACCCTGTCTGGCAGCGCTGCCTCCTTTCAATGCTCCCGGAGTGCCAGCAGCCAGTATGACGTGGTGTAGAGGGGGAGGGAGGGATGACAGCAGTTACCATGCTTTTCCTCAGATTAACACTGAGCTCAGCTATTGTGATTTAGCGCATGAGAAGACGTATTTTGCTAGCAAAGACTTAATAGGTAGCAAAAGACTGCAAATGGCTCATGATTTTAACGCTGTTCATCCAAACTGCAGAGCTGGTTTTCTTGTTGAAATGAAGAATCCTCACATTGCCTTGGTTGAAATCAGCAGAACTACATGGATGTCAAGCTGGTGTAATGGAAAGGAGAATGAGGCCCACTCTTTAAAGATGTGTATAGCTGCTTTGGTGAGGAGCACTGGCATATTGCTTTTGCAGTCATTCGTAATAGGAATGCTTTGGCTGTTAGACAATATATTTAAAGCCAGAGTAGCAGCATGGCAAGCAGACATTTTGAGTGCCCCCTGCCATGTTTACTTAATATACAGACTAATTCGGAGCATCATCTGATACCAGCTCCGGGGAAAGATATTTCCCTTGTTTGAAAATAGGTCAGTAGGAAACCTGACATTTCCTTGACTATCTGGTTGCTGTGTTTGCCAGTCGAGGCAGCCTTATTCAGAATATCTTCTGGGAATGACAAATAAAAAAAGTGTCAAAGGGGCTGGGAGTCCTTAGTCTGCTAAATTCATTTACCGGTTTCAGCTTTCTGCTCTTTTTTTTCCCAAGAACAAATGACTCTCAGGCTTTGCAGCCGCAGTGTTGTGAGCATCTGATTAATTTCTTGGGTAATCCAGAGCAGAGAGGGGAAGCGGCTGGTTGGAGGGGACTGTTTCTTACTGGCTGGGGAGATAACTGCGAGGTGTGGCTGCGACGACAGCTTCGGGGGTGACTCAGCAGACGCTCCTATTGTTGCTGGGTTGAAAAAGTCGTCCAAAAGCAGCTGGTGCTTCTCTTTCTATTTTCGTTCACTTCATCCAACTGCACCAGTGAAAAACCCTGTAGTAACATGAATGAGTCATTTCTTACATTGCTCAATATTTGTTTTGAAACTCTGACGCAGATTTGAGCACCAGGCTACTCCTTCTTCCATGTTGACTTGGTTTTAAAAACAAATACAGAATTGTTGAACACTTGGTTTACGGAGTTACAACAGGCAACAGCCCTGATGAAACAGGAACACGCTTCTATGTATCTGAGAGTAGGGTTAGTCTCTGGGATGGCTCGAGGATTTTTTGTGTGTGGTGCAGCTTACGCTGGAGTGATGCTCTGGCTGGAGTCTCAAAAAGAAGAGTTTTGTGGCCCCCAGGCACACAGAGTTACAGCATCCATGCATACAAACAGGCAGGGAAGTTGTTTTTGTACACATACACATACCTACTTGTGCAGTTGCAACAAGTGCTTTCTTAAAATAGTTAGGCATCAGCAAGTGATTCTGGAAGGCTTGCAAAGTTTCAAACCCCAAGTTCTCAGAGCTACACACCTACCTTCTACATAGCAGGAAAAGGAACAGAGTTTAACCTGCTGTGTGCAAAGGCTATAATAAAAATGGAGCTGCACCCACTAAAAGATGGTTGGAAAGTCTACAGATTAGGGCCAGCCTTTTTCTCCCTGTCTTCCGAGCTTTCTCTGAGCCGACTCCTCCATCTCGGATTACTTCCCCTCTCTCTCCCCCCTGCCTGCACTACAAGCAGGTGATATGAGATGATGGATGTGAAAGTCACAGGATGCTAGCAGCTGACTTGTCCAGCTCTGGACAACCCTCGCAGCTGTTTGGCGTCTGCAACGTGCTGCCCTATGTGGACCTGAGGAGTGGGGACAGCTGCCACCACCCTCCTCTCAGTGCTCCGCAGCAAGTCCTGGCAGCCTGAGGGAAGGGGATTAGAGGAAAGTCAGGTGTCTGTGACCATTAATAACAGAACAGGGTTTGTTGTGTTGTTAAACTTGCTGGGCCTACTTCTTCCTGCTGAAGCGTGGCTGTTCAGGACAGCTGAGGCAAGCTCTGTGGTTTCCTAAGACTGCCCCTGAAGGGGATGGAGGCTCATGCGGTGTCTTTGTTTCAGCTGGGATAGAGTTAATTTTCTTCTTAGTAGCTGGTACAGTGCTGTGTTTTGGATTTAGTGTGAGAATAATGTTGATAACATACTGATGTTTTAATTGTTGCTAACTAGCGCTTATCCTAAGTCAAGGATTTTTCAGTTTCCCATGCTCTGCCAGCAAGCAGGCATGCAAGAAGCTGGGAGGGAGCATAGCCAGGACAGCTGACCCGAACTAGCCAAAGGCGTATTCCATACCATAGAAGGTCATGCCCAGTATATAAACAGGGGGGAGTTGGCCAGGAGGGGTGGATCGCTGCTTGGGCATTGGTCAGCAGGTGGTGAGCAATTGCATTGTGTATCGCTTGTCTTTTCTTGGGTTTTATTTCTCTTTTTTTTGTTACATTCCTTTTCATTACAATTATTATTATTATTATTATTATATTATTATTAATCTTAGTTAGCAGTATATTTTGTTTTACTTTAGTTATTAAACTGTTCTTATCTCAACCCATGAGTTTTACCTTCTTTTTCCAATTCTCCTCCCCATCCCCCTGGGTTGGAGGAGGGGGAAGCGGCTGCGTGGTGCTTAGTTGCTGGCTGGGGTTAAACCACGACATGCGGTAACACAGCTTCTGCCCCGACGGCGAAATCTGGCTGATCCCACAAGGAAAAAGTAGTCACTGATGTGGCTTCGCCTGTATTTGTCTTGCAGTGAATTGGTACTTTCTAATTACCCTGATCAGTAACTATAGATTCCTTTAGGAAGGTGAACCAATCTGGTGCATGCTGCAGCATCATGAATCATGGGCTTTGCTGCTCCAAGCTACATTTATCATGGATGGCTGAATGTGCTTAAAGGGTATAGGGACCCTGTTTAAAACTGCACCATTCTGCTTTCTGTTTGCATGACTGTGTCTTGAAAGGTTTCATGATATGTGGACAGAGAGTGAGTAAATTTTCTGGAATACAGCCCTGGACTGAAGAATTTGGCTGTCCCGTAGGGGCTGCCTAAAGCAAGTGATCGCAGATGTTCCCTGAGTGCACCAAGCAATTCCAGGGTCTCCTGCTTCTTTCCCTGGGCAGACCTGTGACTGTTACACAAAAAATGCTGGCCAGGTGAACGCAAAAGAGCGACAAAGACTTGCTGGACTTGGAAGACAGACATGTGCATATCAGAGATCTGTGATAGAGGAATCGCTCATTGCAATGTAGGGAAAGAAGAGAGGAACTGAACAGGGGGGGAAAAGGGGAAAGGAATGGTAGGTGAAGATTTAGCCATGTGGTACAGGGTAGTTGAAAAAGGGAGAGAGCCAGGACGAGGTACAGGGTGAGGCCATGTTTCAGTAACAGCACTTGTGTAAGGATATCAATTTCCATTCCCATGCTGCCGCATGCATAGCATAAGCACCATTACACCATAGTCAGGAGTGTTGGGATATGGCCCTGCAGGGATGGGAGGTTCTCAGCCTCATCCCCATCCGGTGAATCTTAGCTGAGGACACCTGTCCAACTCCTTGGAGTAAATGAGACTTCACAAAATGCTTAACTAACCCTGAGCCTCTGTACCTGCGCCGCTGAGTCTCAGCCAGGGAGACCACCCAAGGTCGAGAGAGAAGGACGGGAGCGGGAGGGGGAGAAAACGTGTGGGACTGCAGACAGAGGCCCCGGCAGGAGGAGCTTTTCCAGCGTGCACGCTCCGACTCAGCTTTGAAAAATCACATTGCCAGCACACATGAACTTCGCAGTGTGAAGTAGATTGCTTTAGTCATTGTTTTGGCATGTAAAAAGCCAAACTCCCCCTTGCCCCTTGTAGCAGAAGAGAACATTGTTCATTAGGCTCAGTAGATGCTGGGGTTTTTTCTTCTCTTTTAGCAATCAGTGAAAGGAAAAAGGCAGCAAGAATGAATAAATAAACAAAAAACCAAACAAGAGCCAGCCTCTTAATTCCCAGTGGCAATGTGTGGCTTTTGCTCTGGGAATCATGCTTGCTTCTGTACAGAGATCCCAAGGGTCCAAATCGCCCCTGCTCCACTTTTCAGTAGGCATCTCTGACTGTAACTTATGGTGACTTATCCCAGTATGTCCCCACAGGATCTCACTGTTACTGCCTCAGGAAAAACTAGCAGTAGCTCCTTTCTCCTCATACCATGCCACTGTGTCTGTTGTATCAGTCCCATCAAAGGTCTGGATTCAGAATATTTCTTCTACTGAAATGAAAAAATTTTGATTCACTGCCCAGCACACAGAGTTAGCTCAAATTGAATCTTCTAAAAATAAAGTGTTTGAAATTCTTTCACATCTATGCTGACGGCTATTATCTAGCTCTTACCAGTTCTACATGCAAATTAAATAAGCAGCTTAGAAAATAAAAGACTTTCGGAAAGCTAATGTTTGCAAAGAGGGCAGAAAACCACCCTGCCATGCCTATGTTGCCACTGAGCTCCGCGGCAACTCGATGGCAAACCTTCAGCTGGCCTGTGCACGGCATGGCACGTGGCAGGACTTGGCAGAGGGTAGCCACGTCTGAGATACCAGACCAGTGTGGCTTGTCCTCAGGGATCTGTCAAATCATGAATGCAATGCATCAGACAGGGTCATTTGTTTGTGGTCTCTTCCAATGTGAGTGTTGGGGGGAACCAAAGTGGGGCTGGATTCGGCACGAACAGAGGCACTGGTTCATCAGGCTGATAGGGGTCAGGGTGTGGAAGGGCGCCAGAATAATGCATGGGCTGAAGGACAAATTCATGGAATAGAAGTCTCCTGAGGACTGGTTAATGCACAGGAACCACGTCAGGCTCGGGAGGTCTGTGAACTGAAGAGGGTTAGAGGCTGTGAGGAGGGCACTAGAGGGAAGAGTCAGAGATGCCTGTCTTCCATAGCTTGTGCTTATGGCCACAGTTACAGGCGGGATGGACCTTTGGTCTGGTCCAGAAAAGCTGTTCTTATTTATATATATGCAAACGTACACAACCTATTTTGAAATAACAAGCCATTAAAAGAGTGGAGTGTTACTTTGAAAAATGCCCTAGGAATATTTTTGAAAATAACAAAAATGACAGAGGATCTTGATTCTCCTGATGATTTTTTACAATATTGTTCTCTTGCTCACTCTTCTAAAATACTTCTAAAATGTTCATATGTAGACGAGGAATAATGACATTGCTGCGGGTGTCTATCATGAATAGGGATTGGCCTTTGTCATGGGGAAACGTTTTAACTCAGAATTTTTATGTAGGCTCTTAGCATCAGTCATAAGTGTATAGTCATATATTTTTTAGGAATTCCATGAGTTAGAAGGAAATTACAATACAAAATGTAGGTGGAATGGTTTCCAGAGGCAGGCTCTGCCTTTGCAACAAGTGTTCCCACACACATTTTAGTACCTGTGACTCACCGTGGAGGCTGATATTAATTGTTAGTGCCACTGCTTTCATGAGAGCCCGCTGATTTAGTGTGGCTCAGTGTTTGGGTGCTCAAATGAAGATGTCACCGGGAACTGCCTCTAACTGACTAAGTCCCACTAGCTTCAGTGGGTGTTAAGTGACCAACTATGTAAACATCCCTTGTGAATCTCACTGCCTGTTCTTCTGCATTGTAGTGAATATCTTTCTTGGTGCTCTATGTTCTGTCCTGGGGACAAACAAATGTGTCTAGAGGACTTTATTTGCCCTCACACATGCCTCTGCTATGGAAACTGTCCTTAAAAGATCCCCATAACCTTTGCTCACCAAAAATTGATTTAGCTGAGGTCTTTGGGAGGGCATTAATAGTCCAGCACAATGTTTTCTTAGCTCATGAGGCAATGAGTAACCTAGCTAGACTTGGCATCGTCTACAAGAGTGGCACAACTCTCACATGACAGATCAGTGTGGTTAAAAACAGGAAGGACAACTTCCATTTTTAAATCATGGGGCGCTGTATAAACAGTAGCACATGTGAGTTTTTTATAGCTAGCACTGATCAGTGCAGTTAATTAATGTAACTGTCATAAAGTCACAAGCTGGTAATTAGCCTGAAGCACGTTTTACTATGGTTGTGCTTTTTATATTGACTCACAATAAGTCAGCAGAAATAATGGGAATGTCATGATATAAAATCCATTTTTTTTTTTGTTGTGACAAAACAAAACTCACGTGCTGGATTGTTTGCTGTCTAAATTGTAAGAAACTGGAGCCAGAGCACAAATGTTAACTCCTGGTTACAATTTTGTTCTGGGGCTTTCTGCCAATTAGGAAGACATTGCTTTTCCTTGAGCATGCCCTCTGTAAAAGCAACTGAGAGTTGGTATAATGTCATCACTGGCAATATTACACTATCTGTGCACCCTGAACTGGTTTGATTGGCTTACTGACAGTAGTGATTTAATTACTCTGAAAGGCACAGAATCCAGGTGCCTACCCTTGCAAATGGTGTGTGTATATGAATAAGTTCTTTTTTAATGGTTAGTGTAAAACAAACTAATAGAGAAACAATCACAAATAGTTATACTAAATCTGACTGATTTAGTGCACACCAATTAGGCTTCTGCTTATGGAGGACCATCTCTGTTCTCTCTCCTTCAGAAAGAACCTAGGGAGATAAACTGATCATGTTAGTTCATTAATACAGATATTGAAATTTGAATGAAATATATACCTACAGTATATAAACAGTCATCCACAAAAATGGGATTTTGTATGATTTTTTCATCTTCTGCATTATATAATTAATGTCAATGAAATTTTGACATTAAAAATGAAATCCAATGAAAAAGTAGCATATTAGTACAAAAGTAGCTTTTGTATTAGTTTGGCTCAGTTTAAAATTCTAGCTGTGAAAATCATCTGACATACTGATATTCTTTTTTGATTATTTTTCTGTCTATGTCCATTGTCCTGCCTGAACAAATGCAGTAAGCCTTATACATAAACTACAGCACTACAAATTTGCAATTCCCCAATAATAATTGAACAGGCTCTACTGTGAAACTGCTTCAGATCTTTCAATAATGAAATCTATTTATATTTCATCTTATCAAAAATCAATCTTTTTGGTTGAAAATATGTGATCTGTGTAGTATTTTTTAAAATTAAATTATGAGGGCAAGAAAAAGGAGTGAAAACAAAAGGAGCAAAGGAGAGACCACTCTCTTAGAAGAGAGTAAGCTGAAAAGAAGGTAAGAGAGAAATTTATATTAAGTTCATCATTAATTTTAATCGAGTAAAATGTTAAGGAAAAAATAATTCCCACAAAGGATTTGAGATTTGCTCACTGCTGAATTACATCACTTTTATAGGTTCGAAACTGGTTTTCAATGGAGTTACATGTCCAAAACCAGAATAATGAAATGGTGAATTGCAACAGTGCCTTGCCATTTGTGGGAAGACTCCCACAAACCTCCACAGTCTGATTTGGGCACTCTTTGGAGCGTGTGGTTGGGCTGATCCCTAGTCACTGACCTTGACGTGGTCTGTTCTTCACGAGGGGTTTGCCATTGGCTTTGCTGAGAATGAAACACCTCATGCTTATGCCATTTGATAAGTAGGAACAAGATTAGTCACTTAAATGTCTAATGGCTAATTGGTTTCCTGGATGAGGCTGCTCACATGCTTCAGGGTAAGCATGTGCTTCAATGTTCACCTGAACCAGGGTCTCCACTAGTCATCTGGGCAACCTCTACGGTAGTCTGCTGGCTCTGGTTGACAATGGCTCTTTGTAGGCCGTGACAAGGTGGCTATACTTTCTGAAGGTTTCATTTCATGCTCACAGAGTCTCAGAAAAAAAACCCCTACATTACTGTATGCTTCAGTTAATTCCTAAAAAACGACTGTGAACTAATAATAGAAGATGCAGAAGTAGAAATAAAAGAAGAAACAAAAAGATTGCAGTATTCTCTTACTCACTCTGCACCAGCGTAGCCAGGCTGCAAATACACTGCAGGAGAACGCTGGCTATAGCATGTGTACTACAACGTAGCTTGTACAGATGCAGTCTTCTATCGCTAGGTCTCAAGGTGGTGATCCCTTGCAGCAGATGAGGAAGCAAGAGCACAGAGAGGTGAGATGTTCTGCCTAAAGTCACCTAGCATTTTGATATTAGATCCAAGTCTCCCAAACAGTAGCAGTCCCTTCTCCATGCAGCAGGCCAGAGTCACTTCCAAATACATTCAGGAGTCTGTATAGACAAATAGATAATCTAGCAGTATTTCCGTCTCGATGAGAGAAAGAACAAGAAGCAGCAAACGGTAGTGAGTTGAAAAAAAAGCAGAAGTGATAACTTAGACACATCTAGAATTCTTGGAAGCTCGGAGTCTGATGCGCTCTCAATTAAAAATAAGCATCATCATCTCATTAATGCGTGCCAGCCACAACTGTTCTGAAATCATAAGTCTAAATAGCAACATGTAAAATGTTCACATATACCTTCTAGCACTTGCAGTTTTCAGAACATATTTGTAAGCTTATTATGAGGGCTATTCTTTTGAAAGAGAGGCTATGTTCAGATGACTGAAGATTGATGATTTTAAGAAGAAATACTGAATATTGTGAAACTTCGAAATAACTTGCCAGTGTAGCAATGTTATTGTTTGCTACTAGTTGAAAAGTAGGGATGGAAGACAGAAGAGGAATAAAATACAAAATAATTTGTGTCTATGCCAAAATTGAATCAAACATATATATCTTCTGATTCCAAAATATATAATTGCTGTTCAGTTTTATTTGAATTCCTGATTTTGCCTGATCAGGATAAAGAAATGCTAATATAGTAAAAGTAAGACCACAATTTTTCTGGCCTGGCTTGAAGATTTGAAGATCTTGTAAATTTATCTGTTCTTGTAACATTTAAGGTTTCTTTGCTGATGCAAGGGGCTTGTTTAGTTAAAAAAAAGGCACCAGTTCAGGACTTTTGTCCTTCACCATTACTGTTGAGTTTGAATAGTGAACCAAAGTGACTTAAAAGTTTACAGATATTATGTCAACTTATAATATGGAGGATGTACAATTTGAAATGTAACTGCTCCCCAGAGCTATACATAAGAAAGTGACCCCTTTTTCTACATCAGCTGTACAAGTGAGTGCCACCATATGCAGGGATAGGTGTGACACACTGATTCTGTGGGAAAAATGCATATTTTCTGGTAATTGCACTTTTTTGTAGTGTTACGGGTCTTTAGGTTTGTGTGTAATGTGGAACATGTAGCCCCATTTACTGTGACAATTAAAATATGACAAGGGAAAGACACTGGGACATCATAAAACATGATTGAACTTTGGGGTAGACATGGATGTTTTCATTTAAAGTCATCACTCTGTGTGCACTCCAGTGACAGGCCAGCCCCTGTCTGCTGGGGAGCAAACTCTTTCCACAGGTGGGTGCATGAAAGAAGTTGCCTCCATGGTTTAAAGGCCAGTGAGGCAGAGCCTCTTGGTTATCTCCCTTCAGTCTGCAGTTCTGTTCTGCAGAAGAGGCAAGCGAAACCTGCCTCTTTTTAAATTTTCAAAACAACTTTTAAAGAACTTGGCCATGATCTGTTAGAAACAGAAATGTGCTGAAATCCCACAACGAAAAGGTCCTTTGTGATTCATGAGGAGAATATCCTTAAACGGTAATCGCTAAGTGAGTTGGAAGCACCTACAACTGACCACAGCTGTTGCTAACAGGGCTATGAAAAAGGTTGTATTTGGCAGACTGACTTGAATCTGCTGGTTGGTGTTAGTGTCTATATTAAGGGATCTGTGAGAGCGTCATCTGCATTAAATGTGCTTTCATTTACAGTACTGAAATTGAAGACTGCTTTGTATACGCGTGATACTGCAGAGAGCAGAACATGACCCATAGACATACACACATATCCCCAAGACAGCCTTAAATGAAAATCCAGAATCTGAACATCATAAAAATTTTAGTGATGCTCTGATGTGGTAATGAACTTCATGTCTTTCCTTCTTATGACAAAAGTCTGATGTCATTTGCACAGTTTACTAGAGTCTGTTCTTTAGGGTACGTAGGATTTACACGAGTGAGAATGAAATTAAGTTGCCTAGATCTAATACCTTGAATCTCTGAAAGATTTCGACCCTGTTTCAAACACAGACTCATTTAAATGACTTGTCATAGAATCATAGAATGGTTTGGGTTCAAAGTGACCTTAAAGACCATCTAGATCCAAACCCACTGCCATGGGCAGGGACACCTTCCACTAGACCAGGTTGCTCAAAGCCCCATCCAACCTGGCCTTGAATACTTCCAGGGAGGGGGCATCCACAACCTCTCTGCACAACCTGTTCCAGTGCCTCACCACCCTCACAGTGAAGAACTTCTTCCTTACATCTGATCTAAATCTATCCTCTTTCAGTTTAAAGCCATTACCCCTTGTCCTATCACTACATGCCCTTGTAAAAAGTCACTCTCTGGCTTTCTTGTAGGCCCTGTTGAGGTACTGGAAGGCTGCTATAAGGTCTCCCCAGAGCCTTCTCTTCTCCAGGCTGAAAAACCCGAACTCTCTTTGCCTGTCTTCGTAGGAGAGGTGCACCAGCCCTCTGATCATCTTCGTGGCCTTTCTCTGGATTCACTCCAACAGGTCCATGTCCTTATGTTGGGGGCCTCAGAGCTGAATGCACTACTCCAGGCTGGGTCTCATGAGAGCAGAGTAGAGGGGGAGAATCACCTCCCTCAACCTGCTAGTCACACTTCTTTTGATGCAGACCAGGATACGGTTGGCTTTCGGGGCTGCAAATGCACATTGCCGGGCCATGTTGAGCTTTTCATCAACCAACACCCCCAAGTCCTTCTCCACAGGGCTGCTCTCAATCCATTCTCCACTCAGCCTGTATTTGTGCATGGGATTTCCCCGACCCACGTGCAGGACCTTGCACTTGGCCTTGTTGAACTTCATGAGGTTCGTACATGGGCCTACCTCTCAAGCCTGTCAAGGTCCCTCTGGATGGCATCCCTTCCCTCCAGCATGTCGACCGCACCACATAGCTTGGTGTTGTCGGCAAACTTGCTGAGGGTGCACTCAATCCCACTGTCCATGTCGCCAACAAAGATGTTAAACAGCGCCGGTCCCAATACCAACCCCTGAGGAAAGCCACTCATCACTGCTCTTCGCTTGGACATCGAGCCATTGACTGCAACTCTTTGAGTGTGACCATCCAGCCAATTCCTTATCCACTGAGTCATCCATCTGTCAAATCCATGTCTCTCCAATGTAGAAACAAGGATGTCATGCGGGACAGTGTCAAATGCTTTGCACAAGTCCAGGTAGATGACGTCCGTTGCTCTTCCCTTAGCCATCAATGCTGTAATTTCATCATAGAAGGCCACCAAATTTGTCAGGCGTGATTTGCCCTTCGTGAAGCCATGTTGGCTGTCATGAATCACCTCCTTATTTTCCACGTGCCTTAGCATAGTTTCCAGGAGGATCTGCTCCGCTATCTTGCCGGGCACAGAGGTGACACTGACTGGCCTGTAGTTCCCCAGGTCTTCCTTTTTTCCCTTTTTAAAAATGGGGGTTATGTTTCCCCTTTTCCAGCCAGTGGGAACATCCCTGAACTGCCACGACTTCTCAAATGTGATGGATAGTGGCTTAGCCACTTCATCCGCCAGTTCCCTCAGGACCTGCAGATTCATCTCATCAGGTCCCTTGGACTTGTGCACCTTGAGGTTCCTTAGATGGTCTTGAACCTGATCTTCTCCTATAGTGGGTGGTTCTTCCTTCTCCCAGTCCCTGCCTTTGCCTTCTGTGACTTGGGCAGTGTGGCTGGAGCACTTCCTGGTGAAGACCAAGGCAAAAAAGTTGTTGAGTACCTCAGCCTTCTCCATCTCCGAGGTAACCAGGTCTCCTGTTTCCTTCCTGAGAGGGCCCACACTTTCCCTAGTCTTCCTTTTATTACTGTAGAAGCTTTTCTTGTTGCCCTTGACGTCCCTGGCCAGATTTAATTCTATCAGGGCTGTAGCTTTCCTAACCTGATCCCTGGCTGCTTGGACAATTTCTCTGTATTCCTCCCAGGCTGCCTGTCCTTGCTTCCACCTTCTGTAGGCTTCCTGTTTGTGTCTGAGTTTGTCCAGGAGCTCCTTGTTCATCCATGCAGGCCTGCTGGTGTTTTTGCCTGACTTCCTCTTTGTTGGGGTGCATCGCTCCTGAGCTTGGAGGAGGCGATCCTTGAATATTAACCAGCTTTCTTGGGCCCCTCTTCCCACCAGGGCTTTATCCCATGTTACTCTACCAAGCAGATCCCTGAAGAGGCCAAAGTCTGCTCTCCTGAAGGCCAGGGTAGCGAGCTTGCTGTGCACCCTCCTTGCTGCCCTAAGGATCTTGAACTCCACCATTTCATGGTCACTGCAGCCAAGGCTGCCCTTGAGCTTCACATTCCCCACCAGCCCCTCCTTGTTGGTGAGAACAAGGTCCAGCATAGCACCTCTCCTCGCTGGCTCCTCCATCAGCTGGAGAAGGAAGTTATCATCAGTGCATTCCAGGAACGTCCTGCATTGCTTATGCCCTGCTCTGTTGTCCCTCCAACAGATATCGGGGTGGTTGAAGTCCCCCATGAGGACCAGGGCTTGTGAACGTGAGGCTGCTCCTATCTGTCTATAGAGGGCCTCATCTGCTCGATTTTCCTGGTCGGGCAGCCTGTAGCAGACCCCCACTATAATGTCACCTGTCCCTGCCCTCCTTTTAATCCTGACCCAGAAGCTCTCGGTCAGCTCCTCATCCATCCCCAGGCGGAGCTCCATGCACTGCAGCTGGTCATTGACATAGAGGGCGACACCCCCTCCTCATCTCCCCTGCCTGTCCCTCCCAGAGAGCCTATATCCTTCCATTCCAACACTCCAGTCATAGGAGCCATCCTACCACATCTCCATGATGCCAATAAGATCATAGCCCTGCAGGTGTGCGCATGTCTCTAACTCCTCTTGTTTATTCCCCATGCTACACGCGTTTGCGTAGAGGCATTTAAGTTGGGCCCCTGATGAAGCTGACTTAATGGCTGGAGTGGCTGGAATTCCTTTGTGCAGCTCTTCAGGTGGTCTCCTGCTGACCTGTGATCCCTCTCCAGGCTCTGGACATCTGTTGCTGGCACTGGCATCAAACTGGTAGGAATGGGATGGATTGAGGTTCCCCTCCCCCAGCACCTTTAGTTTAAAGCCCTCTTCACCAGCTCGGCAAGCCTATGACCAAAGATGCTCATCCCCTTCTCTGACTGATGGACCCCATCAGCCCCCAGTAGACCAGGTTTCTCAAAGCGAGTCCCATGGTCTAAGTAGCCAAACCCCTGGCTGTGGTATCACTCCCGTAACTATTTGTTGATTTGCCAGATTTACTGGCCCTTTCAACCCCTTCCCTTTGACCAGGAGTATCAATGAAAAAACTACCTGCACTCCAGAGTCCCTTGTTGCCACTCCCAGGGCTCTGTAATCCTTCTTAATACTCCTCAGACTGCTTCTGGCTGTATCACTGGTGCCCACGTTAAAGAACAGCAGCGGATAATAGTCGACTGTACGAGGCTTGGTGGATCATGAGGATCTCGGTGACATCCCTGATATGAGCCCCAGGTTAGCAGCACACCTCTCTAGAGAGTGCGTTAGGTTGGCAAATGGGTGCCTCCGTACCTCTCAGAAGAAAGTCGCCTACTACTATCACCCGTAACCTTTTCTTAGTTGTGCTGGTTGTTATACGGGGAGCAGATCGGGCTGCCTTACTCAGCTCCAGCCTCTCTCCTGATGTGACGGGTCTTTCCTCTTCAGTCTGCAGAGCAGTGAAGTGGTTCTGCAAGGACACCTCAGGCTTCGGGGGAAGTCTCTTCGTTCTGCTGGTCCTTGCCATTGCAAGCTTCCATTCTTCTGCATTATTGTCCCCCCTTCCCTCCATGTGTGCCGGTGGGAGAGTTTTTGGCTGTTTGGCCATGGGCTGTGGATCCAGTGCAGACTGCACTTGGAACCAGCTATCTAACTCCTTCTCAGCCTCCCTGATGTTACCAGCCTTCTCACAGCCTCCTGCAGCTCAGCCACCTGCTGAGGTCCTCCACCTGGGCACACCTTTTGCAGGCAGGTCTGCCGCCTGTCCCTGCCCCAGGAGAAAGGTCTAGGCACTGCCTGCAGTCTGAGGTCTGCGCTGCAGCCTCTCCCTTCAGCAGCTCCCTCTGGGTGGAGGCATCGGCCACTGCTGGGGGAGATGGTGCAGACCCCCCAGCCGGAGCTGCAGCCTCTGCTCTCAGACGAGTGCCCACCGTTCTGCCTTGAGGGTCAGGCAGGATGAGTGCCCTTGACCTGCGCAGGTGGTCACAGAGCGGTGCCTGGTTGCTGGGTTATGTGGACTTCCAGCCTCTCCACTCGGCCAGCGGAATGCCCCTCCTTTGCAGAGGCGCCCTCCCACGCGAACTGCTGCGCCAACTGCTGCGCCACGCCCTGGCTGACGCGCCACGCCCTGTTCTCCCATCCTGGTCGCTAGCGCTCCCCAGGGCTGCCTTTTGTGGGAGCAGGGGGTGGCCGCCCTTACTCCTGGCCCTGCCCAGGCCTCGTCAGCCGCTCTCCCTCGTGAGAGCTGCTGGCTCCTGGCAGGTCTCTGCACTCCCATGGGGTTTCCCCGGCTCAGGAAATCCCCCCCGTATGCCGCCATCCCTCGCTGCGCTGCGGAACGCGCCTGCACTGGAGCTGACTGCCTCTGCTCTGTGTTAGAAGAGAGGACAATTTGAGTCTGCTTTACTTGCAGAACCTTTCCGGAAAGCGCCAGAAAGAAGCTTTGTCTCCACACCACTGCTTAGCTTCTCCATCTTAAATTCTTGTATTGTGTTGACATAAAGACAATGAAAAATATTCTTCATAATTAGAACAAGGTGAAAATTTAAAGGAAATTTAAGTCTTCAGGAAGACCTCATTATTTAAAAAAAAAAAAAAAAAGGACAAGACATGAAAAGTTTTATAAAGGAACTTATGGAAAAAATGTGATACTTGACAGAAAAACTGATTCCCTCCCCAATTTTTTTATTTAGCTGCTACATGAGGCACAAAATTAAAGAAATACTTGGCTTTTATGAGCATTTTAGTGTTAATTTCCTCATTGAAGGTATCAGAGCTCATTGGAAGGATTTGATGAAGCCTGGGGCTGCTCCAGTGCTACCTCTCCACCTCCAGGTAGGTACGTGGTCAGGCACTGCAGGCTGCATCCTCAGTGCATCACTTCTGCCCTGTCCTGGTTTTGGCTGGGATAGAGTTAATTTTCTTCTTAGTAGCTGGTACAGTGCTGTGTTTTGATTTAGTGTGAGAATAATGTTGATAACACACTGATGTTTTAGTTGTTGCTAAGTAGTGCTTATCCTAAGTTAAGGACTTTTCAGTTTCCTATGCTCTGCCAGCAAGCAGGTGTGCAAGAAGCTGGGAGGGAGCATAGCCGGGGCAGCTGACCTGAACTAGCCAACGGGATATTCCATACTATGGAATGTCATGCCCAGTATATAAACAGGGGGGAGTTGGCCAGGAGGGGTGGATCGCTGCTTGGGCATTGGTCAGCAGGTGGTGAGCAATTGCATTGTGCATCACTTGTCTTTTCTTGGGTTTTATTTCTCTCTTTTTTTTTGTTATATTCCTTTTCATTATAACTATTAATATTATTATATTTTTTTATTCTTAGTTAGTATTATATTTTATTTTACTTTAGTTATTAAACTGTTCTTATCTCAACCCACAAGTTTTTCTTTTTTTTTCCAATCCTTCTCCCCATCCCCCTGGGAGGGAGGAGGGGGAGGCAGCTGCGTGGTGCTTTAGTTGTTGGCTGGGGTTAAACCATGACATGCCCATTGAGCTACTTTGGTACAGCCTGACCACTGCTGCCTGAAGGGAGAAAAAAACATGGTCAGCTGTAATTTTGAACTCATTGCTGTTGGTGAAAGAACACCCTTTAAAGAAGCGCTACAAAAAGTTGGATCCTATCAGAAGATAAGAAGGGTCTGTGCATTCAAAGCACAGCTATCCTCTGCTGGTTATTTTTCTAAAACACTTTCCTCTGCTAAGTCGACACCTACTCTGATTTGCACATTGACTTTGTCTGACTGACTTCTGCAGCTTGCCCAGTTGAGTGGTGAAACTTTGGTGATTCAGCGTAGAAGCTGCAAGGTCCCTCCAGCACCTTGGGGACTGTGGAGGCCTCCAGAAACAGACTCATATGGACCGGTGTGGAGATGCCTCATTCCTGCGCCTGCATTTGCAACATCCCTAAGAAATTCAGATTCCCCCACTGCGTGTAAAAAGCAGCGCACAGCAACCCGTAGGCATGTACAACAGCAAGTTTTATCTGTCCTTGACAGTCCCATGAAGAGTGCTGCATATTCTTGAGTGCCACCTACTGGCACTTTCCCTACGTCATATATACAGTCATACTTTTCTTACAAGCATTTTCATATTAGTTTCTTCATAATAGCTTTCACTGCCAACTTTGGTGGTGGGGGTTACTTTATCCAGGACTGTAGGGTAAGTTCTTCACCATGCATCCCAAGGAGGACCCTCGCATCTCCCACTGCATCCAGGACCCAGACCCCCAGAGACCTGCACCCATCTCCTAGACCTACAAAGTCTTCATGCTGATCCTCAGACAAACACCGTACATATCTCAGCATCCTAGTTCTTCACTTGCAATGGTTATTCCTTCTCCTTACCCTTTCTGCTGCCTTTGAAGGTATCTTGGGACAGAAGCTCAAGTGCCCCCGTTGAGGCATATAAACAATGTACAAATAGTTAGCTAATAGCAAAACAGCTAATCATAGAATTACAGAACCATAGAATATCTCGAGTTGGAAAGGACTCATAAAGATCATTGAGTCCAACTCCCTGCTCCTCACAGGTTTCCTGGTTTTGGCTGGTACAGTGCTGTGTTTTGGATTTAGTGTGAGAATAATGTTGATAACACGCTGATGTTTTAGTTGTTGCTAAGTAGCGCTTATCTTAAGTCAAGGATTTTTCAGTTTCCCATGCTCTGCCAGCAAGCAGGCGTGCAAGAAGCTGGGAGGGAGCATAGCCGGGACAGCTGACCTGAACTAGCCAAAGGGATATTCCATACCATGGAACATCATGCCTAGTATATAAACAGGGGGGAGTTGGCCGGGAGGCGCGGATCGTGGCTCTGGCATCGGTCAGCAGGTGGTGAGCAATTGCATTGTGCATCAACAGGTTTTCTTCCCTGGCGCCACCCCCCCTTTTTTTTGTTATATTCCTTTTCATTACTATTATTATTATTATTATATTTCATTATTATTATTGTTAGTGTTATACTTTAGTTATTAAACTGTTCTTATCTCAACCCACGAGTTCTGCCTTCTTTCCCGATTCTCCTCCCCATCCCACCGGGAGCGGGGCGGGGTGGGGGCAGGGAGTGAAGGAGCGGCTGCGTGGTGCTTGGCTGCTGGCTGGGGTTAAACCACAACACAGGACTACCTAAAACTAAACCATGTGACTAAAAGCATTGTCCAGACACTCCTTGAACTCTGACAGGCTTGGTGCCACAAACACTCTCCTGGGGAGCCTGTTCCAGTCACCGACCACCCTCTCAGTGAAGAACCTTTTCCTAATGTCCAATCTGAACTTCCCCTGACACAGCTTCATTCCATTTCCTTGTGTCCCATTGCGGGTCACCAGAGAGAGGAGATCAGCACCTCCCCCTCTGCTGCCCCCCTTGAGGAAGCTGTAAACTGCAATGAGGTCACCCCTCAGTCTACTCTTCTCCAAGCTGAACAAGCCAAGTGACCTCAGCTGCTCCTTATAAGTCTTGCCCTCAAGGCCTTTCACCATCTTGGTCACCCTGTTCTGGACATGCTCTAATAGTTTGATGTCCTTCTTATACTGAGGTGCCCAAAACTGCACGCAGTACTCGAGGTGGGGCCTCACCAGTGCAGTGTAGAGTGGGACAATCTCCTCCCTTGACCGGCTCTCTCTGTAAGGCCTCTCTACCCTTGAGGGAGTCCACAGCTCCTCCTAGTTTAGTATTGTCAGCAAATTTACTGAATGTACATTCAATTCCTGTGTCCAGATCATTTATAAAAACATTGAAGAGCACTGGCCCTAAAATTGAGCCCTAGGGAACCCCACTGGTGACTGGCCACCAGCCTGATGTAACCCCATTTACTGTAACTCTTTGAGCCCAACCCATCAGCCAATTGCTCACTCAACGTATTATGCACCTGTCTAGCTGTGTGCTGGACGTTTTGTCCAGAAGGATATTGTGAGAGAGTATCAAAAGCTTTGCTAAAATTTGAAAAACCCCACATCTACTAGCTTCCATTGGTCAACCAGATGGATGATCTTGTCATAAAACGAAATTAAGTTGGTTAAGTAGGACTTCCCCCTTGTGAACCCGTGCTGGCTATGGCCAATGACTGCATTGTCTCTCAAGTGTTTTTCAATAACTCCCAGAATAACCTCCATAATTTTACCAGGCACTGAAGTGGGACTGACAGGCCTGTAATTACCAGGGTCTTCTTTCCTTTCTTGAAAATTGGGACATTTGCCAGCTTCCAGTTGACTGGGACCTCTCCAGACTCCCAAGACCATTGAAAAATAATGGAGAGAGGTCCCGCGATGACATGAGCCAGCTCTTTCAGTACCCTGGGATGAATCCCATCAGGCCCCATAGACTTATGCGCATCCAGCTGGAGCAGCAAGTCTTGAACAAGTTCAGGGTCAGCTGGGAGTTTGTCATGCCCCCAGTCATGGTCTTCCAACACAGGGCTCCGGAGGTCCCAGGGCCCACCATCAGTGTTGAAGACAGAGGCGAAGAAGGCATTAAATGTCTCCGCTTTGTCTGCGCCCCCTATTTGTGAGGTGACCAAACTCATCAAGCAACAAACCAATGTTATCTCTGATTCTCCTTTTGCTATTAACATATTTTAAAAGCCCTCTTTGTTGTCCTTCACAGTGCTGGCTAGCTTGAACTTTAATCCAGCTTTGGCCACATGCATTTTCTCCCTACAGTGATGAACAGCATCTCTGTAGTCCTCCTGTGTCACCTGCCCTTGCTTCCAATGTCTGTACACCTTCCTTTTCCACCTAAGTTCTAGAAGAAGATCTCTGCTCAGCCAAGCTGGCCTCCTGCCCTGCTTGCTTGACTTCTGACACTTTGGAATTACCTGCTCCTGTACTGTTAAGAGACAGCTTTTAAAAAGCGACCAGCATTCATGGACCCCAATACCTTCAAAAGCAGATTCCCAGAGGACCTTACTAAGGTCAATCACTAAGATTTGGAGTGATGATACAGGTAAATAAATTTATGTGACTGATTATTAGAGGAAAACTGGACTTTATTTAAGAAGAGGGGAGAGGTGACTGGCAAGGTCAATATATTTGAAAATACTTGTTTGCACCTGTCCACCTGCCTGTCTCTGTATTTATGTCTGTCTTCTCTGTATGAGATTGTTGCTACATATTGTTCCTGTAAGGATAGGTTCACAGAACTATTTGTAGATGTTTAAGTCTTACAGCCACATTTAGGTTTTTGATTCATGTGCCTTCTGAATACGTGGAGGTAGAATTATGTTTCTAAACCTGCCTTTTCTCCCAGATGGAAGAAGAGATGGTATAAAGCACATATATCTTCTTGCTCCTCTTTCTAGTTTGCATTGTTGAGTGGTGCATTTTGTGCACTTCAGCATCCATTTACTGTTAGAAACAACAGCCAGAGAAATGAGGTTTGCGTGTAATACCAAAAATGGACTGTCTTCACAGCCTTTATCTCCTGTAGTTAGCTGCAGTCTAGGTGTGGTTCTGAAGTTGTTTTGCTTAAGCCATACAACAACACTGAAACAGAAGAGAACATTGTTTATGTCACTGCCAAATTGACCAAGAATTTTACCTCTGCCATCCAAATGGTTGATCAATTTAAATCCAGCAAGTCATGGAAAATAGGGATATAACTGACATGGTACAAGATTAAAGTGGTTTAATTTCGTGCTCTCTCTTTGCTGCTTCTAAGCAAAACGTCTGTTGGGTGGTCCTCTGCTTTCTTAAGTAATGAGTCCGTGATTTTTCTTTGACTGAGGGTTTTGTTGTTGTCCTGGTTTCGGCTGGGACAGAGTTAACTCTCTTCTTAGTAGCTGGTACAGTGCTGTGTTTTGGATTTAGTGTAAGAATAATGTTGATAACACGCTGATGTTTTGGTTGTTGCTAAGTAGCGCTTATCTTAAGCCAAGGACTTTTCAGTTTCCCATGCTCTGCCAGCAAGCAGGCATGCAAGAAGCTGGGAGGGAGCATAGCCGGGGCAGCTGACCTGAACTAGCCAAAGGGGTATTCCATACCATGGAACGTCATGCCCAGTACATAAACAGGGGGAGTTGGCCGGGAGGGGCGGATTGCTGCTCTGGCATCGGTCAGCGGGTGGTGAGCAATTGCATTGTGCATCACTGGGTTTGTTTTCCTTCCCTCCCCCCCTCCTTTTTTTTTTTTTTTGTTATATTCCTTTTCATTACTATTATTATTCTATTTCATTATTACTGTTGTTAGTATTATATTTTACTTTAGTTATTAAACTGTTCTTATCTCAACCCACGAGTTCTGCCTTCTTTCCCGATTCTCCTCCCCATCCCACCGGGAGCGGAGTGGGGGGAGCGGGGAGTGAAGGAGCGGCTGCGTGGTGCTTGGCTGCTGGCTGGGGTTAAACCACGACAAGTTGTGAATGGAGCCCTTGCCTTAAGATGCGACTGACTCACATGCATTGCCATCTGCTGATAGCAGCTGAAACTGCAGCTTCTCGGGAGAGGTCTTCATGGTCTGGAGTTTCTTACAGCAAATTGTAATCCAAATAGTTTAACAAAACCTCTGTCTGTCTGTCTGTGTATCTATCTATCTATCTATCTGTCTACATCCACCTATCTAGAAGTTAGAGATATGACATATCATTCATCAACACTGCCTATGTTTCTAGCTTTGCATATTTTTACAAACTGAGTGATGTGTTTTGAAGATGTATGAAGGCTCTTTCCTGACACTTTTCATTACTGTGATAGTCAAAGAATGACAGAAATATTAAACTAATAATCTTTCTCTACTTCTGCAGTAGTTAGGAGTATTAATTAAGTCAATTAATATAATTTGACAGATATGCATGTGTGTATGTGGAGAGCTGAAATTATTGGGTGAGTGTTGCATCACATAATAAAAACAAGTATGTGCTAATAAAACTGTCCTATTCTTTCCCAGAATTTGACCCAGAGGCCTGGGCCAGGACTGTGCGACACGGCATGTTAGGCACAGAAAGTGGGTACTGAAACCTCCAAGGCATTAAGAAACATTAGGAGGAAAAGGAAAGAAAGCTCTTTCCATGCCTCGTGCTCAGTTGCCTCACCTCCTCTTGGGGTTGGTTGGAAGGCTGACCCAGGGTTTGGAGTACCAGGAATGTCACTGATATTAAACCTTTGATTGTGGCATCTTATCATGGCGGTGCTGGAGTCGTCTCTGCTCAGGAACACAAGGCTGTGTTTTTCCTAAGGATCTTCCCTTGATAAATGATGACACAATGCTGCCATGTTCAGGAACAAGGACAAGGGTATTCTGAAAAAGCTCTTGCAAAATTGCCTTTGTCTTTCAGCAAGTAGCAAAGCTTTTGTGAAGAAAAGCTCACTTGCAGGTCATAATGGTGTAGATTTCTGTAATTTTTTCAGTAGCTGATGATCTGCGTTTTGCCCAAATCATAGTAATTTTAAGACAAGCTTTAGTCTCTGCTACATTTACTGATATTTTTTCAAAGGATCTTTGACGTTGCAAATCATTCTTTCAAGGGTGCTTAACTTTATGGCTTTGGTTTTAATGAGAATGTGTTTTTATGGTTTCAAGCATATATTTCAAGCCTCAGTTTGTGTGTTCAGGGTTGGACCATACTAGTATTTTTCCAGTCATTGTTGGCTTGTACGTATGTGTGTATTTTTGCAGGCCTTCATGTTTTGTTTTCAAAACATTTTCTCTTATTTTATCCTTGGTTTGTTCTGTGTTCACTTGATACAAGCATATTTATTTCTCTTATCAGTTGAATTGCTGGGTTTGTGTCTCCAGAGATCATTAATAGTCTAGGAAACCCTTAGCATGCAGTTAACTTGTTAAAACTTTAACCTGTTGTATGAGTTTGTCCAGGGTTGCCAAATAATGACTTATCACTGTTCAGCAACTATTCAAGAGGTCAGTAGAGAATGAGTTAATACTTTCAAAATCTTTCCTAGTGAACGGATGTCCACATATCAAAGACTGATATTATCATTGACACTGACTGGCATCCATTCTGGCACATCATCTCACAAAACTACAGCTGAATGTGTATGGAAGTTAAAAAATAACTTTTCACTTATATGTTCATATTCTCATAACAACCCTGAGGCAAATGGGTTTTATGGGAAGTTTGCCATATTAGTAGTTGAAAAGACTCTAAGTAGTATGTTTCTGGGTTTTTTTTGCCTTCATGAAAACAATTTTCTTTTTATTCTTCTAGTACTAGGATTTTTTCAGTACTACAATAAAGACTGCTGGTGTGCTTAGCTTGTTTGTCCATGTCCTCTCAGGATACTTATTAGCTCCTAGGAGCAGGCACTGATTGAGTGCATTGGAGGATTATAGGCAGTGTTATTAATAATCTTTCATTCAGTGGCTGAAGAATTTGTCACTGAATTGACTACTTGTTGCACTGTTCTTCCCTCGACTCCTGCCTTTCATTTGTATTGTATTCACTTGATTTTACAGGCAATGTGAAATGGAGAGGTATGAATAGACTGGTTCCTCTGGCTAAAGGCACTGTGCCCTTGGTCATTCTGCAGAATTTGCTTTTTTACCTCAGGGTTTTGTTATTTTGCTGAAGCTTCACATTCAAGATTTTACTTTCTAACTCCTGACTGTGATGGAACAAGGTTCTGCTGCTCTTTGCTCTATGATTTCCCTGCAAAATAAAAAAAAAAAAAAAAAGAGAGGGGTCATTGTTGTTTTTATAGCATTTACCACTTGCCATGACAGCAGAGGAACCAGAGTAGGGTACAGATGATAGCTAGGGAATATGCAGAGCTCGTTATGGTCCTAGTGCCTTCATGAGATATAGACAGGCCTGTTCCAAGGTGCAATGGTCAAAGTCCAAAGAGAAGAGTCCCTAAAGATGATTACAACCTTTCCACTTCCTCTGGCATGTGCAGTGGTGAGGAGAGTTTTGAGCTGTGCCACCTGTGCCGGCTAA
The DNA here is from genome assembly GCF_018139145.2 of Gymnogyps californianus. Lineage (NCBI taxonomy): Eukaryota > Metazoa > Chordata > Aves > Accipitriformes > Cathartidae > Gymnogyps > Gymnogyps californianus. The sequence goes on from NC_059500.1 coordinate 45,263,112, forward strand.
GTCCTTTGCAAACAGTCTGCCTGAAAAATGCAATGAAACCTTGGAGTGGAAAGTAGTCACTTGAATGTTATGTTCTCTGAGTGATAATGGCTTGTGCAAGTGTTATCTGCTGTAGTAAAGTACATTAAAGTGGACATGGTATTTAGGAGGACCTGATCTATGATTTACATGGAGCATTGATGGCTATGGAGTCATAAAGTCTCAGGATTTTAGTGCTGCCAAGTACATCCTGCCTCAACCAGTACGTTCAGGCTAAGACTTCTGTTGACCCCTTTTTGGCTGCTCCAGCTGCACTTACTATACAAATAGGTACTTCAAGACATGTAACAATTAGTGTTTTTTTAAAATCTCATTTTAGAACAAATAAGCAATAAACGGTTGCACCGAGAAGTAAATCTGAAGTCCCTCCACTGAGTGCAGCCACAACTAAGCAGCAAATGCAATTATCTGAGCAGTGTGCCCATTTGTCAGCATAGCAGGTGCTGCAAGCAGTCAGACATAGCCAGCAGTGTGTGATATCCGTTGTTATTAAAGAAAACAGCTGTATTAACGACCATTCAGTCACCCATTCATTTTGGATAGGATAAACACAAGAATATGACTCTTAAGTAGAATTATCTAGTTCTAAGTAGCGTTATTGTTAGAGGATATATATACACACACATCTTCAGGTGAACTTCTTGAATGCTTGCGGCTACAAATTGTCAGAAGTGGTCTAAAGAACAGAGCATACGGATATGTAGAAACTCTGCTAAATATTTCCCTTTCTAATAAAAAATTAATTTGGCAGAATTTTAATGAATATTTAGGAATTTAAAGCTGTTTTTGATCTTTTAATAAAACATTCTGATTAATGATGGATTCAGTGATCAAGAGCAATTTGGATAAATTCCTCTAAATCATATATACCACCCCAATTTCTTGTGATCCACATTAATTGACTAGAAAATTAAAAAAAAATGGCTTCTTCATGAAAGTTCTAATTTTTTTTTACTCTGACTCTGGTGATCATGTCTACCAGGAGAGTGTAAAGCACATAAGTATAATGAAAAATACATCCTGCTGTACTTTTAGCTTAAATTCCAGTTTTTCAGAGAAACTTGAAATACAGTATTTCAGAAGTGTCTGAAAAGCTACAAATGGCTTAATAAACAATAATTGCAGAAGTCTGTTGGAATTTCATGTAGTTTTTTGACTTAGCTGTTAGATTTCCTTTTCAAGAGCTGCTCAGAGACGTCTACCCAAATAAGTTTTTTTCTGCAAGTAGATTTAAGCTGTAGCTGTTTTCTCTGTGAATACCAGTGCAGCATCAGAGCAAGGTTACTTGTGTTTCTGTTACACGGCATTCTCTAAACAGTGTTCAAGAGCTGAACATGTTGACTTGGGGTTTTATGTTTGAAAAAGATGCGAGTCAGCTTTTGAAAGTTTCTTGCATGAAATTAATCAGTCATCTCATTTGTCATCTGACTGTGCCTTCCCACCCTCGCCAGGGTCCCCCCAGTGCCAGTGTCACCACCCTGCTCTGCTTGCCCTGCTGCAGGATGGTGCCCCTCGGGGAGGTTTTGACCCTCATCCTGCCTTGGCCCCCTCCTGGTGCAGCCTCCTGCTGCTCCCAGACATGATCAGCATAATCATCCTCTCAGCTGTGAAAAAATGTGGGATAATGAGGATGGTAGTCACAGACTTACCAGTTAATGCTGTTCAGGCTCATCTGACTCATTTCAATGCAGCAGGTTAGGGAAAGATCAACCTGAGTATTCTATTACATAGGAAAAGGCATTTTCACTGGCACAGCTACAGTGCCATGACTTCAGCTTGTTTTTGTATCTACTTCCAGAACTGCCTGATTTTATCATGTCCTTCAACAGGGCAGAATATACATTTTGCGTGCCTCAAAACAAATGGCATTTTAAAATCCCATCCTGAAAAGAGTCACCTTTAGCAACAAAGTCTGACAGAAAATCATTTATTGCCCTAAGTTTTGCAGTATGTTTAGAAACCAATGGAAAATGCACCTTGAAACATGGAAAAATCAACATTCAGGGTATTGCATTGTGGTAGAAAGTGTTCACAGCTGATGTGCAGAAGTGACAGGAAAGAAATTACAGTGGTTATTTCTTTGTGAATAGGTTGTGGCACTGTAACTTAAATGCTGATTACAAGCAAAATTGGTGCTTGCAAATTTACTGGGGCAGTAATGTTTGTACCAAACATAGTTATGTCATCGTTCTTTGGTGTCATCTGTATTTCCCTTGGATGGGTTTATCTGGTTGGCAGATGGCTATCAAATGGGTTATCAGTTTAGTGGTATGAGGAAGGAAGGGTATATGCACCAATACTTTCCATTTCTCCTTCATTACAGGTTTTCCCATGAGTTTCAGCTGTGGTAAAGGGATAAGTGTGTATTTCCATCCTCACCTTTCGTGTACCATGCGTGCTTCAGCGCTTTGAATATATAGTAAGTGTCTCTGACAAGGAGATACAGATTTGAACAAAGAAACAAAAATGTGGCATGCTTGCCAACAGAAATTTTTGCAGTGTTCAACAAACTCATTTAGGAATGAGCCCAGTTCTCTGAACCTGTCTGCACTGGGGCTATTTTCATAATTTATTATATATTAAAACCACCCTGTGTTTTTCTGATCTTATTGCTATTAAATAGAGCTAAATTAAATTAAAGGCCTTTTTTTTTTTGCAAGACTGGTATGCTGTAAAGAGAACCTTGTGTAAATGAAAACTGTCTGTGCTCTCTATGCAGTCATTTATATTTGTGCTAGAGAAGTAGGATGCTATGAAGTTAAACCAGTACAGTTTGTCCTCAATCTCTGCTTGGTATTTGGTCTCCAAGGATAAACAGAAATATAGGATGTAGCTCCATGCTATGTTATCTGCAGTGGCAAGTCTGTCTTCAAAGGTTTGCACCCTCTTTCTGCCTCCTGACCCTGGCTGCCCTTTCCCACATCATGTCACCATTTGACTCCCCCTTCTGTACTAATACAATTGTTTGTGGGACCATGCTGTGGATGGGATCACTGCACTAAGCTGACTTAAGAAAATGATTATTTTCTTTGATTAGTGACCCAGTTTACAAGGCAGCCCCATGGACAGTTTTAGTGGTACACCAATGAGGGCAGCAAGTGGTGGAACTCATGGAGACAGTTAACTCTTGCAGCCACAAAAGTAAACCACAAACCAGACTGGATCTGGCTTGTCTATGCTAAAAAGTTGCACTGTGGTAAAAGTATTTCACTAAATCTGATCACTGTCTGAGTCAGGAGACCTTGAGAAACAAATAAAATGGAGTGTGTAATTCACCTATATCATAGCCAATGTTCACCCAGAGACCACATTCAGACTGTGTATATGACCTTAATTCTTTTATTTATCTATCTTTTTGAATACTGCCTTTGCATCTTTGATATTCATGTAATGTCATTCTTGTTGGTAAGATTAATAAATAAGCCCTTAATGTATGTCCCTTTCCTTTTCATATATCCAGTCAAATATTTTCCAATGTCGCTTATAAATGGAAGTGAGGTATTATTAACATAAATTTCTGACAAAGGCTTATACAGTTCTGTCAAGGCTAAGGTCCTGATTTGACTGCAACTGCGAAACATCTTGTTACAGTTCTTTCACTGCTTCTTTTTGCAGGTACTTGCAGAATCATTAACTTGAATGCCATGCTCATCATTCCTCCCAAGGTGTTCTTTCCGTTATTAAAGAAGTACAGAAGTCTACCAACTGAATTTTTAGAACATGATTATTCTTTTTCTGAGTTGTTAAAACCAAGGCTTACTAGACATGGTCTAACTATGGATTTTTAGAGGTGGTTTGAGTGTTTTCTTGCAATTCTTTTTTGCATTAGAAGTCTTTCCCAAGTATATAAAAGCACAGGAGCTAGCATGTTATATAATGATTAATATGAGAAGGCAGTAAAGGAAATAATAGTTCAGAAAACATGTTTTATAGACCAAGGCGTAGGACCTCTTATAATTGTATGCGTAGATTTAATCTTTTTGGGAATATTTGAAACATAGGATGTTAATGTTCTAACAGAAATAGGACTAAACACCTGGATGTGTTTTGTCTGTAAACTGAATTTCAAGTCAGTCCAAACAACACCCACAAACATTTTCAGCATTTCCAAAAAAACCCCGATGCTAAAATTTGAAAATGAAAAAGTAAGGTAGCCAGCATCACTGGATAAACTTCCAGATAAACTTCCTTCAGACATCTGAATGACAGCTCCAAAGAAAAACAAATAGCTTTCATAGTCATGTGGGTAAGAGGATCCAGAAACTGCTCCAGAGCATCTGAGAATGTGGAGTATTCTGCAGATGCTTACCCTTTTTTTCAAGCTGGGTCACACTGAAAGAATTCCAGATGAGGAATACTGGGGAAGTGTCGTGGTTTAACCCCAGCCAGCAGCTAAGCACCACGCAGCTGCTCCCTCACTCCTCCCCTGCTCCCAGTGGGATGGGGAGCAGAATCAGGAAAGAAGGTAGAACTCGTGGGTTGAGATAAGAACAGTTTAATAACTAAAGTAAAATATAATACTAACAATAATAAAAATGAAATATATTAATAATAATAGTAATGAAAAGGAATATAAAAAAAAAAGAAGAGGGAAAAAAAAGGAAAAAAACCCAGTGATGCACAAGGCAATTGCTCACCACCCGCTGACTGATGCCCAAGCCACAATCCACCCCTCCTGGCCAGCTTCCCCCAGTTTATATAATGAGCATGATGTTCTATGGCATGGAATACCCCTTTGGCTAGTTCAGGTCAGCTGCCCTGGCTATGCTCCCTCCCAGCTTCTTGCACACCTGCTTGCTGGCAGAGCATGGGAAACTGAAAAATCCTAAACTTAGGATAAGTGCTACTTAGCAATAACTAAAACATCAGAATGGTGTCAAGATTATTCTCACACTAAGTCCAAAACACAGCACTGTACCAGCTACTAAGAAGAAAATTAACTCTATCCCAGCTGAAACCAGGACAGGAAACTATGAAGGAATTACCTAGTTAAATACAGATAGAGAATTGCATTTTATGTTGTTTTGTTTGTAACATGTTGTTTTATTTGTAACAAGTTGCTTCAAATCTTTTATTTGCAAGCCTGACCTTTCTTGTTAATTAAATTGTTGCTTTGTTTCACCATTAAGCTTGTCTGGTGTTGTAGATACAAGGTGAATCAGGGTAAAACCGGTAAACTTAGGATGTAATACCTGCCTAAATGCAGAAGCAAGGAGTCTTAACGGAACTGCAAGGAGATGCAAATATAAACCAGCAGATATATCAGCATCCGGCTCCTTTTGCTAAGATGTTTTAAATCAGTGTCAGGCTGTTAAAGCTATGCAATTTAAATACATCTAAGGTAAAAGCTGTCTTTCATGAGAAAAAAAATCCATATAACGTCCTCAACATGCTGAAGTGTAGACCTGTATACAGCATCAGAGTGTGCCCGTGTGGACAATGTGCAACATCCTTGCTCAGTACGGCACTTAAGCATTTAAACATTAGTGTTAGTCATAAGTAAGTACATTGGAGGAGAGTTTTTCTTTTTTCAGTAATAATAAAGAACGTAAACAACTCCTTCCATTCTTTTGACCCTAGCATGCCAACCCTAAATAGTAAACTAAACATTCATGAAAGTTTAATTACTTAGGAAATTAGTATCTTCTTATATTTCAGTCAGTGAAACTTCACCAGCACCATCCGTTCAGTGACAGACAGCACAATGTTGATGCGGTACACTTCATCTTGAGCCACTCAACCTTCAGACGATCTCTTGTATAGGTAGCAGCTGGAGCAGCCCTGTGAAATAGTCACGATGCCTAAACATGAAAAGCCAACCGCCACTGAAGGAAATGGTAATTACAACTATAATTATGCATCTTAAGCACATATTAATTTTCTGCGTGTAGCTCAACAGTGTGCAAGTTTTGTTTTCTTCTTGTTCTTTCTAATACAAAATCTCCTTTGCCACAATTCATTATCTTTTGTTCAGAAATGTGTTTTACTTGGCTTTTGAAAGCAGCTTTGCTGTGTAAGTTGGCTCGTTTTAGCATGGCAGTGTGGCTTTCCACTTGTTAGTAAATCAAAAGAGTGCAAACACAGCCCTGTTACTTGTCTTACATTTATATGTAGTTTATAGGGAAGATGAAGAAAACAAGGGTATTTTGTGGCTTCTGTAAGCTGCACAAAGGCAGTGCCTCCTTTTCTTATTGCTTTCAGTATTTGGTATGAAATATCAAAACATTCTTCATAGTAAGATTAACAATATTTCTATACTGATACTGCACCGTTCTGGATGTAAGAAATGTTTTTGTAGGATGATAATGCCTAATGGCTTATTCTGGCAAAGTGCAAGGCAACTCTTTGATATGGGAAGTGCTTTCAGTCTCATGGGCAATACTGATCTTTCCAAAATATGGATCTTTTTCGTATGGAACAGGTATGACATTTCTTATCTTCAGCATGGAAGAAAATTGGCAGGGACCTTATTCTAGACTGGTTTCTGAATGAATTCATTAGGTCTTGCTAAGTACCAGGGCTGATACTACTAAACAGTGCTTTCTATATTTTTAATCCACACTTGTAATGTGCAATAGTAATAAAATGGGTTCTGCTTCCATAGAAAACTTCAGAAGGGACTGCTTAGCATTTCAGCAGAATATAACATGTACTTCATTTTAAGAGTCCATTCTATTTTCTTTCCTTTTGTTGTCTGAACACCTTAATTTTTTTTTCCTCCCAGTTTTTTCTACAAGTCCCTTTACTGACCAATTTAATTTTCAAGCAGTACATGCTACTGGAGGTCGTTTTAACATGAGAGAAGCACAGAATTCAATGTAGCATAGGCAAAATACTTACTAGCTTCAGCAGAATTTTTATCTGAATAAGAAACAAAATGAGCATGACCGTAGAACATACACATTTTTATAAGCATTTCTAATGAATAAATTCTTAGAATATCAAGGTTCTAAGTTTACCATAAACATCTGCCTTCTACTTGCAGATATCTGATTGAATTGACTTATCTTCTGATTCAGTGACTTTATTATTCATTCAAAGTACTTAGGTTAGCATTCCCATGGTGAACAAAAACCACACATCTTTTAACTGGAGAAGGATGAGATCTTCAGGCTGCAGAATCACTCTTTGACACATTTTGCATGAAAATTTATCCTGTACATAATTTATAATAAAATCTAACTACATTAATGACAGTGATGAGTATATTTGGAGATGAGATTGTGTGAGTAAATTCAAGACTCTGTCTTAATTTAAGAAGACTTAAAAAGCTGGACCTCCACTGTAAGTAACTATAAGACACTTTCAGAATGTGGTTCTCAGTCCACTTCTGACTTAAAATGGTCCAAGGGCTGGAGTTAGTCAGCACAGAGCCCAGGCACCAATCTAGTTGCAATTTCTTTACAAATGGTTTTGCTTCATCATTGCAGACAGTCCTGAGGAATATTCTTGCAAAGAATGGACCACCCCTACAGTTGCAAAAATGCAGTCTAGGGCCATACATTTTTGCTTTTTGATATCTTTAGCTCTAGTGAAGCCCTGGTTTGGCCAGTCTTCTTGTTTCATAGCATGTCTTCTGCAAAATCTACGATAGTAGGAGATGTATGGTTCATTATACTAAGTTAGTGAATGTGAATTCATTGTTCTAAGGCTTCTCATACAGGAAAAGAAGACTTAGGGCACAAATCTTCAGAGTGGTTGTTTAAAAGAGATCAGATGGAAAGTGCCTATTATCCTCTAAAAATAATAAAGAGGATATGTGGTGAGCTGGTCAGCTGTAGGTATCAACCTTAAAAGAGCTGTCTTCTCATGAGGTACTCAAAAATGCAATTGACTTCAGAGCCATTAAGGATGCTACATTTGTAACATGAACATAAACTGTTTTCCCCGTATTAAGATGTGTTCTTCCCATGTTAACAGTACTATGAATGAATGACAATAAGCTAAGTAAATCACATTTCAGAACCTGAAAAGGTCAGATTGGTATGATTTACTGCAGTCTCATACTTCTCAGAATGCCTTGGACACAATATTATGATGCTAATTCTTGCAGTAAAGACTGCAATGAAAATGAAAAATTGCCCACCATCAAGCCAACTGTGTCATGAAGACACAATGCAAATGTGGCTTCTCCTTGTTGTTTTATTACAATAACTAACAGGTCCTGCAAGCTTGTCAGATCTCTGGTCTTAGGTAGGACAAAGCACTACATGGTTAGGTCTTTGTCTGGCATAGGCTGGGCAATGCAGATGTATCCACAGAGATAGTGTAAGACACAGTGGCCTGGAAATTTTTATCCATGCTTTCCTGAGGGGAGTGAAATACTGAGGGGTTTCTCACTGAATTATCTTTCTCCTCTACCTTCTGTAGGTTTTAAAATAGCAAAATTGGATTAGGCCTAAAATTCTTGCACTGAAATCATGCAATAAACTTATCTGTCCCTGAAGGGGAACTTTGCCTAAGAGAAGTCCTGACCCACAAACTGAGAGACAACACTCAAACCTCGTGGTGTGTAAGTACAGCCCAAAAGGAAACTGGAAAGAAGAGAGTGTAAACAGATGATGTGCTCAATGCCAGCCACAGTACCAACTTGATCTATGCAAGCTCAGTCTCTGTTGTTTTGGTAGAACATTTGTAATTTTTCCTTACCAGCAGAAAACAAATGAGCAATTTATGGATGTGAATTGAATGGATTGCATTTGTTCCCTGTGGTCCCCATCTGTAATTTTCAAATGTTGACTGGGCTACAATTAGCTGAGCAAATTCTCTTTAGTGGCAATCTGCAGAAAGGGAAAGCTTATTGCCCCTCAAACAACTTCTGGAAGCTCTCTGGGTGTAGAAGTCTGCAGGCCACAGCATATACGTTAAGACTAATAAGTCTTCTGAGACACTAGTGGCTTTATGACATAGTAGTATAAATGTTCCGCCTACTTTATTATTTACAACCTTGCCAATTCAGGTGCAGAAAAATAAGCACTATGTTTGCTAGTGTGAGTGTAACTGAATAGGAATTATTATTTTACTTCATAAATTCATAGCTATTGCTGGACAGGATATTTTTGGGGGGGTTATGATTTTTATTTCAGTCCTTTGGAAGAAAAAATTGCACTAACTGGAAAAAACATAGAAGAAAAATCAAGCATGGTCTCAAATACTAAGTGTTCTGGTTATTCTATAAATGTAATTTTTATTTGTAATTTCTGTGTTTCAAGTCCTCTTCTCCTGTGCCCAAGGTGGGCCAAGCTGTTTTTCCCAGTGTTTAGAAATACACTAAGAGGATGGGGTCTACAGTGTTAAGGTCTCAAATCTTGGATGTTGAAGTCTACACCAATTCACTCTTGCCATAGACTTCCTGTGAGCTCTTGGTATATTATTTCTGGTGTGTTTCACAGCTGTTACTTCTAGTGATATTCATCCTCACAGAAGTGTTGTGAGACACTCTCATATTTACACGATCAGAAAGAATAATATGGAAACTTATGTAAATATCTAGAATTGAGTATTATACAAGTCTTCCTATTCTTTTTGACTAGTACTTCACATGCATTTGTTGTCTAATATGATCTTGCATTGATGACATTTCTATGTGTTGGGCACCCAGTTTATTAGCTATCTAGGCTGTTGTCTTTCTGGCACTGAAAAAAGTCCAGCACGGTCCAGTCCAGAGGAAGACACAATAATTGCTTGCAAGGCTCTATCTGCATATGATCCATTTCATTGGCTTGACAATTAATTAATAAAGTAGAAATTTATTTTAAAACATATACAAAAAATCTGATAGCATTTTTTGAATTACAGATTACTTTGCATACCACTGAAATTTTATGGCACCAGCATGCAGAATTGCTTAGCAGCAGTCAGTTTTACATAGAAGTAATGTGAGCAGTAATATTACAATAGTGGGCCATATTTTATGGGGTAGTTCCAAGAATCGTTATCCCCCTCACAGTGAAAAATCAAGGAAACTATGTCAGTATACAAGAAGTTTAAAAAAAATTGAAAACATGAAATCTGAGTAGTACCCTCTGATAAGTGGTGTACAAACAACTTGGGAAAATAAGGTAAGGATACAACAGCCCCCACAATCCGCTAAATGGCCACCTCATATAGCAAAGACTCCTATGGTTTTATACATATTTTCTGTCCTTAATTTCCTCACCAGCCAACATGTCAACAGTTTAAGCTCTCTCCTAAGCTGTCTGATGTTCTGTCTTCACTGCAGTCTGTGACTTGAAGGTTAGTCTGAGCTCATATTCAGGACGCCCTCCTTTTGTCTTGTTGGCTCATTTGTGGCTGTAGTCTAAAACATAAATAAAACTTCAGGTAAAATGATAGCTTAGTCAGATTACATTTTCCCTGCCCTTAGCCTAGAAAGATGAGAAAGTTTCCCTTAAACTACTGTGGAAAAAAAATAATCAGAAAGTGATTAGGTTTCCTAGAGCATAAGGACTTAGGGACTATAGCTCCAAATATACCTAATGATACATCTATCATTAGGGCAGGATGATGTATCCTGGAAGAAGTAACAGCTGAGCAATAGTTTGCTCTGGGTCACATAAACTCAAGTTAGCTGACTCAAAGCTGATTAACCTGATATTAGCCCTATGAATATTAATACTGTGAAGAGATGAGGTCCTACCAACCCTTTTCTAGAACAATGAGTGATTCTCGACAGTGCTTTAGTGAGACTTAGTTTATCTTAGTGGAGGGTTCACTGAATTTTTGGTAAGTGGCATCACATGAAGACCTGTTTAAAAAAGCAGAAGACAAGTATATCAACCTAAAATGATCCCACACAGTGATGATTTTGTTCCTGCATCAAAGACGTGTTTATTTTAACAAACCAGAGCATTACAAATGCTCTTCAGTTTTCCTAGAGGATGATAATACAGTGCCTGAGGAATGCACTCCACTGTTTCTCTATTTTATTTAGAGAAAAACATTTAAATTTAGTGCTAAACTGCATTTAGATTTAATGTCACCATGAAATGTAATTTGTGTATCGTTGAAATGCTTCTCCAATAATTCAGTAAGACAGGGTTTGCCACAAGCACCTAAAGCCCTGAGTTATGAGCTGCCGAGCCTCTTGCTTTCCTCTTTGAACAGTATTACAGAGTCAATGACCTGAAATAGCTTTCTAATAATAATAGTTAAGCACAGTAATGATTATTTATCTTATTGCTCAAATACCCAACCAACTAACAACATTGATCTTTTAATGATATATACAAAACCCCCAGACACAAAAAGACGTTTATTAATACAACTTGTCTGAATTACAAGTCTCCAGGGATAGCTGTAATGTGGGTGCGGTGTGGGGTGACTGTGTAGCTTACATGAACGCATGCATATACTCTGTACAGCACATACCTCAGGGGTGGTAAAGCTCCTTCATCCCCCCTCCTCAGTGATTTTGTTCCTCCTAAACAGCACCAACTGCTATCACAGCTGACACAAGTGAATAACTTTTAGTTCTACCCTGAGCTTCAGCTTTTATGCTAGTGACACAGCTCATGACATAAAGTAGAGTGCGAGGAAACTGGAGGATCGGAGAGTCCTCCTTGGCTTCCAGCTTCTTTTAAAAATAAATTCTAGTACAATGCTTTCTGCATTATACCCCAAGACCTAGGAGAGATCTCTTATTCTGTGGACACACCAGAATGAGAAAGACAAACCTCTAACATTCTTCATATCAACACGTTTCATCTCTATATGAGCATGGGGCTGTGGATGCAGGAATGTTCTGAAGTTCAGAACAAGCTATAATTTTAGTTTTTTTCAGAAATAACTTTTGAAGCTGCACTTGTGCTTGTTGGGTATGTCTGTAGTACCCACTACTCTTCTAGCTGCATGATTCCATGTAATCACTGGTCATGTTTTCTAGGCTTGTTTTGTGGCGATGTATACTTCTGTTTGATTTTATGTTTTTTCTTAATTTCTTTAAAAACTTCTTCTTTATCACTCATGTGCCTGAGCATTTGGAAGAAAAAAAGACATAAACACACAGGAGTCACTATTCAGATACACTCCCCTCTAGTGGTGTTCCCAGTACTTTCTTCAAGCAACTTGAACTCTATTAATTAGTTTAACACTTTATTTTACCTGAAATGTTGGATTCAGACTGGCATATTTGTTACCTTTATGCTGTTAGAATTAATTAAACCCCAATAGCTACCTTCTGCCCTGCTTAAGGCTCTGTATTGCATAGTCCATTGTCCCTTTCACTTTTATGTCAATATGATTTCGACTCGAGCACAATACACTTTCACTGCTTATGCATGTTTCAGTATATATGATAAACCTCCAGCTGTTTCCTTGTTATATGGGCTCATCAGAATCTGCAGTGAGGTGAATCTTGTACCATTAAAGTGCTTCCCTGGGAATTTCTGTTTGGCTGGAGGAGATCAGCAAAAGCATTAGTTGCAATAAAAGGCCGTGCCCTATTGTTGCATGCAAAGTATCTCTTTAGAAGTGTCTGTCTTCATCTTTGCAAGCTTTCAATAGCAACGTAATGATCTTTGTCAAATGCAGATCCTGTTACTGTCAGCAGCAGAAGGCATATGTCCAGACAGAACAAAGGAGCACTTATTTTCACATTCTACTGATGATATTGAATGATAATATTTTTGCATAGTCTTAAAAAATTATTGTGGAGATGCTGTGGAAATGATAGAAAATGTAATTACAATTAAATGTTTTGTGGAGGGAACTTAGACTCCTGACATATATCCCAGTTTTAAAATGCCTGTCAAATTCTGGATAGTAACCCTTTGCCCATTATTGCACACAGTGAAACAAGACCCTAGATTTCTTCTTGTTTGCAGCCTTACATACTTTACTGCTTTTCTTTGGTACTAGGTAAAGCTAAGAAGTTGTGCCTGATAGTTAGCTACAGCAGTCCCTAGATAAATCACTTTGTGTATAAATTTTTGATGAATCACTAGTGGCTTAATAAAATTTATAAAAGGAACTAGGGAACCAGGGAATAGGTGGAGAAAGACAGAATGCAAAGAAAAATTCAAAATCATTACAGATGAGCGAAGAAGGAAGATAACTAGTTTCTTCTTGCCTGAAAAATGCAACTATATGGATCATGACAAGTCACGTGTCCTGTCTGCACAGAGGGGAAATTAGACAACATACATCTGGAACACACATGATATATAGGGGTGGTATGACAGCTGCGTATTTGTATTCATGGTAATATTTCTTAGTCTTCTCATTAATCTCCTACTACCGTGTGTTTCTATATATTCCACTGATGTGTCTCAAGTGCTGTCCCATGTGTACCAGCACAAAGATACCTCAAGAGAGCCTATCAGCTTCTGGCTTCTCAGGTATTAGTTGAATTGCTTCTGAAGAAACATTGCTGGTGAATACCACTAGCAGTTTCAGGAGTGACCCGTTAAGTAATATATTCATACCAATATTTGCAGAGAGAGTATTAATTGAATATTGTGATGGATATAATGCATATGAAAGAGAGGAGTATTTTTCTTTCTTCTCTATATATGCATGATCCCAGTTTCAAAGTGTACCAGGCAAATGAATTGGATACTTTCCTGGTTGCTGATGGGTAGCAGAGACAGCATCTCTTACTGAACTTACTGAGACTGAAAAACTTAAGCAAGATCCCATCCACCCCAAACCAAAGATATTTCTGAGCAGAAATACTACTTGCTTCGGTAAATAGGCTCTCTCTCTAGAGAGGCTCTCTAGAGTCTCCAATGTTTTTATCATCTCCTGAGTGGTAGAAGAGTACTGTGGTACAGCACACAAGTGTGCTGGGTCAACTTTTGTCACTATGCTTAAGATTTGGTTGCTGGAAATGAGTGTAAGTCTCCTCTTTCTTCTGGGACTGCACTCTTCAGCCATGCTGCAGCTATGAAGCTTCATGCCCTCCAGTCAGTCAAATCAGAAAATGATTCTTTTAATATTCTTTAATCTCAGCCAGTGCTTCTCTTTCATATGTTTAAGAAAATCTCTGAGAATTGCCTGAGAAGCATTTTCATCTTCCTTGTTCTTTTCCCCAAATTGTAGGATATTGCTACCATGTTTCTTTTAGAGGGTCCTCCTGTCCTACATACTTCTTCCATGAGAGGGAGTTCTTCATGGCATCACTTTGGGGCTTACTTATTTGAGTGCCAAAGGAAAGTATAACTGTTTTTTCTGTCTTCATCTTATTTCTTGAAAACTATTCGCCGTGTTCCAAAAAGCTGGGTTTGTGAAATAGTGTAAGGGAGTACAATGCAGTAATTACCAAGAATTTCTTAAAACCCCCACATTCCTAATGACTGATCTACACTCCGCATTCACTGGCCTTTGTTTTCACTCCACAGATGGCAGTGATGTTGACAATGAAGAAGGCAGTGCAGCTGAGAATGAAGAAAATGTCAAAGAAACAGGTCAGTAGTGTGGATTACTTTGAGGCCACACTCAGATGTTTTCTGATTATCTGTATGAATAAAGGAGGAGGAAGGGTCTCCTTCTAATGTGCTGCCTTCTTTCATGTGTCTTTTTTTTCTCCATCACAGATAAAGGGGGTAAGAGAGCAACACCGAGAACCAGAAGGGGACATGCCAGAGGGAGAGCCAGGCGTGGTGGTGAGGAGGATGAGGATGATGAAGACGGGACAAGGAGAGCTGGGCATCGCAGGCACAGAAACCGTAGAGGACGGGGACGAGCAGCTGGAAATGAAGGCAGTGATTCTGATGGAGACCCTGCAAAAGCCAGGAAGAACCAGGCAAATCAGAAATCCAAGGAAGATGATGAAGAAGAGGAAGATGAGAAAGGGGGTAAAAGTGGCAAAGGCAAAAATGAGAAGAAGCAGGACAAAAAGCCTGATAAGAAAGGGAAAAAAGAGAAGGCCAACAAGAAGAAAAAAGACAAAAAGAAATCAGGATCTGGGTAATTCAGTAGATTTTTTTTTTTAATATAAAACCATAATTATCTTACATAAAACCTGCTTTCATTTATAGGTGTGAAATACCAAGAGTCAGTATGACTCCCTTACTCATTACAGTTCAATTAGAGCTGGACAGATATTTTTTTTTCCTGCAGTGAGGAAATGCTGGCTAAGTGAAATGTGAACTTTCCACAAAGCCATATGCACTTCAGTGGAACGAAGTCAGGGGTTTGTCACAGCTCCAGGGTGGGACCTCGGGAAATGACCAGCCAGGATCTTCTGGGACTGCTGACACCCTGAAGATTCGGTCAAATCTGGTCAGGCAGAACAAGGACTCAAGCCAGGGTCACCCTTATGGTAGTTAAATATCCTAAGGTTATGAGCTGTTCTCTGGAGAAAGGGAGTGAAAGTGACAGAGGAGGGGAGCAAATGACAGAGAGTGGTGATAACAGGGGAGATCTCTCCTGCTTTTTCCTTTCCCCAAAACTAAAATCCCCAAAGCCCAAGCTGATAACCGTCCAAAAACCCAAGGTCTAGTTTTATTTCCAGTGCAGAACTAAAATCTTGACACTTTTCACAAGATTGAGTTCTTGTTTCCCACCCAGGTTTGAGCCAGCTTTTTATAAAAGATCAGTGCCAAAATTTCAAGAACACAGAACCAAGGCCTGAGATGGGTTTTTCCAGTCTGTCTCCCACTCACTCCCTCTGAAACATTATTGTTCACTTTTACAAAGTATTTAATGCAACCTGGGGTCTTTGGAAGACCTCACTGACATGGAGCACTTCAGAAAATTATTTTGTATTTTTCTGCCATCCTGGCATTCTTTTGTTCCCTGTCCCTTCTTGTGCTATTGAAAGGAAACAACCCCTGGGAATGGTGTATAATGGAGCAAATGGAGCTAGGCATGCTTATCTCAGTGGAGAAGGAGAGAGATTCCCCTTCCCCCATTCAGCACTTGCTGCAGCTGTCTGTGTTCCCAAAGGCATCGCTGGAGAGCACAGCAGGAGTCAAAGGAAAGAAAAAAATACAGTGAGACATGCTATTGCATTAATTTGTCCATGATCCCATTTCAATA
Organism: Gymnogyps californianus; assembly: GCF_018139145.2. Classification (NCBI taxonomy): domain Eukaryota; kingdom Metazoa; phylum Chordata; class Aves; order Accipitriformes; family Cathartidae; genus Gymnogyps; species Gymnogyps californianus. Next base: position 45,279,132 of record NC_059500.1, read on the forward strand.
TACTTCTACTTCATTTCTCTTCCCTACAAGAATGCCTAAAATCTTTCTTTGTGCTGGTTCTTCACTGTGGTGCCAATTATACCCCTCTGTGCAATTTCCTATACTTATATAGCAACAGTCCTGAATGTGTCAATCCACGTTCCTTTGCTTATTATTTTCTTCCATTGTAAACATTTACTGAGTGTTAATTAAAAAAAGACCATTGAAAAGATATAATTGAATGAGGGCACAAGGTTTTTTCGCTGTCTTCCAAAGTTCTTAACATTGAAATACCTATGTTTGGGCTAAATAATTAGAAATCACTACCTGGATCAAGACTTTGTTCTTGAAACAGTAAGCATAACATTTGAGGAAAACTGGAGGATGGTCTGGAAGATATTTCAAGAACATTATATTTTTGGACTTTTAGGGGACCAGCTGACAGGTTTGCAGAGTAATAAATATATTTTAAAAGATTTTTAAAAGAAAAACAAAAATAATGTAAGAACAAAAGAAAATAGGCTGGTGATCAGTTCAACTGTGATTCAGATAAAGGATTTGCAAACCTTCAGGACAGAAGAGAAGGGTGGTAGCATAGAAATATAGCCTGCCTAACAAGTCCATGAGAACCTATCAAAACAAATGCTATGTACTGTTTAAACGTACATCTTGCTGATGTAGTTTTTTAATTGCCAAGACATTTCAGCAAGAAAAAGCATGATAAGAGTAAAATAAGAAATTGAGAAAGAAAAAACCCAAGAAAACGCTGAAAAGAAAAGTAAAATTAAATGTGATGTTATTCCACAGGGACATAATATTGTATTTGCTGCTGTCATTGTGGATTTTGCTAAACTCTACAAACACTGCCCTTTTTGGCTAGGTCACAGTACAAGTCAGTAGAATCTGCTGCTGTTACCCTCTTCCTCCCCGCTACTTTTCACCTAAATCAGGAAAACCTCTTTATTCTGCCTAATTATTATTAGATTTATATCTACCTAATTAAACCTGATTATTCTACATAAAGGACATAAAGGAATCCTAGATGAACTCTGTGTTGATTCTTTTTTTTTATTTAACCTGATTATTTTGATCTCTGCTAATTTGTGGTAGTGAGTTTCCCAGGGTAATTCCATGGTGAAAGGAGTTATTTCTGGGGGAGTTTTAAATCTGCTCTTAGATGCTATTGGTTGCTGATGTGGCTGATTGTTACCTGTTAATGAGGGTGTGAGGAGGGCCTGCTCTACACTGTTTATAATCATCATCCCAAAAATATTCATGATAAATTGCTCCTTATAGTTTCACTGTGAAGATCTGGGATATTCCTAGGTTGAAAAGCCATTTTGTTCTTTACTGGCTCGTCTGGTTGTGACTGATTCGTCTTAGATAGAAACTGTAGACAGTCACTTGAGCTACAAATCCTCAGAGAAGGAATCTTATATTCTGCCTAGCCTGTGCAATTTCTGTTTTTACTGTATAGCTCTATATGTGAGCAAATCAACTGATTTTTAGCAGGATTACTCAAGAGTGTAAAATTTATGCAAAAGTCCAGAGGTACACGGAAGATTAAGGCAGTACAGGCACTGCATCTTTTTGCTAGCAGGAAGATTGCTGAAGAGCACTAACTGCCAGGGGATGTTATGGGGATTATCAATAAACAATAGAATTTTCACAAAAAACTAGGAAGAAATGTAGTCAAATCTATTCACTCATCACTCCAGACTCTTAAAGTCCTACCAGTCTTTTCCCTGAAAACATCCAAGCTCCAGGAAAACATTTTCATCTTAATTTTTACATCTATAAAATAGTTTTTACAAAAATCATGAGAAAAGCAGATTACAACCATAAAGAGGAGATGAAACTAAAACCAAAACACAGATGTATAATATGGGCATAAAACCAAAACACAGATGAATAGTATGAGCAAGTTCATTATGTGTGTGATTTAAGGAAGTGCCATTGATTTCAAGAGCTCTAATGACTTAGGAAAAGAGGCATTGTGTACACTGAATTGGAGCCAAGGAAGAAGGGGGCTTGATGTGCGATTATTTAGTGATGCTTTATGCTCTGTGTTAGCCTGAAGGTCACAGTGAATCCTTCTGGCCTTCAAATGTATGAATCGCAACCTTTCATGAAAGGCTAAGACTTTTGGCTGCAGAAGACAGAATTTTGATTTCCTGACTTGAATCTCATAGTGTTCAACGACTCAAGCTAAAGGAAAAATCTTCTGTAACTGCATGAAGTTTGACTGCGTAGTGTAAACACTCTTGAAAATACTGATTTCTTAAAGATGCTTAGAAATTTGGAATTTTTATTATTTTCCTGGTTCCAAAGGAAAGTGAAAAATGAAAGATGAGATGTGTTTGCAAAGACAAATAAAGCAGTAGTGGGCAATGGGCAGAAGAGCCAATATTATCCCTACTTCACCTTTTGTGTTCTGCTCAGCTTCCTTTCCTCAGTAAGCTCACTGCATTAGCACCTACCACTCAGATTTCCCACCACTCTCACTGCAGTCTTGTAAAACTGCATATTTCAATTTTGCATAACCCAGCAATCTTCTGTCGAAGGAAATCCTCAATGTTGGGCACGTTGCTGTCTGCTTTGTAAAATGCAAAGCAGCTGATTGTTTCAAGTATGGATTTAAAGCTCTCTCAAAACCAGACTCCTGTAATACTTCTGTTCTTCTTAAAGACATGACTCTCTTCACATTATAATGCCTCAAAACTATATGCAGAAATCTTTTTATTGACCTTCATCCATTTGACTTAAGTTTTCATATAGCTCTTCACTTGCTTATCGCAATACTGGAATAACAATAAATATGTCCAATGTTCAGTAGCAGTCTTTCTTTCTGTAGATGTATATTTTCTGTGGCACCTTTTATCACAAGAAGTCTGAAATTTTATGGCTGACGGGTTCAACTTTCTAACATGACAGTCTTTTAAATAAATAGCATTTGAGTCTTTAATAGCAGGGCATCTGATAACTATGAAAGCCTCCTTCTTTCCTTTGCTAACTTACTCTGTGTGTCTGAAATTTTTAAACTGATCCCCTGTAGCTTTTGCTATAATGATGTGTATTTCATGAAAACTAAAGGTAGAAGACCAATGAGAAATTCATATTTTGCTGTGTTGCAAAAAGAATTTTGCTTTTATTGTATTTGTTTGTTTTGAAACTTTTCATAAATATTCTTGCTGATAAACCCTTTTGTCCTTTGTGTCACACAAATAAACCCTTTGACCTTTATGTCACACAGATCTTTAACTACAGCTGTGTTATCTGTTTTGGTAGAAGAAGAAGTTTATAATTCTTTAGTTATCCAGAGGATAGAAACTCTACAATTAGGTGACTTAGGTAATGAATCATTCAGCTCTGACATCAGATTTTGAACTTCAAACTCTCAGAAAGGTGACTTATAAGCAAAACAGTCTGAAAACTGCTTGCTTGATAAAGTCTGAATGAACTGTTCCCAAAACAAACTAGAAAATATTTAAAAGAAACCTGCAGTACATTTTCAAACATTCAAAACAGAAAAAAAAGAAGGCAAAATAAAACACAACAAGAAACAAATAGAAATGCATCAAACTGCTTTTACTAAGAGCTCACTTAGTGGTAGTCATCACTGTCAGCTTTTTAGGGCAGGAAGTCAGAGTCTAATGATTGCCTTTTTATCATTTTCCTGTTTGCTGGCATAAGAAGAGGAAACACCTGTTGCTAATGATTTGCTATATGCCATTATATGAGATGTAAGATTGCTCACAGAAAAGGATATCTATGCAGGTTTTAGGAAAGTGGACATTGCCTTAATCAGCAATGCTTTCCAAAGATACTACAAACCGGTGCATGGGTGAGAAGTTCAGATTACAAACACAACACATCAGGAGGTGCCATTACTATTGCATCTGTGCTAGGACACATCACAGCCTTGCTGCAATGTGGCTTTGAATCTTTCCAATCTCTGAAATGTTACTGCCTTGATCAGTGGATGGGCTGTCATTTGGTGCTTAAACTTGTCTTTGCTGTGGCTGTGGTGTCTCTTCTCACTCCTGTGGCACACTGAAGTGGGGTGAACAAATTCATTTTTGTGGCTGCAGTTGCAGTGTCCTCACTTGCCCATAATGAGTTTGGGTTGGACTCTTAGGAGGCTGCTTACTCCTGCAGAAAAAATCAGTGGCTGTCAGATACTTCTGCGAGAGCACTGCCCACTCTCCATGGAATGCTCTGGGTGTAGTGCTGGTTCAGCTGGGGCCCTGCACTTTGTGTGCAGGCTTTGCCTTTCATACTGAAATTAATAACAAGTCTAAGTGAATTGTGTCCTTCCTTCTGTGCAACAATGAAGGCATTTATCTAGGTCTCAAAGTTAACAAGAATTAACACCAAGTATGTTCTTCATTGAAAACTTCTGTCCTTGCTGAGTTTTGGTGATGGTTTTTGTTCCTGCTTTTGTTTGAAGCTCTGATTCTGACTCTGAGGAGGAGCCGATTACAGAGGAGGAATTGGCCAAGCTGAAAGAAGAGGTAGAAGAAAAAAAGAAACTAATTGCCACACTACGAAACAAGCCATGGAAGATGAAAAAGAAGTTGTCTGTCCTGAAGTACGGTTTGATTTCCATAACGAATATCTGCCATCCTGCTTTGCACTTTGCACTGTTTATCTGAACTTTCACTTTATTTCTAGACCTACTGACACAATTAACTTCAAACCATCTCTAATCTGTCTTTCCCAGGATGTGCTTTCATAGAAAGTGGAGGTAAATGGCATTGCAGATCAGTGCCTTCTTGTCTCTGCAGACCTGAAATCAAATATGAAAAACTCAGGTCTTTTTCTTTTTTAAGTTTCCTGCAAAATCTTTCATTTTCTTCAGTTAGGTTAATGTTGGTAAATTCTTCCACTGATAAGTTTAATATCTCATTCAAGGAAAATGATGCAATTTCAGGAATACCACAAGATTACTGGGGTGTGAAGAGAGGATTTATCTTTCTATTCTAACTTTTGGAAAGAAAACCAGATTTTTTTTAACTTATGAAAAAGCAAACTGATTGGAAACTGAGCTCGCATTTTCATGCATTTTTAGGTATGCCACATATAAAACTGTATTTTGCCCTAGCAAAACTATCACTACATTTTCATTAAGGCTAAAAATTAAGTTTTCATTTACAGTTAAATTTCCACCAAGCACAGCAAACTGGGTAAACACAGAGAACTTTATTCTTTTGCCAAAACTGTTACGCTCCTCTGTTTCGAATAACTCATTCACTGCAGTACTGCCCAAATACCAACAAAATGTATGGTCATGTTTTGTTAGACACATCTAACAGAGAAAAGATGGTCTCTTCTGCAGACAGTTTTTGATACGGATAGAAAACACAGACATAATGGTAGGAGAGAACATATGAAATATGGTGTGGAAGGTCTACAAATTTTTCCTTCTAGAAGGTAAGGTCATTTTGGGAAGGATACAGTTGTGAAGAGGAAATGGAAGGTATGTTGTGAAAGAAGTTGACATGGAAGGGCGTAAAAGAGAACAGAGTACCTAGGAGATGTAAAGTAAAAACATTGTGAAGGTGAGAGAAATTTCAGAAAAAATAGATGAACAGATTACATAATCAAATAGCAATTACTTTATTTTGCATTGTCTATAATTGAAGAATCCCCATGTACCTAAAGTTAAAATTTGTTGTGTTCTTACTATGAACAGAGCTTCTATTTTTATAGCCATTCTTTTAACCCAGTATTGTTAGCAATTCCTAGTTCCTAGGAAACTTCCTAGCCTGGTACAGCCCTCGGACTATTACCCATTATTGCTCTTCCATGTGGGTGGCAATGAAGCTGCAACACGTAGTCCAAGGGCAATCAGAAGAGACTTCCGGGCCTTGGGACGGTTGGTAAGGGAAGCCAGAGCAGAGGTAATTTTTCCCTCTATCCTTCCAGCTGCGGGCAGTGATATTGGAAGAAACAGATAGATGCAGTCTGTTTTCATTAATACATGGCTCCGTGGCTGGTGTCACTGACAGAATTTTGGATTTTTCAATAACGGGATGGTCTACACAGCACCAGGCCTGCTGGTGTTGGATGGGATTCTTCTCTCTCAAAGGAGGAAGAGGGTCTTTGCTCATGAGCTAGCGAGGCTGATTGACAGAGCTTTAAACTAGACTTGAAGGGGGAAGGGGATAACATCAGGCTTGCCCATGACAAGCCAGGGGATGATTCACCAAGGTTTGAGGGATGGGGTGCTGGCGAGGGCCCTCAGCCTGTTGCTCTGTGACATGCTGGTTACACTGGAGCACACTTGAAGTCTTACAGAGAGGAGCCAGGGGCTCCTGAGGTAGTAGGAGCCAAGAGGGAAACACCAGGGAAATACCTCAAAGGAATTAAGGTGTGTTCCTCTAAAAAGATGACACGGCCGACAGCCCAGCTGAAGTGCCTCTACATCAATGCATCCAGCATGGGCAACAAACAGGAGGAGTTGGAAACCACTGTGCTGCTAGAGAGCTACGACCTAGTTGCCGTTACTGAAACTTGGTGGGATGAATCCCATGACTGGAGCACTGCTATCGATGGCTACAAGCTGTTCAGAAGGGACAGGTGAGGAAGGAGGGGCAGAGGGGCTGCCGTCTATGTCAAGAAATGGATAGATTGTGAAGAGCTGTCTCTGAAGAACAGCCATGAGCTGGTTGAAAGCTTGTGGGCAAGAATTAGAAACCGAGCCAACAAAGGGAACCTTGTGGTTGATGTTTGGTACAGGCCGCCCGATCAAGGGGAGCCTGTTGACAAAGCCTTCTTACTCCAGCTACAGGAGGCATCATGCTTGCAGGCTCTCATCCTGCTAGGGGACTTCAACCACCCTGACATCTGCTGGAAAAGTAGCATGGAGAGCAGTAGGCAATCCGGGGGACTCCTGGAGTGCATCAAGGATAACTTCTTAGGCCAGGTAATAGACAGCCCTACCAGAGGGGATGTGATACTGAACCTGTTGGTCACCAAGGCAAGTGAGCTAATCAGACGTCAAGATTGGAGGCAGCCTGGGCTTCAGTGATCATGCACTGGTGGAGTTTGTAGTCCTGGGGGATATGGGACAGGCAAAGAGTAAAGTCAGGACCCCGAATTTTAGGAAAGCAAACTTCCAGCTGTTCAAGGAGTTTTAGTCAATGGGACCCCTGGGAAACTGCCCTCAGGGGCAAGGGAGCAGAACAGAGCTCACAGATCATTAAGGATGCTTACCATAAAGCGCAAGAGCTCTCAAACCCCGTGTGTAAGAAATCAGGAAAGGATGGCAAGAGATTGACATGGATGAGTCAAGACCTGCTGGTCAAACTAAAGAGCAAGAAGGAAATGCACAGGCAGTGGAAGCAGGGACAGGTATCCTGGGAAGAGTACAGGGACATTGCCTCGTTGTGTAGGGATGGGATCAGGAAGGCCAAGGCCCAGCTGGAGCTGAACTTGGCAAGGGATGCAAAGAATAATGAGGGCAGCTTCTATAGGTATGTCAGCCAGAAAAGGAAGGTCTAAGAAAGTGTGCCCTCCCTATGAACACAACTGGCAAATTGGTAACAACAGACAAGGAGAAGACTGAGGTACTCAACAACTTTTTTGCCTCAGTCTTCACTGGCAACCTCTCTTCCCACGCCTCTTGAGTGGATGGACCTCAAGGCAGGGATTAGGGTAGAGAAGTCCCTCCCATCATAGGAGAAGATCAAGTTTGAGACCATCTGAGTAACCTGAACGTACACAAGTCCATGTGATCCACTGAGATGCATCCCAGGGTCCTGAGGGAACTGGCTGATGTAGTTGCCAAGCCACTCTCCATGATATTTGAAAAGTCAAGGCAGTCAGGCAAAGTCCCCAGTGACTGGAAAAAGGGAAACATTGCACCCATTTTTAAAAAGAGTAGAAAGGAGGGCCCTGGGAACTATTGGCCTGTCAGCATCATCTCTGTGCCTGGGAAGATCATGGAACAGATCCTCCTAGAAGCTATGTTAAGGCACATGGAGGACAGGGAGGTGATTTGAGACAGCCAGCATGACTTCTCTAAGGGCAAGTCTTGCCTGACCAACCTAGTGGCCTTCTGTGATGGAGTAACTACATCAGTGGACAAGGGAAGACCTATGGATGTCATCTATCTGGACTTCTGTAAGGCCTTTGACATGGTCCCCCACAACATCCTTCCCTCTAAATTGGAGAGATATAGATTTGATGGGTGGACTGTTCAGTGGATGAGGAATTGTCTGGATGGTCACATCCAGAGTGTTAGTGGTCAATGGCTCAATGTCCGTATGAAGGTCAGTGAAGAGTGGTGCCCTTCAGGGGTCCATATTGGGACCAGTACTGTTCAATATCTTCGTCAATGACACAGGCAGTGGGATTGAGTGCACCCTCAGCAAATTTGCGGACACCGAGCTGAGTGGTGCGGTTGACACGCTGGAGAGATGAGATGCCATTCAGAGGGACCTGGACAAGCTCGAGAAGTGGGCCCATGGGAATCTCATGACGTTCAACAAGGCCAAGTGCAAGGTCCTGCACCTGGGTCGGGGCAACCCCAAGTATCAATACAGGCTAGGAGATGAAGGGATTGAGAATAGTCCTGCGGAGAAGGACTTGTGGGTACTGGTGGATGAAAAGCTGGACGTGAGCAGACAATGTGCTCTTGCAGCCCAGAAAGCCAACTGCATCCTGGGCTGCATCAGGAGAAGCATGGCAGCAGGTCGAGGGAGGTGATTCTCCCCCTCTACTCCACTCTGGTGAGGCCCCACCTGAAGTACTGCATCCAGCTCTGGAGTCCTCAGTACAAGAAAGACATGGACCTGTTGGAGTGGGTCCAGAGGAGGGCCACAAAAATGATCAGAGGGATGGAACACCTTTCCTATGAGGAAAGGCTGAAAGAGTTGTGGTTGTTTAGCTTGGAGAAGAGAAGGCTCTGGGGAGACCTTATTGCGGCCGTTCAATACTTAAAGGGGGCTTATAAGAAAGATGGGGACAGACTTTTTAGTAGGGCCTGTAGCGATAGGACAAGGGGTAACGGTTTTAAACTAAAAGAAGATAGATTCAGACTAGCTGTAAGGAAGAAATCTTTTACGATGAGGGTGGTGAAACACTGGAACAGGTTGCCCAGAGAGGTGGTAGATGCCCCGTCCCTGGAAACATTCAAGGTCAGGTTGGATGGGGCTCTGAGCAACCTGGTCGAATTGAAAATGTCCCTGCTCATTGCAGGGGGGTTGGACTAGATGACCTTTAAAGGTCCCTTCCAACCTAAGCCATTCTATGATTCTATGATTAACATCAGCTGTTTCTCTTGGTCTGCTTATATGACATTGCAAAAAAGAGGTGTTTGAGGACAAATGGCAAACATATTTGCAGTGAGGGTAAATGGTGATTAACTACAGACAGAAGCCTCTAAATCAGATGTGTTACTTTTTACATGATATGTTTTAGCTCAGCCACTGGTTGTGGGTTTGAATCAGGAGCCCCTCAATGAATGTCTGCAGCCTGTGTCATCCTTTCCAGGTCAGAGGGAGTGGGACTATCAATCCTTTCTGGCCTTAAAAATCTATGTTACTATGAAATGTTTGTAATTGGATGAGTGCTTCTAGTCATCCTCCTGAATGTTAAATTACTGCACTTTTTATTCTCTGAGGTGGGCTTTCTCAAGTAAACCATTAGTGAGTTTTCAAAATACCACCCTTGTTATCTGCCTTTTTATCTGAACAATTTATTTATTAATATTCAGGGTGAAGTGGTCCTTGTACATTCAGCATGGGCAGCAATTCTACCTAAAATTCCATTAGTTTATCAACTTTCAACATCAGTTTATCAACGATCTATTCTGGAAGACTAGACGTGCATTCAGTTTTATTTGCTGATATCAGAAGTTTTGTTTTAGTAAAAAATATGCATCAGTGTGCTCTTCCAGCCGTTTGCAACAATGTTTGTTTTTCTATGCTTTGCTACAGCCCCCTCTGAAGTAGACTTGGAAGCATATTATCAGCTTATTTGCCCTAGGTAAATGTGTATTCCAAGAGCAAATGACAGTTCTTCAGATTAGCTTATATGTTTTGAATCTAATTTTATTAACTGAAGAATTATGTTTATTACTATGTCTCTCTGTCAAATAAGATTTAAAAAATAGTCACCTTTTATTCCAGGCAATCCCATTCAGATTGTCACAGTTCTGTACAGAGTCATGTATATCTCAGCAGACAAAACACATAAATCCAGCAAAAACCTGGAATTAAAAATAAAACCTAAAAACTAATATTTGGTCACATTTTTAAATGTGTGAGCTGAGAATTAGGCATTTAAACCTGTTTGTAGCATCTTAGATGAAAATGATGGAGTTTGGAAGCACTCAGTACCTTTGAAAAAATCGAACCCAACCATTTACATACCAAAATGCAGTCATAGACTAAGTTTTCCAGAGTCCTGTTTTTGTAATTGGCTCTTTGGAGCCTAAGTTCAACTGAGTTGCAATGGAAGACCTGGTGTTATTATGCTGCTTAAAATAGGAAGTAATATCTTATCAATGGGTGCTCTATTATGATTGTAGTTATAACAATACACAAGTGCCTGTATCAGCACATTTTAGGGTACCTATGTATTTGTTTTGTATTTTAGCAAGTTATTTAAGATTTATGCCAGAATCATTAGTCTGTTAGATATGCATTATTCTTGTACATGTGGAAAATGGACACACACTGGCTTTAAGTGCCTTAAACTTGTAAATCAATAATGCGACTTTTGAATACTCTTATGTTAGCATCTCTTGCTGTTGAAACTTTGATCAACTGTTACTATTAGCGAGTATTTCTCTATGTCATCTGCTTCTTCCCCTGTGCAGGTTTTAGAGTATTATGGGATGTGTGGGGAAAAAAGAAACCTATCTTCTTAGAGGTAAAAGAAGAAATTTCCCTATTCTTTGTCTTTCAGCTTCCACAATAGCGAGATACGTCATTGGAGATTTTTTCTCAGCATTATGAGAAATGTTCTTTGCTGTGAGCCAAACCCCACTTCCACGTTTGTTCTGTATTAACACCTATTTTTTTCCAAGAATGGAAAAAAAATGCTCCCCAAGAATACAGGATTTGTTACATATTCATGACTAAATAAGACCAAAAAAATATACTTTTTTCATATTATTTTGAAAAGTGAATATTAGGGTTGATTAGGACTTTTCATTCTAAATATTATTTTTTAAAAGACGTGTTAATTTGTCAGAAGAAACTATTTTTGTGAAAGATTTAATTTCCACTAAATTTTGTGTTTAAAAAAAAAGATAAGAAATTTTAAATTGTTGAAACATTTTGTTTAAACATTTTCAAGACCAAACAACCCCATCGCTTTGATGATTCAAAACCAGTTTCTACTGAGGGAGCATTTTTTCATAGCTTAAAAAGTATAGGGTAGGAAAGATGATTTCTACTTAGCTCTAGTGACTACTTTGTAAAATAGTTAATCTTTTCCTTCATTCTTCTTTTCTGAAAATAAATGAATGAACAATAACTTTAGCGCACAGATGCAGAACTAGTTGCTCTGTAGAAAATGCCTTCTGTCAAAACTTGGCTGAGATACTTATTGCTGAAATGGCATTCTTAATAGAGCTGCACTGGTAAATTAGATCAGCTCTAATTTCTAATTTACATCCCTGTGTCTAGAAAGATGCATTTCAAACAGCCCCTGATTATTATCTGAAGAACTGTGACTGAGGATACTGCTCTGCTGCAGAGTGTCCCCCTGTGGTTTGAAGTTGAGCTGTACCAGCACTGTCAGACTCTAACATCACCTTGAGACACCATAGTCAGACCTTTACAGGTCTGGAGATGTGAAAAAAGTGAGGAAGAAGCCACAGAAAGGAATGAAAAGATGTTATGCAGGAAACAGCATCACCACTCTCCCAGGCCCTAAGCAATAGACATGTTAGGCTGCGGGCTGGGGACATAGTGGTCCATGCTGTTGAGAGCACGAGTCTGGCTGGAGTCCAGACTTTTTCTCATTTCCAAGACAAATATTCTCCTTCAGACGAGTTTTGTTGTTCTTTTCATTTTCCTTCCACTGGTTTACATTGTTTGTGAGTACTGTTGTTGTGCCTTTTCTCTGGGAGATGATAAGTTGTGCACATTTCCTCTTGACACTGCCTACTCAGGCCAGCACAAAAGTACCTGAACAGCCATCAGATGATAATGACCATCAATCATTACTTACAAGACTGAGAATTGGGGTGGGGTGGGGGTGGGGTGTAAACTATTGAAAAGATTTTTTGATTAGAAAAATGTACAAAAAAGTAAAACTCATGATCCATGTCTTCAGCTGTTGCAAATTGGAAAACCTCCAGGGAAAGCTATCCCAATTTACCTCTGGGGGTCTGATTTTGGGGACTGCATCCCTGTCTGTGCACTCTCCTGGTTGGGTTTTGCACAGATACGAAAGAAAGGGGAAGGTATAAAAGCTGAGCTACTGTGTTTGGCTCTGGTATACTAATCTCACTCCCCTTGTTAGTGCACATAACACTTCAGATGATAGCCAAAGTTTTGTGCTATAAAATAGCAAAGACTATTAACAGCTATGTAGTTTATATCCACCAGCAAAGCCTGTTATGGTACCATATAGTCAGAGGATTGAACACCACAACCCAGAAATATGCCAACAGTGGTTTCACTTTAAAGCTGTACCTCAAGCCAGTTAGCAAACTACCAAAACAAGTGAAATGATGATATAAAAAACCCAAAAGGCAGTCAAATATCAAGCTTAGGCTTCTTAAAGGACGTCCAATGAAATGCAGACCATAAAAACAGCCATGACAACTTTTTGGTTTTTCTGAGAAAAACAGAACATAGCAGAGCAGTCTCCTCTGCATCTGCCAGGGACAGAATATAATGTGGCGATTTTTCAGTATTTTTTTAGCATCATTTATTTTGTTACAGGACTTAGATTATCAATCAAGACAGACAAATTGGAAACAGAATATTTTATAAGTGTACAAAACCCTAAGATACATAAGGAGCATGTGTGGGATGGTGGAAAATTCTTATCTTTGGATGTGCTCTTTGTAGTCCAATGAATCAGTATTTCATCTCTTACTGTGGACATACTGGCAGTCCTGGAGGCCAGCTGGGTATTAAATAACACTATAATTTGCTCATTATTACTGCTGAACTGCTTTTCAAGTAAGCTGTGCCTGACAACAGTTGTTTTGCAGTCAGTTTTTAGCCAATCTTTTTAAGACTTGGAGAAGTCCTGGGTGATCAATATTAATACGACATTTCTTTTTAATGAGTTTTTAGATCCTGGAGACTGAAACCTTCCTGAACTGTTACTGAAAAATGTGAGCAATCCGCTTGAATCCTATTCATTATCAACAGCCTCTGAGAGCTGTAATTCATCCTCTCTCTGCAACACTGAAGTGCCCGAAGTACCGTACACCTAGCACTTTGGAAGTTGTAACTCCACACCTAGTATTAATAATTAACTCAGGCTTCTCTGGGACAATAATGCCCAGCCCCATGCAACATTTATTAGTTCCTTGTGTCTGTAATTCAATTAATAAGGTTTCTCTGAAGCTTCTTTAAATTCACAGTTAGCTAACGGGGCACACTTTGGCCTATCTTGTGATATAGATAATTTACCTATAACACATGATACCAGTGATTACAAAGCTCAGTTTTGTCGCTCTGTGTTGTTTTTGACACGTCCTCATGCTAGTGAAGTTGCATTCCTTCCAAGTAGGCATGCAAGCTGTGCATATATATGTATGTGGCTTTGGTTGTTGTGGTTTCTACAACAGTTCTATGACTTTAGGACTACTTTTTACTGCTTGATCGTTCTTCCTGTCCTCTCATTTTATTTTTAGCACAAAAGAAATGGTGGAAACGACAAAGTGTAGCAAAAGTCCACAGGGATGTACAAATAGAGGTCTTTCAGTGAGATAGTTTAGACATCAAGGTAGAAACTTGAATTAAGTAACATATTGGATTATATTTAACAAAAAAGAGCATGTGTTACAGACATGGAAAGGACATTGCAAGCCTGTTCCCTGACTGAATTGTGCCAGGTCATTGCCGAACTTTTAAGCCAGGAAGCTTAAGTAGAAGTCACGGAAAGGTGTCCTTAACCTACAAATCACAGAGGTCAGGAGTAACCCAGTGTGACTAACATGCTGCAGAGCTGGTGAGGGAAGAAAAGCTGAGAGGGAGAAGGAAAACATGTTCTGTTTGATGGCTCAAGCATCGTCTGGTAGTTAGGGTTTCTGTATTAATTCTTTGCACATAACTGCACACGTGTTTCTGCCTCATTACCCACAGGCCCTCTTTCAAGCTCTGCTTCTGCATTGAATTTGCTTTTCAGATATTTCATTAGAACTCTGGTGGGAATGTTTCATAGAATCAAGTTGTTATTGAGATTTGCATTTAACTACCAATTAAATAAGATCTTTAAGTCATGCAAATATTCATGGATGCAGCTAACAGATAGGCTGCTGTGGGGCACTCAATAACTCCTCTGTATATTTGCATGTGGTGGAGTTCCCGTGTAAGACTTAGTGTCTCTAAATGAGTGGTATGAAAATGCTATTTAGAATGTTATTGGTAAAATCCACCACACACCAAAAGGTAAGACATGCTTGTAGAACATCGAAGGTAACTTGATTTCATTTATTCCAAGAGTGGAAGAAGACTTTCACTCTTTTCTTTCAAAAATATTATTTTTTTAAAAAATAATTTCATTTCTTTCAACTGCATAATAATCATAGAATCATAGAATCATTTAGGTTGGAAAGACCTTTAAGATCATCGAGTCCAACCGTTAACCTAACACTGCCAAGTCCACCACTAAACCATGTCCCTAAGCACCACATCTACACATCTTTTAAATATCTTTGGGGATGGTCACTCAACCACTTCCCTGGGCAGCCTGTTCCAATGCTTGACAACCCTTTTGGTGAAGAAATTTTTCCTAATATCCAATCAAAACCTCCCCTGGTGCAACTTGAGGCCGTTTCCTCTTGTCCTATCACTTGTTACTCGGGAAAAGAGACCGACACCCACCTCGCTACAACCTGCTTTCGGGTAGTTGTAGAGTGCAATAAGGTCTCCCCTCAGTCTCCTTTTAAACAACCCCAGTTCCCTCAGCTGATCCTTACAAGACTTGTTCTCTAGAGCCTTCACCAGCTTCGTTGCTCTTCTTTGGACGCGCTCCAGCACCTCGATGTCTTTCTTGTAGTAAGGGGCCCGAAACTGAACACAGTATTCAAGCGATGGCCTCACCAGTGCTGAGTACAGGGGGACGATCCCTTCCCTAGTCCTGCTGGCCACCCTATTTCTCATACAAGCCAGGATGCTATTGGCCTTCTTGGCCACCTGGGCACACTGCTGGCTCACATTCAGCCGGCTGTCGACCAACACCCCCAGGTCCTTTTCCGCCGGGCAGCTTTCCAGCCACTCTTCCCCAAGCCTGTAGCGTTGCATGGGGTTGTTGTGACCCAAGGCAGGACCCGGCACTTAACCTTGTTGAATCTCATACAACTAGCCTCGGCCCACTGATCCAGCCTGTCCAGATTCCTCTGTAGAGCCTTCCTACCCTCAAGCAGATCAACACTCCTGCCCAACTTGGTGTCATCTGCGAACTTACTGAGGGTGCACTTGATCCCCTTGTCCAGATCATTGGTAAAGATATTAAACAGAACTGGCCCCGATACTGAGCCCTGGGGAACACCACTTGTAACTGGCCGCCAACTGGATTTAACTTCATTCACCACAACTCTTTGGGCCATATAGCATGTGCTACTTTTTTATTAACTATGCGAAAATTATTAACTATGCAACAATTTTGGCTATTACTTCACAAGAATGGGAAATATTAATAGCTACAGTTTTTAGTGCATGTTTGAAACATCTTCTTGTCATGGTCAGTGTGAAATATGCATTAATGCCAAATATGCATTAATTCAAAAAATCACAGTGTATTGTAACTAGACTAGAATGCAAATACAGTGTAAATGGAAAATTAAAATAATACTGTAAGTTCACCATCTGGACTTAGTTGATTTTTTTCAAGTTCTATACAAAAAATTTATAAGTACAGGAAAGCAATATATAAAAAAATGAAAGGAGTTGCTTCATACTTTTTTTCATGAAACATGAAAGTATCTTCACAAATATTGTGCATGCATGGATCCAACTGGTTTTGGGCTCCGGTCTTGCATGTGTGACTCAGTTGACTGCATGTGTAACCACTCAGCAAGAAGTTTAACTGGTATCAGATCATTGTCTGGTTTGTTTGTGCTGCAATGATGAACTTAGTCCAATGCAGGCCAATGGAGTGAAAATCTGAGAAAAACAGATTATAAAGCAGTAACATTTAGGGGTGGTTTATAACAGTTCCGTAGCCAGCACACACTGGAGTGGGGCAGTATTGGGGAAGAAAGGATGCAGGGAGAAAGGAAACCTCAGCCACCGGCAAAGTAAAACCCAGGGAAGCATTCAGGAGAGTCAGCAACATTAAACCTGGAGATGTGGATCACCACCTTCGAAACACGATGTTTTGGTTTGTCCTGGAGAAAAAGCTTACATACTGCTAACACTCTAACTTGAAAGATTGCTTGATGGAGAGTCCAGGAGGCAGAAAGGGATAAGAAATACTATTTTTTTTAGAAAACCTTGTAAAAAGACATTTCAAACAAGTGAACAGAAGGCTTGAATTAGGAGTTTAAAATAAAATAAATCTTTTTATGACTTTCATTGTGGAAAGTTCCTTCTTGTTTTGGCTTAGCTTAGTTTTACAGCAGAATATGTTTGTGGAGAACTTTTGTGTTCAGTTACAAATGCAAAATGTGTTCATATCTGCTATGGAGGATTTTTTATGTGTTAATGATTGTTTTCGTATTATCCCCTTAAATTTCTAACTTACTGCTTCACTGCAAAAAACCCCAAACCTACAATTTGAAATCTTCATATTCTGCAGCATAACTGCACATAATTAGTGACTGAAAGCACAGATTTTCTACAGCTCTGTACGTTTTGATTTCAGTAATTTTTCATGAACAAGCTCCAATGCTTGAATTACCTAGTGATAGAAGTGGTGGTAGAAGGGTTTCCTCTTAAGTCCAGAATATGATATGCTGACTTGGGAGACTGGTACATGTCCAGTTTGTTGATTCTGGCTGCTTTTATGGTACTGCTCCAGCACTGACTGCTGAGTTTATGAGGAAGCTGCCGTCTGCTGTTAGGACTACCTTATATCTCCTGACAGTGCAACAAGATTATAAATCCTGAGGAAATGGATTTAAAAGGGACTCTCGGACACTGGTTTCCTGAAGCTGAAAGAATCTGTTTTCTCGGACTTATTTGAGAGGGCTGAAATTTAAGAGTAGAATTTTTTGAGAATCAAAATGAAAGAACGAGCTGTGAGCACTGAGCCAGAAAATCTCTGAAGGACTCAAAGTGGCTTGGAAAATAAAGAAGGCTCAGTCAGTGTCAAAGTTTCTGTAGCACAGTGGCCTGATTTTGGCTGGGATAGAGTTAATTTTTTTCTTAGTAGCTGGTACAGTGCTGTGTTTTGGATTTAGTGTGAAAATAATATTGATAACACACTGATGTTTTAGTTGTTGCTAACTAGTGCTTATCCTAAGTTAAGGATTTTTCAGTTTCCCATGCTCTGCCAGCAAGCAGGTGTGCAAGAAGCTGCGAGGGAACATAGCCAGGACAGCTGACCCAAACTAGCCAAAGGGGTATTCCATACCATAGAACGTCATGCTCCATATATAAACAGGGAGGAGTTGGCTAGGAGAGGCAGATTGTGGCTCTGGCATTGGTCAGCAGGTGGTGAGCAATTGCATTGTGCATCACTTGCCTTTTCTTGGGTCTTTTTTTTTTTTCTTTTATATTGCTTTTCATTACTATTATTATTATAATATTATTATTATTATTATTATTAGCATATTTTATTTTACTTTAGTTATTAAACTGTTCTTATCTCAGTCCATGAGTTTTACCTGTTTTTCCCTCCTCCCCATCCCACTGGGAGGGGGGAGGGGGGAGGGGGAAGTGGCTGCATGGTGCTTAGTTGCTGGCTGGGGTTAAACCACGACATAGATCAGTCTCCAAAATCCAGAGTACAAATGTGATCCAGAATCGCAGAGCTGAGAATAAGGGATCTAGAGCCTTAAAAAGACACTAACTTGATCCCCAAGGAACACTTCGAAGTCATGAACAGGTGGGATGGGTGTCTGGGGTGGTGGCTGGGTATTTTATCTTTTTCATATGAATCTGTGCATGTCTTGTGCCACAGGGAAAAGAAAAAAAAAAAGAGTGATTGGATTGGAATTTATGTCATTGTGTGTAGCTTTTTGCGTCTGCCAACCTGTGTCTTTGAAGGAGAAAATGGGATCTCAGATGGTGGGAAAATGCATTCTGAACTCCTGGGGAGGTCAGGTGAAGTGGCACTGGTCCTGATGCCTCATCAGCTGGGTTTAGGTGTGGACACTTGGAAGGTGAGAGTGCTCAGAGGGCCCTCAAAGAGGGAAAGCTCTCAAAGAGTGAAAGCTAAATTCAGTAGCTCAATTTTGCACTGTCTTGGGAAGCATAGAAACAAAAGGCTGTTTGGAGCCTTGGTACTGCGAGCTAAAGAGACTGGTGCCACAGATGTCTAGTGGGGAAAGGTTTTGATATGTCTTCAAATGATAGTATGAAGATCACCCTAAGCATTTGCAGTTATAAATATGTACAGTATTTTTAAAGATGTTGAGATTTTTAACCATGAGTTAAGAGAAATTATGACACAGCTGATAGCCTTCTTCACACATAGTTTTAATTCTCCTTTATCACAGCTACGCCACTATTCTGCCAATGCCATTGTCAGATTTTGCAGTTTAACACAATCTTTTTGCTTGCTTACATAAAATATATGAGCAGAAGATGTAAGTATGATAATCAATTTCACTCAGTGAACTTATCTGTAGCGCTTCTGGAGAGAGTGCATCACAATTAACATTTTCCCAATAGTCTACCTTTTCCCAAGTGCTTAGTATAATACCTAATATAATGTACAATGCTTTGCAGTCATCTAGTGCAACGACAAAATAGTTATACAGTCTTGTGCATACACTGACAGCTAAGAATTCTTACTCTATTTTCCAGTGTTTTAGATCAGGACATTTAGCCTGTAGGGCACATTTTCTCAATAGAGACACACATCAAATTCATACTTACAAATGAAAATTAGATGAAATGGAGGAAATATTAGTATGCTCTTGATCTGATCTGTTTATTGCTTTAATCCATGGACATTATGCCTTTTTAAAACTATTTTAAAAAATCTTCCTTTCATATTTGTATCACCAGGGTATTATTTAACTTCCATATCTTTATAAGAAAAATTTTAGTCTTTTGGAGGCCACTGAAGCTACACTTCTAAGAAATGATTCAGGGAATGGTACAGTTAGAGATGATATATGCAGAAATTCTGAAGGGTTGAATTAAATCCAGTCTTGAGAAGGGTAGACACAGGGGAACCAAGGCTCTAGTGTATACATATCTCCAAAATAAAAAATGCTGATTAAAAAAATTTCCCTTAGGTAGCTGGACAACAATTTATATTAGATGGAACCAGGAGGAATAACAGTTTGTGAGTGGCACAAATGGGCAGCAGCTGAACTGCAAAAGAAAGTCACTGTGACTAAAAATATTTGATAACATTAACTGGATGTAGGCAGATCTCAGAGCTTCAAATGCATTTGGATTAGAGCAGATGACTGAAGTTGTTTGTTCTGTTTGCACTACCTATGATTAGTCTTCTGTGAAACATAAAATCTCAGAGCTTTTCTTTCTAAACATTACTAAGAGAACAAGATTATACAAAACTCTATGAGGAGTTAGAACACATAAAAAATTAAGTTGCTATGGTAGAGACAATATCAAATTTACTGCAGCATCATCTATACCTCTCTCTTGCCCTCATTTTCCAGGGAAGCCCAGCTTTTTGTTGAAAAGTTTGAAGGTGCTCTTGGAAAAGGAAAAGGAAAAAAATTCTATGCATACAAAGTGATGATGACCAAGGTAAATTTATTGTTTCACTAACTTCATGTAATGCAAATGGGGAGCCTTTTGCAGATTATTGCTGTATGTACACGTCTTCCAAAATAGAGTTCCTTGTCTTTCTTTGCATTTTAACACTTTTATTTCCACTGCTCTCACATGAAAAGATTTCTAATGCAAGCTCACAGTTTGATTGAGACTTGTCATCAAAACAAAAATCAACTGTTTTGCAAGAGTTTGCAAGAGTTTAATATCGTGTGAAAGTTAATTTCTCTTGGTGTAGATTGGGTTTTTCTGTGGACTGAATCCAAAACTCAGTCTTTCCCTTGAGACAGCCCTTTGTGAAGGATCAAAAAGTGTCTTTTTGCCCCGCAGCAAAAGTACTGTAGGCATCTCCACTGAGCCAAGGCTCTAGGGCCACATATATCCTAGGAAGCAATATGGTTCTGTAGGATTGTGACCAAAAGGCCGAATGCTGGTTGCTTAGGACCCAATGTCCACACAATATGCATTCTGGCAGGTCTTTCTTTGGGCTAAGTCCTGTGTGGTCCCAAAGACTAAATACCCAGCAGCAGTGGATGTGGATGTGGATTATCATGCTCCTCAAGTACAGTCCTCAAGTACATCTTTTGACTTAGTTTTATGCTCTGACACTGCTTTACAGTGCAAATGTAAGTGTGGTAAATTGGGATGGTTTGGGAGATTAACTTCAAAAGAACACTCTTGCCCCAAACTAAAATTTTGATGCAGAATGATGCTAAGAATATTTGGCAGGACTACTTGGTATGGCCAGGTTCACCCTTAGTTAGACTGGATTTTCTGCAAGCAGTTGTGTAGTCACTTCTCATAAACATTAATGATGTTCACAAAAAATAATTAGGCTTTCAAACTCAGCTGGGCACAGGAAGCTCAATTACAAAAGTTATACTTATCCAATAGATAAACTACTGGGTAGAGTATTTGTAATTAAATGACACAGCTTGTGCTCCAGATCTGCATTTTGAATAGCAAAGGAAATAACAAATTGAATTCTCAGAAACAATTCTAAAAAATAATTAATGGCATGAAAGGAAGGGATTATTTAGCCATTCTTCTTGTGGAAGAAATAGGAACTTCACACAAAGCCAATAGGAGACATACTCAGAACAAACAAAAGGAGATGGTTCTTCATAAGCTAGTGCTTCTATTGCAGTGGGCTCTGCCAAAGGATACTGTGGATGATTAAGGGCTTACATTAGCTCAAGGGGAAACTGAGCATCTGGGCACTGAGATGATGGTGGTTTTTTTTATCTGTGACCCTTTTCAGAAATGGATGAAATTTCAAAGAGATTTTGAGAATTTTAAGACAGCCTGCATACCCTGGGAAATGAAAATTAAGGAGATTGAAAGTAAGTGCTTATGGAACATAATAAAGAATAGTATCTGGTATCATATTCCTGATGCATGCCAAAATGGTAAATTACTTTTCGATACTTTAGAAATATATGTCTGTATTCAATGTGTAGTATAAAATCAATGAGTGTTTATTTTTCATTAATATTTATTGAGCTTGATATTATAGCTAGTTGAATATTTCCCTGAGAGAGTGTTAGTCACCTTACAGGTAAAAATCCTTAATACACAGGTAACAGATCAGGAGCCAGTGTTGAAGTTAATCCTAGAAAAGTGGAATTGGGATTTAGCTATTGCCTACCTTCACTTTATTTTGTCTATATTTATACTACAATTATTTCTGTGATATTTTTCATCATCTTGAGCCTTATGTAAGAGGTATTTTGGCATTATTTCTCTCATTTTTAACCATGTAATACAACACAGAGAAAACAATAGTTGTCTTGGATGTCTCCATATATTAGGCATAAATATAAACAAAACAGTGTAGTTAGTACTATAAGTATGTTTGAGAGTAGGTTTTTGGCACAAGTCAGTTTTGTGTTTCAGTTCCAGTGATGAATTTAAACTGCAGCCCTCTCTTTGAAGGAAATTTGGCTTAACTGTACGGGTATCTGAGTGAGGCTCTGCCACTGATGAAATGCAGATGAAAGTGCAATGGAAACTGATTTTAGAGAAGTTGCCTTTGAAAGAAGCTGTGGGTTACATCAAAACACAATAACAAGAACAGTAGAAGAACAGGAAAATTATAAATTGTGAATTTTGTGAAGTTTTGGACTGTAAAATAACCCTTGAGAAGAAATTATATAATGTCCTTAAACATATGGTCTACAGACTGCTGAACAGATTATCTACTCACTTGAGGTGGAGTTTAGGAAGAAGCTGTGCATATGTGTAGTTAAAACCAAACTCAGCAGCAAGATGCACGTGGTCTTTTACTTGTCTGGACACATAACAGACATCTTGAGGATTTGTGAGAGTGATATTTCTGCAAGTTTCTGTAAAAGAATAGTCCTGGCACAAGCTGTTCTGCTAGTAATAACTTCCAACAGACACATTTCTTTCCTTGTAAAATCAGAATGCAAAAATAAAACAGGGTCATTTTTCCAGTCCTGCTTTTATATCTATTTATTTTTTCATTTGAAATGAGTAACATTTTTGCTGTCACCTGGAAGGTCCCAAATCACTGTGGGGTAGTACCTTTTCATAATCTCAAGGGGTAAGATTGTGAAGTTTACTCTTTTTCTATTAATTTTTGTTCTGTTCAGCTTATTGCTAAGGCAAGCTGCAATTGCTTTTACTTGCAGAAACAATCCTCTGTCTGAACATTAGTAATTTAAGAAGTATAGTTAAACCACAGTTTGGTCCAAAACTCTATAGTCTAGAATAAAGCTTGATTTCAAGGAAACAGCTTGGAAATATTTCTGAGGAAAAGAATTTTAAGTTACAATTTATTTGATTCTGGTTAATCCAAGCAGTAGCTCTCAGCATGTACCTCATATTAGCAAATTTGTAGTACTAAGATCAAGGTCAGTTTAATGATGACACTGATGAAGCTGCCAAGTCCCAGGAAAAAAAGGGGGTTTAGATACTAAAAAAGGAGAAGTGAGGGAAACTGAAATGGAAAAAAGCTAGTCTGTGTATAAGGGAAGAGAAAAGATTAAGATACATTGAGTCAGAGAGACCAAAAAACTGCTGCTTCAACTTTTTCTAGAAACCTAATTGTCATCTGAATTTATATGTAGGTAGGACATG
The DNA here is from genome assembly GCF_018139145.2 of Gymnogyps californianus. Lineage (NCBI taxonomy): Eukaryota > Metazoa > Chordata > Aves > Accipitriformes > Cathartidae > Gymnogyps > Gymnogyps californianus. Next base: position 45,302,270 of record NC_059500.1, read on the forward strand.
TACTACACTGGTCATATTGCATCAAGTTTAGTGAAAGGGAAGGAGTTATACTCTGTTTCTTGGCATTTAACAAACTGTTGGTGCTGAGTCAAGGATTACCCTGCATTCTCCCGTTGCCAGGTTAGCAGAGTCAATATGAGATCATTTGTAAAACCATTTGTTATATCAAGCTCTGATCAAAATCTCCATATTTAATCAGAGGTCAAAACCAGAACATATTGGAAGAGCAGCCACCTTTTCAACAGAGTCAGCTTCAAGCTTATATGCATGAACTCCAGGGAATGAAATCTTCTTAACTATTGCTGTCTTCAGACATACAGTTGTGTTAAAGAAGCAGAAGAAGCAACTCTGCAAGGGGAGACGTTGTTCCAGATGGCTCCAAACTGAGCACGGACCTGATTCCCCTTTGACTCCTAGCACCAATGGCTTTGTCTTTTGGGGCTCAGTTCAGGCCCTTGTAAAATGACAGTAACACTACTGACTTAAACACATGACATCAGACAATGAACAGAATGTGCCTAATACTGCTTATAAAGAATTTTGCAGAAAAATATCTTTGGTCGCTTAATACTTTACATAAGACTTGTAAATGCAGCACATCAAACACCTTAGAAAATCTTGTTGGTGCAGGCAACACCTCGCATGTAACTACTGTATCCTTCAGTCCACCTAAAACACTGAGGAGTGGTTGAAGAAAATGGTTGAACACTAGGCTTGGACACTAGGATCAATATTTAAAAAGATACTCTTGTTGGACAGCATGGTTTGTGGTGCATCTAGTCATGTCAGTTCCCATGGGCTGCAGTCTCATGTGGCAAAATATGGTTGCATAAAGGAAATTGGAGGGAGCACTGTCTACAAGACAGCTCATTTTTGGAGGAGATAGTACAGTGAAACAAGCAGCACATGACATCAGATTGTGACAGGTAAAGTAGGCTGTTTGGACCACTCTTGGAAATCTGATGATGCAAAATGTGCTGGCTCAGTTCTCCATCACAGAGTTGGGTCTGTACAACTGCTTTCCATGTCACTACACAGTTTAGCATTTTTAAACTAATGTTTCTTTTGTGATAATTTTTCCACCAGAACACACGTATACACACAAGTAAGTATCTGGTATACTTCACTCACCAGTTAAACACATTTGAAAATGAAATATTCATAGATAGCTTCTGCTCCTTCCAACAGACAGGATTACAGTTAGACGAGCAGCCTCTTAGCCCAAGAAACCACAGGTAAAACTTTTATATAATCCTTCATGATCACTGCTAATATTATGCTATAAGCTACTTTCTTTCCAAAGGCAGGCACTAAGCACAGAAGTGTAAGTATTAACAGAGAGTAAGAAGAGGTTGTGTCAATAGCACCTAAAAAAGAGGCAAGAACTTACGAAATTTCAAGTTCTGTTTGAATCTTACATGATCCCAGCTAAAAGAAAGTATGAGCAGCAGGAGCATAAATGGAACAAAAGCCTGACACTTATGTGCAGACTACTCTGTATAGGAAACCTCTTAATTTGGCTAAATACCTCTGTCTGAGGGAATAGTTTATGCTCAGCGAACCTTTACAGGTAGCTTCCAACCAGTTAACTTCTCAGCATAAGTCATTTCTGTACTCTTACATGAAGATGATTTGCATTTTCTGATCTCAAAGTGAGCTCTTTATAAAAAAATCCCAAGCAAACAAGGCAGTAACTCTTTACAGTAGAAAATGGAGGAAGTAAACATAATTTTCTAACCACTGAGAAACACTAGTATTTATTCTTCAGTCCTTCTAAAAAACTGCATCTGAACAACCAAGCATGACTTGTCCAAAACAAAACGGTTTCAGAGCACTAACAATCTTTGCCCTATAAATCAGCATTAGTGCAGAACTATCATGATACCTACTTTGAAATCTAGACGATCAACAAAGCAAAGGAGATCAGGCCATATATTAACAGAATGGCAAAGATCTGTCTTCTTTGTGATGCAGTTCAGGAGTTAACATGTATTAGAGGCTCTTTTTTAGAAAACCTGATGCTTATACTGTAGTGTTGTCGGGTGTTGGTCCATTCTCAAAACTAGCCAGGGTGGTAGACAGATTGCAAATGGAAAGTGAATTAAGGTCCTGTATAGTGGCAAAAGATCAATTAGGTACTACTGGGGAAGATTTCTTTGACTTAAAAAGATATACTGTACTGGTAAAACAGTGTTAGACGACATAGAAAGTTTTCTCTCATGCAAACTGAAGAGGATGGGTAGCTGTGCCTCCCTACCACTGCCAACTGATGCAGGAAACTTAATGGGAAAAGCAACATTGAAATAAACACACTTTATGAGAACAACAGAACTGCTAAATTCACATAAAGTCAATAGAAATAGTATAGCTTTACAAAAAAAGATGTCAAATGAAGAATGTGTCAAACTGGGGCAAGTGACACACATATGACTGGCAGTGCTACTGAACTGAAAAGTTCCTTGGGCCATTACTTATACACTAGAAAGACCTGGGAAGAAAATGTTTCATACTGAGCAAACTCTCTGTATGGAGTTGTGTTGGTATGCCTGGGAACACCTGTGTATGCCCAAGGTGTAATACACAAGTTTTATCAGGCTTTTTTTTGTTACTATAGTTTCAGCTTGATGCGAAAATTTAAACAGACTTCAAGAAGATACCTTTGATAAACAAATGGCTCCTTTAGGAATGGTCAGACTAATCTAAGAAGGAGACCAGCTAATGTTATAAGTAAATCTAAGCGCTCTTAGCTGCTTTGAAGAGACAATTCTGATTCTATTTCAAGGCCACTTGTGGATACCCAAGAACCACCTTGACCACATCAAGTCAGATAATTCAACAGTCACACTACTATGCCTTAGATGTGCTACAGAAGAGTATAGGAAAAATAAATAAATATTATTCACTATTAATCATTATTAATATTGGCATGAGAAGACACACTCCTGTTTTAAACTTTTCATATTGTGTCCTAAACTACAAACTTACATTAACCACACTTTTAAACTTTATACAGGGATTGTTTCTGGTGGGTCTATGGACTGGCAGGAGGGGTATTGTTAATGTTTAGATACTAAAATTCTTGAAAGAATTTTCCTTTCTGTGATAATTACAATCAACCATGTCATTTAATAAAAATAAATAAAAGAATAAAGAAATAAAGTGAGTAATAAAAGGAAGAAGAAAAAAGGGAAGTACTAACTACATTTAAGCCCTTAGCAAGTGTTGTGGTTTAACCCCAGCCGGCAGCTAAGCACCACGCAGCCGCTCGCTCACTGCCCCCCCACCCCTGGGATGGGGGAGAGAATCAGGAAAAAAAACCTCGTGAGTTGAGATAAAGACAGTTCAATAGGACAGAAAGGAATGGAAAACAATGATAATGATAATAATAATATGACAATAGCAATACTAAAAGAATTAAACTATACAAAGCAAGTGGTGCACAATGCAATTGCTCACCACTCGTTGACCGATGCCCAGTTAGTTCCCGAGCCGCGACCCCCCCTCCCAGTTAACTCCCCCCAGTTTATATACTGGGCATGATGTCATATGGTATGGAATAGCTCTTTGGCCAGTTTGGGTCAGCTGTCCTGGCGGTGTCCCCTCCCAACTTCTTGTGCCCCTCCAGCCTTCTTGCTGGCTGGGCACGAGAAGCTGAAAAATCCTTGACTTAGTATAAACACTACTTAGCAACAACTAAAAACATCAGTGTGTTATCAACATTTTCCTACTAAATCCAAAACACAGCACTGTACCAGCTACTAGGAAGAAAATTAACTCTGTCCTAGCCGAAACCAGGACAGCAAGAAAACCCATCTTCAACCTCTGCTTAGTTTCATAATGATCCCCACTATAATAAATAGGGCCCTTCTTATCACAGCCATCTTCAGTTGGGTCTGACTCTTCCAGGCTGCCAGGTATCTAGAAAGACCAGGTATCAGCATGAAGTGCTGGGCTATCTCAAGTAGGCTTCCTGCTTCAAGATGAGAGTCCTTTCTAGCACAGGGAGCCCAGCTTCAGAATAACAGGCATCAAGCTCTGCTGTGCTGCATCCTTGGTGTCAGAAATAGGTGAATCTGCTGCTGGGGTTTTGATGTTTAAGACAGATAGAAGTTGATAAATATATGAAGTACTTGTATCTAGAAAAGAGACACTTCTTTTCCTTACAGAATAGACATTCAGTAGTGTCTGTGCAACAGGACTTCACAGGAAACACACATTGCTGTGTTGGGACAAGGCAAGCTTCTTCATTCCACTGCTGAAATTTATACTATGCATGCCAATCTGCATGCCAATGCATAGTATGGTGAGGCTGTGGATGCAGAAAAAGATGGCTAAAGTCTACTTTAAAGTATTGCTCTTTCATTTATACCTGGAACATGTTGCATGCCAGAGTGGATTCAAAACACTGGTGAAACTTAGACTGGTTTTGTTCACAGCTGGTGCAGGCTGTTTGTACCATTTTCTGTGTTCCCTGTTGCCCCCTGTTTGGACCTGCCCACTCTGGAAATGTAGTTAAGGGCATCCATAGTTAAATTATCCTCATCTCCAGCTAAGCTTTTCACTTATCAGAAGTTGCTGTTCTTGCCTCATTGGTGAAAAAGAATAAGGCCCATGCGCAGTCTGTGCATTGTGACTTGCAATAACTATACTGACACATGTAATTCCAATGTGGTGCCTTACTGCAGACTTTCCAGATGGATGCGTGACAGTGATTTAATCAGGATAACTGATACAAGAACTATAATTCAATACATGAAAAGAAGCCATTCCCAAAAGAATGGGGATATTAGGATTCAAGGAAAAGCGCTCATGCGGCATGGAGAGGTCTATAGTATCAAAAGTGTTTTGAAATCAGAAATCTTCCTAATTTCCTGCACTTCATTTTTTTGAGTCCATAGCATCCTCAAAGGCCGTAGCTGGGTTATAATTGGGTAATTGACATATCACAGCCAGATTTACTAACTAAAAGTCTCTTGCTTTATGCCTCTACCCAGACTTCCCAGTATGTAGGCCACTGCTAAGATTGGCTACTTCTTCAAGCAAAATTTCAAAATTGTGGTTTCATTCTGAACTGTGAATAAAGCAGATTTTGAAACACTGAAACCCTTGACAGAATGGCTTGTTCCTCCCTTTGCACAGCCCTGATGAGTGCCTCTTCCCAATTGGTCTCTGTTTATACTCTGGGGTTATACCAGTTTAAATGTATTAAATTTTCTACCGGATTTGTTGTTATAGTAAAATGTGCATATATATGCCCCGAATAGCACCAGCCATGTTAACCTAATTTTACAGAGTTGAAGAATCTGTTACAAGGCTTGCAAAACAGTGTGGAAATACCAATGTAAGCTCCTCTGAACACAGAGATTTCCTTCTCATTATTTGCCATCAGAGTGCATCAGGCTCCTTAACTAGACCGTGTGTGAAAAACCTGTTGAAAGGTCACTTTTTGTCCTGCAAATGACTGGTAACGGAACTGAAATCTGGTATTTTGCTAACTCTGACAGACAGATGAGCACAACTGTCAGCTGTTCTATATTCAGCAGAGCTGTGCTGCAGCAAGCTGGGGTTGAATTTGAGCTTTTACTTCTGTTTGGCCTGACTTGCAGAGTGTTGGTCAAATCAGGCCCTTAGTGCTCACCGCTTCCCCTGTAGCCTCTTCTTCTTCGCACAGGTCTGGGTCAGGGGTCTAGAGCCGGTGGAGTCCAAGGCTTCATCTGTGCACCTGGCGATTGGACTTCCTCCACATCTGGGTGCAGCTGGAACACATTAATAGCAAAGTAAGAGAAAGAAAGGGTACAAACGTTTGCAGATATTTTTGTTCTTCCCCGGTGAACAACTCTGGCGAGCACTCCAATAACAGCACTTACAAGCATTTTCTGCCCTTGGAGAGACTATCCTCACTGGCTGATTCTGTGCTGTTTCCTATTAAAACTAGGGTGGTGCTGGTTTAACATGTCCAGAATGCTTACAATCCACATCAGACAGAAAAAAAACCCCCAAAAGTGTGATTTGCTTTGAATCCTGCTGCTAGAGGATTTAATATTAGTAAATATCACAGCTTTTACATGACCCTAAATACTCTGTATAAATAATACTTTTATATTTTTTGTTTCTCTTTTCTCTGCCAGGTCAGTGAATGCTAGTATGCAATCTGGAAAAAAGTTATTAGAATTATGGTAATAAAGAAAATGAAAAGCCTCCACTGACTTTATTTATTTCAAATAAACTTTAAGCATCTTCATCTTAAGGTAAAATAACATAAGAGGACTAAATTATCTGCTCTTTTTTCACATCTCATGTTTTCATAGGTCACTTTGGCTCATCAGTAGCATCTTATTTCATATTCTTGCGCTGGATGTATGGAATAAACATGATTCTATTTGGACTGACATTTGGACTTGTAATGGTGCCTGAGGTGGGAATTTTTTAAATTATCATTGAGAATTGTTATGTGAATTTCTGTCTTTGCAGTGAGATTTCATAGGACTGGATCTTTAAATAAATTTGTAATCTCTTTATGCTCCATTTAAAGTTATAAAGGTGTACTAAGGCTGTGAAGATGTACTTTCTTTGTAGTCAGCTGTCTCTACAGAGAGATGTCTTGGAATAGACTAATGTATATAGGGTTGTGTCCTGCAAGTGTTTTCCCATGGTCTGGGATGGTGCTGAACTTCTTTTTTTTCTATGCTAAACTAGGGAGAGGAACTGAGACTAAGAAGCAGCCAAGTGGAGTATCTTGACTAAAATGTGTATTGCAATAGAAAGATACATTCCAGGCCTCTGAGGCACCATGGATCCTTTTCAGTTGCCTTAACACTCACATGCTGATAAGGCCCAACAGGGCTGTAAAGTCACGAGAGAGACCCCTCATCTTTTGTGCTGTGTGCAGTATCACTGTTAATAGTGCTGCTCAGAGCAGATGTAATTCAGGCAGAAATCACTTCTGTGAAAAGTAATATTTTTCTAGCTCCTTTGAGCCACCATATTGTCTTCCTTAAAAGAGGGCTTATATGGAATTAAAAGTAGTGTGCCGTCTCCCTGATTTCACTGTTCCACAGCCTCCTACTTGTCTTCTAGTAAGCAGATGGGAAAGAGTCAGGTAGAAATTTCCAACAGCTTCCTAGTACAGCGTTTCAATAACATGATCCATCTTCCTTTGAAGCCAAAACAGAGAAAAAGCCCAACAGTTTTCAGGGTAAAGCCTGGAAAGGACCCTGTGAGGACATAGACTGTGGCTGAGCAAGCATCACGCCAGCAGCAGTGGGACTCTCAGAATCCAAAAACCGAATCCCTAGCATCTTCTCATACATTTCAATTAAAAAACCAATAAAATCCATAGTGCAAGAAAAATGAATCTTCTGGTCTTGTCTGTAAGACAAACACCACTCATCAGAGGAATTTGGACTTCTGTGTTGCCTTTGGATGTAAGAGCCATGGTTTGACAATCCATTGATACTAGTGGAACATCACTTTAAATTTAGAAAACACCATTAATGCATACTCTGAGCATAGTTTCAATCACTAATGTGAGGAGCAATAAAAAGAATTGGAGAAGTAGGTCATCCTCACTAAGGAGTTTAGGAGCATAAAACAAGTCTTCCTAAGAAATGACAGATCACTGTCCCTTCCGTTTATCGGTATTTTGCTTTAAAGTGTAAAATGCTCTCATTTTTTGGTTCCAGGCTTTGATGGGGAAGCCATATGGTTCTTTGCCTAGAAAAACTGTGCCAAGAGCTGAAGAAGCAAGTGCTATGAACTTTGCTACTCTCTGGGATTTTAGCGTAAGTGCATAAACTTGCAATACTGCATATTCACATGACTCTCTGATTATTATGGGCTTTTACTTTCTAACTTAATATTCAGAGATTTAATGAAATATTTCAGGAGAAAATGGCAATAGAATTAATTTACTTTTTTTTTCCCCACAAGTTCTGAGTATAGATGTTTCCTTCAGACAAAACATATAACGAAGCTCAATGTCCACACACATTTCAGTATATGTAGCAATCCAAAGATACACGGGAAAAAGTCTCAAAGCTGGATTCACATCCCTGGTACTGACTTTCCATTTCTTATGGGTAAATTTGGTCCTCTGTTTTTATATGATTAAGGTTCTGAATTTGAGGATGCAGTGTGAATTAGAAAAAAGAAAATAAATTCCAATAATGTGCTCTGTAGGCTTTTTCTAAAACAAAGAATGCTATTTTTAGTTTTTCTGAGTCTTATAGAATATGCAGATATTTTAGCTGAATTGAGAAGCACGTCTTAATTCTTTACTGTTGCTGTGATGCCCAGTCTAGCCTGTGGATCTATACCTCCTGTACTGACAAGCTAACAGTATATTCCTAAACATGTCATACTACTTTTTCTTCTTGAAAACAACAGTTTTATCTAATTTTGCATGTGGCATGTCTCAGTAGTCGGCCTCTTTATATAAAGATGATAAAACTTTGCATAAAATCAGCTGAAAATAAATTCGGTATTACAGTATGTTGCTTAGAAGGCTGTTAGGTTTCTCTATGGTGTGCAGTCAATGTCATCAAAAGGTACTCTTCACCTGTGAAAGGATGCAACCATCTAGTTAAGGTTTTCCTTCAGATTAATGGAAGCAACATCCATTGAACTGTGATTTCTCCATCAATCTGCGGCACTCTTTCCCTTCTGTAAGAAGTACCAAGACTTTTAAAGAGTTATGCATATACATATCTTTTAGCACTTCAGTTGTTTTAGCAACAGCAAGCATGAATATGATGTTGGAAGCGGACCCATTTCTTGGAAAAATAAACTCAGGCACAGGTTGCTCCAGTTTACAACTCAGCCTCTCCAGCTGTCTGCAGAACGACTCATCTAAAAGTGGCCTCTCCATGTAGGTTTGGCCCATGTGAGGTCCCGTTCCACCCCTGCCAGTGCGGAGAACTGTGTAGGCTGTGGAGCTCTACACAGGCAATCCCAGGAGGGGCACAGGCAGATTTTCATACCTGTCCCCTTTCTAACAGGACGCCAGCTCTGACCTCACCTAAAAAAATATAAAAAGGGTACGGTGTCTACGCTTCTCGTTAATATTGCCATTTTTCAGTATGGTTAAGGTGTGGAGAGATCCCTAATCTTGTGATATGCAGATCTCAAACAGGATCCCTTGATTTGAGGCTCAATCCTTTCATGTGGAGACTCAGATGATGCCAGATTTTGATCCTTTATTTAGCTTCCTTGGCTCTATTTTCAATCTTCAGCTACCAGTGGAGGAAGAATCAGGTTGTAAGATGACAGAACATTGGAAAAAACTTGACTGGATATACCCGTTTTCTCCTTTACAAGCAAATCTTTCAGGCTTATTAACAGTAGACAATTGATTTTAAAACAAATAATATAATAATAGGTAGAAATTACAATGTTTGTCTGTCTTTTGACTATAAAGATATGTAAAGTGAACAGATTACTTCTGCTTTATTTTGCCACACAAAATGATGGACCCTCCTTGGATACAAAAGGATAGAAAGATCTTTCTAAAAAGCCACGTATGTAACATTTTGCAATGACTGCAGCATGAAATGACATTGTGTCTGGTTCATTAGGAGTTGTATATTTGAGTGACAGGAAGAATACATCTAGACATGTAGCTGGGAAGTTAGATAATGACGATGACATTATAAAATAAGAAATAGGGAGACATTGGAGAAAAAGGAATCATAGTAACTGGGAGATTTTGTAAAGAGAATAGAGACTAGATGTGCTTTATACAGCAAATGGGAACAAAGTTTTTAAAAGAAATGTGTTTGAGAAAAGATGAATGAAGACAGATGGTGGAAAGAGGGGGGAAGTTTATAATAACTGTCAGAAACAGGATCTGACAGCTCTGAAGAAGAAAGTATAGTAAATAACAGAGTAGCAGTTAACACAAGGAGCAAATGCAAAGGTAATAAACACAGAATAGGGCAGTGAAAGAGATAGATCCCGTGCAATATTGAGGGGAAAAAAGAATTTTCGAGGCATGTCAGATTGACAAATTCTCCCTGAAGACAATGACATCTTTAATTAAACAGCACAGCAAATACTACCTTTCATCTGCTGGCAGTTCTTGTATGCTACCAAGTAAGTTACAAATAAATGAACCTACATCAGCAAACATTATTTCATCCCAAAAAAACCTCAAAACCCCACCCATCTTTAAGACAGTAAAGAACAGATGAGCTCAATATGTCTTTTGCTTTTTTGTGCTTGAAATTATACTCGTTTTATTGACATGGCAAAGAGAAACAGTTTTAGATTTTGATATATTTTGCTTGGAATTCAGTTTTAACATTGTATATTTTACAGCTTAGATAATAATCCAAACCTAAAAAAAATCAGACTCTCAAGGCTCGTTACAATAAAACATTTGACTAATATTCTTACCTCACCCCTCTTTTATGTTAGTCTCAGAAAGGAGTGAAAGAGATATTCCATGCATGCCTGCCTTTACACAGCTAAAGATATTTCAGGTCTCATGGTGAAATGCAGTAGGCAAAGCCCAGGAAACAACATACTGAATGACACGCAGTGGAGGAATTATCTCTGACTTTACAGAACACAGCAACTTAAAAAGCATTTTTATAATCTGAGGCACTGAAAAGGCTCTCCAGAGCTGCATTAGGCTGTATTGAAACCTGGGCTAAGATGGAATTATAGGATGCTTTAATGAGCAAAAAGATGCAGAAGATGTACTATTGAATTTGAATGTGTCCTGACTGGTGTAGATGTTTTACTAGTAATTAGTAATAAATGTGTTTTATAACAATATTTCCTTTATCAGAGAAGAACGTACTATTATCTGTGATGTGTAAGCACATCTCTCAAAGCTAGTCTGATATGAAGAAAAATGAGCTATGTTGATTACCAAATCAAGACATTTTGAATATTTCTGTTTATCATATATTAATATTTCATTTTCAGCTTAGAATTGCGAATTAGGTTTTCCAGATAACATTGTGACTCATTTCATATATACTAAGAGCTACAATAAATTAAGTGCATGTTTTGCAATAATATGTAAGAGAAAGATGTTATTTATTTGAAGTAAAATGAGCAACAGAAAATCAGAAGGGAAGTAAATGGCTTTTTTAATTCACAAAACACTCAGCTTACTGTATTAGTGTCAAAATAATGCATGGTCTATCCACCAATTACATGATCGAATACTCTGTATTTGACTTGAAATCATTACATCCAGCTGGAGCTTTGCCACTGTTGTGCATGTGCTGAGCAGTCCTTCTAAAGGCTCTGGATACTAGGATACTAGTATCTGGATACTCCTTGTTTTAGGAGGCGAGTTCTTGTCAGATGTTATCAGATTATCAGGAAGCTTTACCTATTTAGATCACTTTAGATATCAGGAATTCCTTACAGTTAATAACGTACTAGTAAATTACTTTGAAAAACCAGCAATTCGACCTATAGAAGAGAGGGTCGTTCTCATTAAGATTTTTAGAAAAGGAGATACACTTTGAATTGCTGAGAAAGAAGGTACGCTTACCTTGCACTTTTTACAGCCTTGGAGTCTAAGTGTTAAAAAAACCCCGCATAGTGAATAGTCATCCATAAAATGCAACTATTGGTTAACGTATATTCAAAGATCACCCAATGAACAGCAGACAATATTGCTAAACAGGGAAGACATATGAGAATTTTATATCAAATAGGCTATGCAAGTAAATTTTAGAAATGTGAAAATTAAGTTAAAAACCTGGCATTTTATTTGCAAGTAATTTGTAAAACAAATTTTGTAAACTGAATTGTTTTTGTCTTTACAAGAAGTATGTTGATGAAAAGGTTTTGACTCATAAAATTGTAGATGGAGTGCCCATGAAGAGTTTTAAAAGATTTGAAAGCTGACATGAAATATTCTAAGTCTTTCTAAAAGAAAGAAGAGATTTTCCATCCTGTGAGATTTATTGTAGTGATGCTTACAACTGTTTTGAATGCATGGAAATGAATGTTTCTGTACGTTGTTATTGGTACGATTTCTGATGATGTGCATATTTAACAGACGTGACATTGTACTTTATGCTGACTTTTCAGGGCTTTGCACAGTATTCTGTACTCTTTTATGGTTATTACAATAACCAGAGGACAATTGGATGGCTCAAGTTCAGGATGCCTCTTTCGTATTTCCTTGTTGGAGTTGGGACTATTGGCTACAGCTTTATGATTGTCATTCGAACGTAAGTTCTCCTTGGCTCGGGAATAAAGTACACTCAAATAGGCAGATGATTCCACTGCTGACCACTGAGACTATCTTTTTAAAAATATGATAATTGTAAGGGCAGGGCAATGCAAGACCAAGTGCAAGGTCAAAGTCATGTCAGATTCCTTCAGCCGGTATTTATTTATCTATTGTTCTGCACCAGCAGCTGTGTTGCAGTGTTGTGGAAGTGGGAAAAAATCTTGACTGAAATAACATAACACTATCCTCCTGCAACTTCAGGATGAAAACTGAATGCATAGAGTAAGGAACAGAGCTGTCAGCCCATCTTTTCATAATACTCTGCGTCTAGCAGAATGTCAGCTAACATCCAGGAAATTCAATTGTTCTGCCTTTAATGACACCTCATGTGAGTCAAATTCTTTTGTGAAGGAAAAAGACAAGAAAGAAAGAAACATATGGCAAATAATTCTGTGTGTAACTCACAGTCAGCAGTAAATGATTCTCAGCAAGACTATAGTGGTTAGGTCACATTTCCACAGTGGTGTAGAAGAATTAATGCTATTGGCCATAGTAAGGGTTTAATGTTCTGTGGAACACAAAATAATCTCCAACAGTGTGAAAACTATGCTTACTGTAATGTTAAGAACATAATGTTAAAACAGTAGGAAGCATAGGGGCAAGTGAACCAGGGCCTAGGCAGTACCACTGGTGATATATTAGCCTTTTGGCTCTCAAAGTCTGGACTTCAATTTTGTGTTAGGATAAGAATTTAAATGAAATAAAATTATTATTTTATAGCCAAATTCACTATTGGAATAAACTGTGATAATTCTTATAGTTTCTAAGGAGACAGGCTGCCAATGAATATGATCTTTAATACTCTTAATTCAAGCAAGGTGAGCACCTAACCTACCACAATAATACAGTTACTTGTAGTGATGGCTTTAAAAGATGCCTACGGTGAAAAAAATCAGAACATTGCAGGTCAGGATTGAAGGACACTTGTGAATATAGATGATGTGGTTTAACCCCAGCCGGCAGCTAAGCACCATGCAGCCGCTCGCTCACTGCCCCCCCACCCCTGGGATGGGGGAGAGAATCAGGAAAAGCAACACAGTGGGCACAGAAACTAAAAGCAGTGTAACAAGAGGTGCTACCATTTTTCTGTTGTTGACCGAGATCTGGGAAAAGGAATGTCTATGTGAAAGAGATAGTGAGGATTATAAGCACCATTATTCTATTTAGGGGAAATATCTAGATTTAGGGGTCCTCTCTGCAGCTTTTCCAGTGCATAACATAAAACGGAAACAATTCTGGTCTCAAAGAAATGATATCCCAACCACAAGACTGTTCACTATTTCATTAGGAATTCCTGAGAAGGAATTATCTCGGTCTAGAAACCAGCAGCAGGGCAGATCCTACCAAGAACCTTTCATGATCTCTGTCCCTTCTGTATATGAGCAGTAAAGCAAAAAAACCCAACAGTGATATTGATTTATGACAGCTCAGAAGGATTTTCTGTATTATTTACTTACTATTCTCTTCCTAGATTTGGGAGTATGTATTTTACGGGACTGTTAAAAATGTGATATGTAGAATGTATTGATATTTTTCCTGGTTTTGGCTGGGATAGAGTTAATTTTCTTCTTAGTAGCTGGTACAGTGCTGTGTTTTGGATTTAGTGTGAGAATAATGTTGATAACACACTGATGTTTTAGTTGTTGCTAAGTAGCGCTTATCTTAAGCCAAGGACTTTTCAGTTTCCCATGCTCTGCCAGCAAGCAGGCATGCAAGAAGCTGGGAGGGAGCATAGCCGGGGCAGCTGACCCGAACTAGCCAAAGGGGTATTCCATATCCTAGAACATCATGCTCAGTATATAAATGGGGGGGAGTTGGCTGGGAGCAGCGGATCGCTGCTCTGGCATCGGTCAGCAGGTGGTGAGCAATTGCATTGTGCATCACTTGTCTTTTCTTGGGTGTTATTTATTTTTTTTGCTTGTATGCCTTTTCATTATGATTACTATTATTATATTGTTCTTATTCTTATTCTTAGTTAGTATTATATTTTATTTTACTTTAGTTATTAAACTGTTCTTATCTCAACCCATGAGTTTTACCTTTTCTTTTTTCTCCTCCTCCCCACCCCACTGGGAAGGAGGAGGGGGAAGCAGCTGTGTGGTGCTTAGTTGCTGGCTGGGGTTAAACCACGACAGCCCGCGACATATTTATAACATAACTCTGCTGCATTAGTGAGCTTTAAAATAGGTGTTGTCTTTTCCTGACCAAGAAATCAATACAATACTGAAGGCTAAATGTTTTGTACCCTACCAATATACTCCGTCCTTGTGCTTAACAGTTTGAATTAAGTGATAAAGTATGCCAAAGCAAGACTACTATTATTACATGAATGACCACACTTTGAAATAGAGAAGTTAGTGGTCATGATTAAGTCAAATCACTGAAGAAATAATTTGATGTTTCTGGATACTGTTATAAATCTTGTTTATAAGTGCATAGGAGATTAAAGGGAAGATAGAAACCTGTATTAGTGATACTTTTGTATGGTATAACCAGATTTTATTCTGGCTTGTTATTTTAGAATTCTTTTTTTTCTCTTTGTGAACTCTCTAATAAAATCTATTCCGTTTAGGATGCTCTGCAACTTTCCATTTGAGAGATCTTCTTGATATTATTTTCCTATTGAGCTTCTAATCCAGCAGAGTTTCTCTGAGGTGTTAATGAAATAAATCCATTCTTTCTCATCAAAATGTGTGTTGTGAGTTCATAAATTTTCTAAATATGAAAATCTCCATTCTTCTCTCTTGTTTCAGGCTGAACTTTCCAGATTTAGTATAACATGACTGACTGCAGTAATAATATAGTTTTTTTCAGAACAATGTTGGAATTTAGGAACAATTTAAAAATCATGCTCACATAGCAGAACTAGTGCTAACAAGGTCTTCCTGTGTCTTTCTGGCTTTCGTAGAATGGCAAAGAATGCAAATGAAGAAGGTGGTGGGGATGATACTAGTTTTAATTTCAGCTGGAAAATGTTCACAAGCTGGGACTACCTGATTGGCAATCCTGAGACAGCAGATAATAAGTTTGCCTCCATCACAACAAGCTTTAAGGTAAAATAGAGCTCACTAAGGAGAGGTAACTTGATTTGTCTTTCACACTGGTGTGAATCAGATGGAACTAAGGTTAAGTATTAGCTGTGCCTGGGGCCTAGAATCTTAAACTAGAATTGCCAGCTCTATACCCTTCTGAGTCTGGGTCTTTGTGCCTTGCCATCTTAATTTTTTCCTTTTGATTGTGGAAGAAGAACCATAATGGCAGCTTTGGTGTCCTCTGTGACTGCAGTACTAGTTTTAGAAAAATGATTCTACTGTAAAAATAATCTTTTCCTTTTTCTCATCTCTGATGGCTTCCAGTTTCTATGGTGCTTGTCTGAAAAACCATTTTTTTAAAATGCTGGTGACATTTTGCCAACCTCACATTATCATCTTCTCTTGCTCACTGAAGAGATACCATAAGATAAAGCAATAGGATTGCCTATAAAGGGCTATTAATCATGTCAGAAGAATTGGCTTCAGAATTTTGAGTGTATGCTTGCTTTTCAGTAAGAAAAAAAGCTTAATTTCCTTGCATAATAAAAATTTTTTATTTTCAAATTAATTGTGAAATATAGCCCAGTTTGCAAGGCAATGCAAGGTGTTCTTAGGCCTCTTTTCAGTTTATGGGGTATGATGATTTCAGGAGTCATTGTGTGAGGAATCTGGGGCAGGATGCGAGATGCACCACAGTGAAAACAGTGAAGGGGATATATTCTCTCTGTTGAGTGTTAAAGAATGTATGTGTTTCTACACTGGGGTCACTGGGACACACCAGTGCAGCACATAAAGGAAAATTTAATTTTCAATTTAATAATGTACAGGGAATACATTGGCAAGGTGTTGCCAGGTAATTAAAAAGATGCTAAGCTTGCATTCACACTGACAACATATAGCATGGGAGCTGGAGGACCAAGCACTAGCTGCGCTATCCAATCATATCCAGTATAGCCAATATACCACCTCACCCTGCCCACCCTCCAACTGTAGGCATAAAAGATAACTGCACTCAAAGTCAGCAGAAAGAAAATGTCCCAGGAAAACAAATATTGAAGAAATATTGACTGAAAGCACTGAAATAGTGTGGGCTTTCCCTGCCCACCTACTAAGGTCAGTTGCTGAAAGCCATTTGGAGAAGAACACAAATCAGTTGAGACAGAGACTTCATTTTGAGAAATAAACTCATGAAGCTTTACTGCGATCTTTGCAAATGAGCAAGGAACCTCAGAGAGAAAGGGTGAAGTCTTGGCTTGGGAGAGGTCATGGGAGTTTTGTTCAAGAGCTGCTGCAATCTCCTTTCATTTATGTAACAAACACAAGTCGTAAGAAAAGCAGAGCCATGCAGAGTAATTACTACAATGCAGGAGTTCAGTTTCCCCTGGGGGCAACTGATCTCTACACCAAAGTGAGAAGCTGTAACCAAACTCCCTTTCATGAGGACACTTCAGAGCAAAAGCTCTTTCCGCTGGCAAAAGTAGGAGCTGGAGATTATAGTTACACCAGAGTTTTACTATTTATCAGTCTTGGCCAAAGGTAAGTGTGGGGCAAACATCTTATTCTGCAGTCTGAAGCTGTGCACTGTTTGCCTTTTTTGGGATTCCTGCATCTAAACTGTCTTTTCATTCCTTCTGAATTGCTGACTTTCAAAATAAAACTTTTTGCTCTTTTCTCACAAATGCACATTTTTAAAGCATGACAGTTCCTTTTCTGGCAGCTAGTCATGCATTTATCCTGCTGGGTCACTTGGCCTCATAACACCTCTGAAGCTGACAGAACATGCTGGTTTCTTTTTGGCACATGAGTGCAGGTGTAACGAGACTCAGTGGGGACATGCTCAACAGAAGGAAAGCGAACTCTGGGGAGTCAAAACCCCAGGGTCCGCCAGGATCCAAACCAGATTTTATGAGACAATATAAGCTCATCTCAAAACATCATGCCCAGGTGTGCATTCTCATCTTCGTAATTTATTTAACTGACTTCTAACAACTGGGGAAGCAATGTGGGATCTTGACCATTAAAGTACTCACAATATTCTTTTCTTTCTAACAAGTGCAGGAAGCTATCGTGGAGGAGCAGGAGAGCCGAAAAGAGGAAAATATTCACTTGACTCGATTCCTGAGGGTTCTTGCTAACTTCTTAGCCCTATGCACACTTGCTGGGAGTGGCTACCTCATCTTTTTTGTTGTCAGAAGATCCCAGAAATTTGCCCTGGAAGGTCTGGAGAACTACGGGTGGTGGGAAAGAAATGAAGTTCGTGCTAGCACATTTCTAAAATAGATGTGGTTTGAAACTGTGTTTCTTTGCTCTGCATGTTGCCTTTTTTCCCTGAGGATTCTGAGTGTGGGTGGTAAATGTCTAACAAAAGAATTGTTCTTGTCTCTCTGCTTCCTGCTCCATTAAAATGATTATTCCTTGGTTGGTTCTTTCAAATGTCCCTTCATATTTTGTTTTCATTTGAAGCCTTTACCTTTCCTCCTCTGTGCTCTTAAGATTGTTTTCCAGACACTCTATGGACTCACAAGATCTCTTCGAGGAGCCTGCTCTCCTGTTGCTTTCCTCCTGAGACTGGCCAAAGCAAAGTGACTGGTGTGTGAGCATATCCAAAGTTATTTGGGGCCTCATGGATACAACCAGCAGTGTAGCAACAGGATGAAACTCATGCCTTCCAGTTCCAGCTGCCCAGTTCAAGAGTCCAATACCATTTTTTTGTGTTTGATCTGCTTTATTCTAGAGCAGATGCAGCCCTCCCTGATAGAGGTGTATACTGATAGTGATTGTGTTTGCTCTAACAGTGTGCAGTAAGCACCTGAAGTCAGTGTTGCTATACGAAAGCCTGGGCAGGTTTTACATTCTTAGTGAAGACACTGCTGTGTGTGTTGTAAAACTAGCTGTTTGTTACTTAAAGCTCATCTTCCGAGCTGGAGTGTGGAGTAGATACCTGATTTAAGGTAAGGCAAAAAGATGCTAGCTTCACAAAGCTGCTGGGGTGGGTGACGATGGCACGAGGAAAGTCAATCCTTAATTTTCAACACCAAAACCTGGCTGAGAAAGTAACACAAAAAACTCCAGCAATCCACCTCTGGAATCCAGAGAAATGATGCTGTTGAGATTGGGTTAAGTTACTTGATAAAAGTTATTACATTTTGATCTGATGGGAAAGAAATGTTGTGTACAAAACTGCTTTGCTTAAAGCAACACGACCTCTAAGTGTGACAACAGACTAGCAGATGAAGACAGTTCAGGAGGAATTCAGCTTTCTCTCAGTTGAAAGGTGTGGTAACAGATTTGTACTAACAAGAACTGTGCTACCAAAACCTGTTAGATTAGCTTATGCTGCAATCTGGAAAGTAGTTAAACATATGCATGCTTACATTCATTGTTTTACTTTTGTTTGCTTTACAAAAAGATACTGCTAAGGAGACTCTGTATCACAGAACTAAGATCTGGAGCAGGTGTGTCTCTAAAGGAGAGTGGATAAGGCAAAAATGCCATTATTTGGTTAAACAATTTTTCCTATTGACAAGTAATGAACATATTTGTGAGGTACAAAATATTGCCTTTGATTGGATATTAGTATTTAATTACAGATATATATTTGGCTTCTATTTAACAGCCATTTAAATTTTTTTCTTATTTTCTAGATCAAGCTTTCTTATATTTGTGTCATTAATAAATGAATTGAGATTTTGATCAGAAAAAAACCCTTAAGCACTTAATTTACTACTTAGAGCAAAAGAAAGTGCGGCTTTTCCGTACAATTCAAGCAACAGTATGTTAAAATTAACATTCTTCATAAAAATATTAAGCTCCTCTTGTAAGAAATTTCTTTTTATCACACTGGATATATTAAGGGATTAAAAAATGTTTACACGCAATTATGGTGTCCTTGGAACAATCCAGGGTAAATAAATTTTATATCTTCTGTTCCTGAAGCTCACAGCCTAATAAAGTGCCACTGGTGACTTTGTGGACAAGATCTTTTTCTCTCTGACTATCCTCTTCTGTCATAATGTTGTAAATTTTTAAACTCCCTCCGCATATTGGTAGTACCTAGTTCTTTCAGATCACAGTTCAGATAAAATTGTCTAGTGTGCCATGGAGAGCAGGAAATTAGTGGATACAGGCAGACTGGGATTGTTATGGGATTTCATCAGCCTTTGCATCATTCCTCATACATGGCTGTGGCCTGGTGGTTGGTCATGGATGAATGATGATTCTGCACCATGTGACAATTTCCCCATGACTGTGGAAATTTTGATAAAACGGACAATAATGCCACTGATTCCCTTGGTAAAGTGTTCTGAAATTGGGCGAAAATTGCTGAACAAAATTGACTTTTCTCCTTTGATGGAAGATAGTTTGCAGTGCTAGAAGGTAGTATGAGCATCTCTCTGGTACTGAGGTACCCTGTTTTCTCAAACATGTTCCTGTACTGTTTAAAAATAAAGCTACTTAAAAGCAGAGAAAACTTACGAGGAGACAGACTGATTTCTCTGAATCAGTCATTAACAACATTTGGGCAAAGAGGAGATAAGTTTTACACAGCAATTTTTTTTTCCAGTAACAAAAAAATATAGCTTTAAAATTTCAGGTCGTGCAAGCTGAAACAATCCCATAGAGCTTTTGCCAAAAATATCCTGCTATTTACTTTAATGTTCCTAGTAGTGGATATGGAGTACATTTATACTGGAGTTATTAAGCCATGTTGTCAATGCTCTGTTTAATTCTAGAAACTGTCAGGCAGCTTTTATTAGTATGAAATATAACTTCTAATTCTGATTTTTTTTAAAAAATGAAACTATTTACTAGAAAAATAGGTCTTTATTAGTGCTTTCTGCAGCAGATGCTAGACAAATCTATGACTACTGCAATCATTGTTAGTGGAAGATATGATTTATTTTAGCTAGACTACTTACTCTTAATGAACTTATCATTTAACCAACAGGCAGTCAGCGTTCAATATTTAATGTTGTGTTGACACAGTTTAATGTGCTGGTGTGCTGGTGTTTAGATGTGATTGCAGTCCCAGGATTTCTTACCAGATTCACAGCAGCTGGAAAAGCTTGTGTAAGCAGTAATTTTCTAGCTTGCAGAGTGTAATGCAGGGACTTGGTGTCTGGAGTAGTTAATGTTACAGAGAGATAAAAAACTGTGTTTTGAACCAGAGTTTTAATAATTAGTGGGTGCCTCTTGGTTGTTGTTTCTTTCTTAGGGAAAATTCTGTATCAGTAGGGCAGAGAGGGCTTTTGAGATTCACTCAGCGGCTAGTGAATATAAGACCACATTGGGTATCAACTGTAACTCTACCATGTATGCATGCTGGCATGCTGCCCCTCTTCTGGCATATCATTCCACAATTTTTACGTTACACAGAACAGTGAAACTGTCACTAATAAAAACAGGGGAAGAAAATCTGCTCCAGCACCTGAGCTTCAAGTTGACAAGAAGTCCAGAATATAAATCAGCTCCTTTCTGAAATCAAACTAGATTTCAGTGGCTAAAAGTGGCTAAAATTCAATGGACGATTCAATGGATGATTTCTTTGTTCAGCAAAATACTTCACAAGAGACTAAAAAGTATAATGATAATGTATCTATGAAACTATATGAGAAATGTTTATGCTTTTAAATATAGAACCTATCATAGCTTTTGGATTTTGAAAACTCAATATGCTACATTTTGTCTCAGTAAAACATTGCATTTTTGGTTGTAATAATTTCTCACTCTTTAGCTTTGCAAGTTTCTTTGCCTCATTTCACCTCTTATCTTAATAACATTTTTTCTCCAGAATTAGAATTGTTCCTGAGATGGGGAGCATGAATAGTCAAGGTATGGAAAAATGCAGATAGAAAGCAAATGAGAAAGAACATGCTTGCTTCAGATAAGTGGTAAAAAAGGGAGAACATAATAAAAATATAGAAAATATTGAAGGTTCAAGAGAAAGAAAAGCAGTGGCTTCTGTCCTGCCTCTCCCATGCAGCAACAAGGAAACTTTCAATAAAGTTAGCAGGTACCGTATTTAAAGCTGCACAAAGGACATACCTTTTCTTCCAAAATAGATACTTACTATGTCTTCCAGTATGAGAACTAAGGGACATCAAACGAATTGAGTAGAAACCAGGTTTAGAAAAAGCGAAAGGGAAGGAATGGTAGGTGGTGGGTACCAGTGCTATGAATGCCAACATTTACATCTGTCTGAAGGAAGACTGATCTAAGGCATGAAAGAGAAATCCTCTGGGGGTTATTAAATGCATAAAACCCACATCTGACTGAACAAGTACCCAAACAATATAGTTGTAATCTAGGTTTTATTATTCATATGTTTGCCCTGTTCTTGCTCATCCCTGGGCATCTGTTGGGCTAGGTCAACCTTTGGTGTGACCCAGGACATCTTCTCTTACGCACACATTTGCCCCCGGAACTTGTTGCCACGGGACGATATGAGACATCAGAGTCAGTGAGGATTCTGGTTTGAGATTCAGCAGTATCACAACAGGACTGAACATTTCTGTTGATAAACAGGGTATACAGCCTGTTACAATAAGTTTGAATTTTAAGAATTCATGATTGGTTGTGTTGTCTGTAGTTGACCCCTGCAGCTTTGCCATCTTGGGCCATATTGGGCGTAAAGTCTTTGGCGTAAAGGTGACTGAGACAAAATGTGTTATAAACTATGTTAGATACTTTGGAGACTTTAAGATAAAAAAGTTTACACAGTTCATTTTGAAGAAAAAATAACCAATATTATGATCACCCACATCTCATCACCTTCTAGAAGTACCAAAAAATAGGAATATCCACAATTCTCATAAGAGAAAATTTATTCAAAGCATTAACATATGAAACCCAACACAGCTGTTAATATAATAAGGTAGAAGGTGGCAGGAGATTGAAATATAAATTCTGCCTTTTTAAGTTATAAACCCAAGTGCTGCAAGAGATGATAGCTACAAGTTTTTGCTTGGTTGTTTCTTTTTTGAGTGTTATGAGGTAACAGTGACTTTTGTTATTTTAACAAGGTAATCCCCATTACAAATAGCACTATCTAAATACATAGGAAACATCAGTGAATTCCTGTAATCATTAAAAAAAATCTACATACTTCTTCCAGGGTGCCACAAGGCATGCACAGAATTCACTACTGATTGCCTACAAATGCAAAAATCCAGTAATTAGCTCTAGAACTCATTAAAAACCAAGAATAGAAAAACAGCAAAAAGAAAGCCATTTATTTCTTTTCATTAAGAACACCAGTCTCATGGATGAAACTTTTTAAGAGTGGGAATGTACATATTTGTGAGTGAATTTATTTGTTGGCATAGTGTCTTTCTGCTGCTGTATGATTTCTGAGAAGCAAGAACAGTCCTAACTCTCTTGGTAGCAGGAAGTTAGAAATTTATCAAAATTTATAATAGTTCTGGCAAAATGGAATCCAGCATGGCTGAGAAATGCCAGTTTCAGAGCAATTGGAAGACTAGAGTTCTGTGAACAATCACCTTTTTTTTTGTGACTAAATCAATTATTTTTCCTTAATTGTTTTAATATGATTCATCTCAAATAAATACCTTTGTGTTTTCCAACAACAGTTGTGAGTTAGACTGAGACAATGTTTTCTGTTTCTTGTTTGTTGTTTTTAGTCCCTTAAAGACACACTTTTTGTTATGCAATTTTATTTTAAATTTAAATTGAATAACTGCACTCTTAAAGTTTTTCAATTATTTTCATTTTCGGTTGACACAACGAATTAGAACCAAAAGGTTCAAGTAGACTTGAAATAATTTTCAGCAATCACTTAGGAATGTTACATCACTAGAATGCCTCACTTGTCTGTGGAATTTATAAGGTATACTGTATTTCAAACTGTCTATAAAAGCTAGTTATCTGTTTTTCTCAATTTGCTTTCAGTAAAGTTGTTCCATTTCCATACTGCTAAGATGATGAGTTAATCTTATTAGAGATTTCTAAGAAAATTGGGCAGAAAGAACCAAGGTTGATCTGAATTTGCTTATGCAGTGAAGACATGGGATCTGAGATAGACTAAAGAGCTGGACAATCACCAACCATATGAAATTTAACAAGAGCAAGTGTCAGATTCTGCACCTGGGACGGGGTAATCCTGGTTATACATACAAACTGGGGGACGAGAGGCTGGAGAGCAGCCCCGCAGAAAGAGATCTGGGGGTCTGGGTTGATGGCAAGTTGAATATGAGTCAGCAGTGTGCCCTGGCAACTAAAAGGGCCGACCGTGTTCTGGGGAGCATCAAGCACAGCATCCCTAGCCGGTCGAGGGAATTGATTGTCCCAGTCTACACTGCACTGGTGAGGTCCCACCTCAAGTACTGTGTGCAGTTTTGGGCACCTCAATATAAGAAGGACATCAAACTATTAGAGCATGTCCAGAGGAGGGCAGCCAAGATGGTGAAAGGCCTTGAGGGCAAGACTTATAAGGAGCAGCTGAGGTCACTTGGCTTGTTCAGCTTGGAGAAGAGAAGGCTGAGGGGTGACCTCATCGCAGTCTACAGCTTCCTCAAGGGGGGCAGCAGAGGGGGAGGTGCTGATCTCCTCTCTCTGGTGACCAGCCATAGGACATGAGGAAATGGCGTGAAGCTGCATCAGGGGAAGTTCAGATTGGACATTAGGAAAAGGTTCTTCACTGAGAGGATGGTCAGTCACTGGAACAGGCTCCCCAGGGAAGTGGTCATGGCACTGACCCTGTCAGAGTTCAAGGAGCGTCTGGACAATGCTCTTAGTCATATGGTTTAGTTTTAGGTAGTCCTGCGAGGAGCAGGGAGTTGGACTCAATGATCCTTATGGGTCCGTTCCAACCTGAGATATTCTATGATTCTATGATTCTGTGACATCTAGAATTAACTTCAGGTGAGATCTCAGATAAATATAACTTAATGCAGCATTTTTGGAGGAACGCTTTTTATAGAACATCTGTGTGTCTATTGGGAAGATGTGGTAGAGACGTAGCATAAAACAGTACTGGAAATAGGTTTTGCTAAGTTCTCTGATAGTAGAATTTTGGTTAAAATGTAGGCTCTAGTTAGAATAACTATCAGTTGATTATTTTGGAGGTTTAAGTGAAATGTAAAATGAAAAAAAAATCTCATATATCCATCTGCAGTAGATTACAACTGACTTTTCATCCCTTTCTTCCTTTGTGAAAACATATTGTGACTCCCAGAGTGGATTTTGTTTTTCATTAAATCAAAAACCAAATAAAAAGTAGTAATGGAAATACACCGCCCACCCAAATCAATAACAATAAAAGAACTTGCCTCTAACATTTCCTGTAAACTTCTCTTTTTTTTTTTCTTTTTCCCCCTCTCAGGTGAACATGGTTATGTCACTTTTAGGAATGTTCTGCCCAACTTTATTTGATGTAATCAGTTCTCTGGAAAACTACCACCCTCGAATAGCTCTAAGATGGCAGCTGGGACGAATCTTTGCTCTTTTTCTTGGCAATCTCTACACTTTCATTATCGCCCTAATGGATGAAATCAATCTCAAGGCAAGCTATTTACTTCCCTTCACTATTTTTAACGTGTAGCTGCGCAAGGATGAGGATTTCCAGCCAGTCACAGACATGTCAGCGAAAGACGTTCTTTTCTTGCTGTACTGTAAATCACATCCATGCCTGAGCTGGTAATGGGAGTCTTGGAGCAGAAAAGATTGAGAGTTGGTAACAAGCTCATGTTGGTTTTTTTTCCCAATGTATTTCTTTACTTAGTTGGAAGAAGAAAAGATAGTCAAGTATAACATGTCAATATGGGAAGCCAATCTGTACAATGGTACTATTCCAGAAAATTCAACTGCTCATCCAATACAGGTGGACCCTGCAGATGTTCCCAGAGGGCCGTGCTGGGAAACAATGGTAGGACAGGTAATGTAACTGCTTTGAGCTCATATTTGAAAATAGATTATAGTCTGTTACAAGATACGATATCTAAACCCTCTTTATTTCTGCTAACGTGGCATTAAGGTGGGAGAACATGAGGAAAAGCAGATGTGGGACTTTTTCCTGAGCTAAAAAGTTGAGAAAAAATTATTTTAGTTTCTTTCAACCCTGTTTAGTAGGGAATTCTTTCTCCTGATTATTGACAGCATTGAAAGCATTTCTTTTTTTTCCCCTCCTTTTCACTATTCATTTACCTTCCTCTTCCTCATTCCACCTTTGTCTTGCAAAACCTGTTTAGCAATTTTGAAAAGTTGGCTTCATCAAAACCCCTAATAAATGTGGTAATTCTGATTAGAATTTTGATCAGGCAATATCAGTTTCTGACTACAACAGAAAAGGTAAAAAAAAGGAGTAGCTCAACAAGGAAATACGTGTAAGATAGCTCTTACAGCGGTGTGCTTTTGAGAAGGCATCTCTATCTTTAGCCAAGTAACATAATGCGAAAGAACAACAGTGGTTTAATGGTAAATCTGCTCAGTTATTTTATTTGATTCAGCTGAACGTTTGTTCTTATTGACATATTAATATAAAATATCATTTCCAAAGAATTTTCTAACATCCCCCTTTCCTCTATTTGGTCATACCCCATTGTTGTTGTTTTGTGCGTGAGAAAGAATTCACCACTGAATCACAACTTTTGCTGTTGCTCCATCACTCTGACAATCTCACCTCCTGACTGAATAAAGCACCAGCAGGGAGCAAATAGGCAGGAAAAACAGCCCCTCTGTTCTTTTTGCTGATGCTGAATAATAAGCTAAGAACACCAAAAGCTCATCACTGCACTAATTTTCTCCTTAATTTCAGATCAGGGAAAGTAATAGCCTTTTGGGCTATTGGGGTAAGGTCTGCTACAGTAGGGTTTAGTGGGACTTACTAAAACAAAAGTAGAGGAAGAGGATTTCCATTAGGATTTTCTTCTTTCCTCTCCATTTTCACTGGGACTTGGTGCTCCTTGAGAAAGCAAGCCATTCACTTTTTTTTTTTTAATCTTGCAAAGTCAAAGGCATCAAAAGCAGTTTAAGATATCAGCTCAGATTTCTGTAATAGCAGCAATCTTGGCTGGAAGCCTTTCCCAGTCTAATCATACCCTGGAAGTCTCATCTGATAATATGAACACAAATTAGAGCAAAGGATACCTCTAGCAAACGAGTGGCAGTTTTTCTCCTGGCATTCTTCAGAATCAGTGAACATAGAGGAGGAGAAGAGTGTTTTCCATGTTGAAGCAGGGTAAACACAATTAGGGATCTAGTCCAGTATTTCATTATTACTGTAATTATTAATTGCTTAAATATATTCTTAGAAGAAAATATTGCTCTAACAGGAATTTGTGCGGCTGACAGTCTCTGACACGATGACAACATACATCACAATTCTAATTGGCGATTTCCTGAGAGCTGTCTTCGTTAGGTTTTTCAATTACTGCTGGTGCTGGGACTTGGAGTATGGATTTGTAAGTATCTGATTTGCTACTTTAAATGTCTTTGTCAGATTATCACTTTACATTTTTGTAGTAAATTACATTTTCCTTTCAATCCTGCAGAGTTAACAGTTGGCTAGACACATCACCTTCAAAATCCCTGAACAACATTGCATTAGTTTTTCTCAGAATTTCCTTATGCCTTAATATTTGTCTTATTCTTTAGACTTTGGTAACTGGAAATGTATTTTTTTTTCATTTGATTGTGTAAGAAAACTGGGTACACATTTTTCACACGTTTCCAGTTTGAAGACTCGTTTCCTGTTCCATAGAATACAATCTCATTGATTTCTACAGGATTTTGGATAGGGTATTCTAGCACACAGTGTTTGTGGAGAAAAATATGAAAGAACTTGTTCTAGAAATCTTATACATATTTTTTGCTAGAATTAGTTTAGCTGAAATAAAGTTAGTAAGTCCCATAACATAAGTGGGTGTAGAGCTCTTCACTTGGGAGTTGAGACTTTCACTCTTTTACACAGATCTGAGCTAGGTTAACTTAGCCAGCCAAGATACCTACACTGTAAGGTCTGATGCTGCTTTTTCACCTGTTAAGTAATAGTCAGTGTGCTGGCAAAGCTTGGGAAGCTCCTGAAGTCTCTTTTGTACTTACTGAGAGGTGTGGAAAAGAGCTAAATCATTTAAAGCTATCTTGGGTACATCTGCATGAGCAGCCATCGTAGCTGTTCTGCCATCCTTTTGTCCTTCTTTCCTCAAAATTTTACCTTAGTATGTGTACAAATTTCTTGTTTTACTAAAAGCAGCCTCTTGGGAAATGATAATTTTCCAGAGAAAGAGAAAGTTTTGGTGTTTTCTATAGAAAAAATAGTTTTCTGGTATAGCAATCTCATTGCTGTTAGCTGGCTCCTGTGAAATTTTGGCCTTTATAGCAAGGTTCAGGTTTCTCCTTGTTAATTCTACGATGTGTCTCAAACAGGACTGGTGTAGGGCTGGAGACAAAGACTACCAGCCGGCCAGGTTGTGGACAAACAAATTATAACCCTCGCAATATCAAAATCAAATGCAGGAATTTGAATACAGCATGGGCAGAGAACCAGCGCAGCTTGTGGAACCGCGTATTTTCATATACTTAAATTGCATCTGGAGCTTCCTCACATTTTCAGATGTTCCACAGCTATCACAATAGCTAAGGCTGGATGTGGGGAACACATGAATCATTGTAGCCAGTGCTACATCTGACAGGAAATAGCGCAGACATCGTATTTTCCAAAGATGTTGAAATGATAGCCTGGATCTTTTTCCTCTCAGGATACCCACAATCAATGAAAGAGCCTGAATGAATGCAAGCCTGAAAGCCATTCTGAAGACTGTAGGACAGATTCTTTAACTAGGATGATTTGGCTTCCATTTGGGCTTCCTGAAGCCTCTTCTGTCTTGCTCTTTACTCTGAATCAGCTGCCTTTTATGCAGGGACTTTTTATTGCATGTTCTGCCCAACCACAGGTGCCTAGTGCTATTTGAGATGACCCTGGGTATCCAGAACAGCTGGATGAGGCTACTAGATGTATTTTTTGTGAGATGCCTGCGGTGTCCTGGTGTTGGGAGCCACACAGTGAACTGTAGGGAAGCTTGACTTGAATTGAGAGTGCCAGTTGTCAAGTGAAGGTGCATACATTCATCCATTAACACTTCAGACTTAATTTTTACTCTTTGTTTTTTGTTACCATTAGGGATGTTAATGGAATATAATACAGTAATTCAATCAATAGAACAGAGCCTATAAAAGAAAAAGCTTTAATTAAGGATCTGGACTGAAAAGCTACACAGATACCATCCTTCTTTCTAGCCGTTCATCAATATACAAACTAAAGAACACAGAGAGAGGCAATAAGCAGTGAGAGTGAACCTCACAGCTCACACACAAGGGCTTCAACACTGTTAATGGAACCTGTGGCATGTTTATCTAGCAGTGAGGGGATACTTATTTCCATGATATATTATTGTTCTCAAAGTGTCAACAACACGTCTGCTGGTAGGGGGTGCTGAAACCAATTTATTATTGACATTTTTATTTGGCAGTATATAAGAATGGCTGCAATGGTCTCATCCATTATGGTCCTCAGGTCCAGTAAGCTGCCTGAAACAACAGCCAGAAGTGGAAGTGCAAACTGGAAATCATTGAATTTCTGGAAATATCTGAGCTTAAAATCTTCCTTAAGAAATAGCTATACCTGTGTCTCTGTGGTTAGTGGCCATGATGTATCTGTCATCCATTAATTTTTAGAATTTTTTTGTACCCTAAATATTTTTGAGAACCAAAATGTCCTTTGGCAAAGAATTCCAGAAATTAACTTGCATGTTGTGTGGGAAAACAATTCCTTTTGTTTGTTTAAAAATTAAATTTCAAATTACTTTATTTGTTAATGCTAGCCCCTATATTATGAAGAACAGTCACATATTATTTGATTCTGTTTGATCCTATTCATCTCTCCATGTCACTTATGATATTCTATCCCTCTATACAGCTCTCCTTAGTCAACCGCTTTCCAAGTTGAATACTAGTAATCTATTTAATCTTTCCTTGTATGGAAACAGATTCATAAATACATGCAACATAAATACAGCAGTTTGCTGTAAACATAGACATATATAACTGTACATATACACAAAACTACACAGAAGGAGTGTAGGGGCTCCAAATATTCCAACAATATAACATAGTACAATTCAAAATTGTGACTTTAATTGGTGATTTTAATAGAATAACTTTGTCTTGGTTCAGCCATAAGGGAATAGTTATTTTTGTATCTCATACCCCTTCCTCCCTCTGTCAGTCATCCATGTAATTAATACCTGGAAGATACATGTTATTCATGATCTTTTTGTCCACCCACTATGGTGAATCATGCAAGTCACCAGCTATGGTCTACCAAAATTCTCTTTTATCAGAAAGCTGATTAAACAAACTCTTGTGACAATGCAAAACCATATGAATAATATGCTTGAATCATACACTTAGGTGTAAACCAAAAGTTTACAGCTACAATTTCTTACAAGAAAGTTTTGTTCTGGTACATATGCTCACAAACTAATATGTATGTGTGTGTTTCAATCGTTGCTCAAATGCAGTGTATTCAAAGTTTGCAGATGGAAGTGTTCATAAATTAGAGACTAATAAATAGGGTAAAAGAAGAGATGTGGAAATGATTAAAGATTTGGAAAAAGAGAATGAAAGGGTCAGATGAATAGTTCAGAAATATAAGACTAAAGAATTATTTGTTTGCGGTATTTATGTGTCTATACTGGAAACAAAAATTTATGATACAGTGCTTTCTTCAGCAGACAAAGTGATAATAAGACCCCATGGCTGAATCTTGAAGTAAAAATTAGAATCAAACACACTCAAATTAGAAATAAGATATTCATGTTAAGCAGGGAAGACAATGATTGGCAACATCTATCAAAGGTTAAAAAGAATTATTCAACAGTGTAACTGTTAAAATGTGAAAGATAGTGTTATAGTTCAAACAGGAATTAAATCACGGCAGCCTCAAGGCTGGTACTGTATTGGAGGACACATTAGATGACCACCACTAGCCACTCCAATAGAAAATTTATTAATTGTTGTTTTAAAATTTACCCAGTACCCAGAACTATTTTCAATTCTCCATTAGCACCTTCCTCTTAACAAATCTCAAAAAGAT
Organism: Gymnogyps californianus; assembly: GCF_018139145.2. Lineage (NCBI taxonomy): Eukaryota > Metazoa > Chordata > Aves > Accipitriformes > Cathartidae > Gymnogyps > Gymnogyps californianus. The sequence goes on from NC_059500.1 coordinate 45,332,670, forward strand.
TTTCAGTAACATACCACAAGCTGTATTAAAGTCTGCTTGTTGGCCTTGAGTCATATTAATTTGTTTCATGATTCCCTGATAAGATACAACAAGAGGCCTTACAACACAATGCCAATATGCTGCTGCTGTTGGAAGTGACAGTTTTAATCTACTATAAGTCATCTCAAAACCCTTTGTGCAAGCCTAATGAAAGCATCTATATTATTTCTTTCAGCCATCATATTCTGAGTTTGATATAAGTGGAAATGTGCTGGGACTGATCTTTAACCAAGGCATGATCTGGTAAGTGTGGCAAAGCATGTTGCATCTGCAGGACTGCAGGATTTAGCTGTAACTATGAAAGATTCTTCTGAAATGCTGATCCTGTCCCATTGCTTTAGTTTGATGGAAGTGTAATACAATATATATCAGACTCTGGTACACTGCAATCAGTGCAACCACTTCAAAACTAGTTCTGGGCTAAGATTATGGGACCAGATGCATCAGGATTTTGCAATGAGCTGGTAAGACCAACCAGTAACAAGCTGCATAGATGAATCTTATCTTTTTGTTGACTGACTGCTTGCTAGAGCAAGCACCTGGCCTGTACTGTTTTGCTTTGAACTTCAGCCTTTCAAAATACCTTACCAGTCTTTTCTGATGTGCCCTGTGAAAAAAGGCCTTAAAACAAATGTACGTACACTTATCTGTGCAGGCATGTGAATGTGTATAAAGTGCTACCGCTACAGTATTAATACTTAGCTCTAGAGGAGAAAACTTCTATGTTACATCCCATTTTTGGACTTTACATGAGTGGTAAAGAATACCAGTGTGTAGAGTCCTCATGCAAGATGCTCAGTCTTCCTGAGGAACTGTCCTCCTCAAGCACTGTTGACTTCTCAAAGTTAATTCTTATTAAGGCCTAATTTTTTGCTTTTAATATGACTTTGCTGATCAGACTTTTTGCTTGGCGAAAGCCCTCACTTCTGTAAAGCCCAAAGGTTGTGTGTTGTGTGCATGTCAAAGAAAGAGGCTGCAAATATCTTGCAGCCCCCGCAACCAAACCCTGTGTCGTGGTTTAGCCCCAGCCAGCAGCTAAGCACCACGCAGCCGTTCCCTCACTCCTTGTCACTCCCAGTGGGCTGGGGAGAATCAGGAAAAAAGGTAAAACTTGCGGGTTGAGATAAGAACAGTTTAATAACTAAAGTAAACTATAATACTAACAATAATAATAATGAAATATAATAGTAATAATAATAGTAATGAAAAGGAATATAACAAAAAAAGAAGGGGGGGGGGGGGGGCAAGGAAAACAAACCCAGTGATGCCCAATACAATTGCTCACCACCCACTGACTGATGCCAGAGCCGCAATCCGCCCCTCCTGGCCAACTCCCCCCTGTTTATATACTGGGCATGAGGTTCTATGGTATGGAATACCCCTTTGGCCAGTTCGGGTCAGCTGCCCCGGCTCTGCTCCCTCCCAGCTTCTTGCATGCCTGCTTGCTGGCAGAGCATGGGAAACTGAAAAGTCCTTGGCTTAAGATAAGCGCTACTTAGCAACAACTAAAACATCAGAGTGTTATCAACATTATTCTCACACTAAATCCAAAACCCAGCACTGTACCAGCTACTAAGAAGAGAGTTAACTCTGTCCCAGCTGAAACCAGGACAACTGCCAAAACCATGTTTATCATTAAAACCTACATAGGATAAATTGGTTTCTGTTTTATCTGAGCTTCACAAATGCTATTGCACATGCTTGTGCTCATCTGAAATAGAATAAAAAAGAGTTTCAGGTGCAGCTCGTGAGCTGGTGCTATCACAAAGCTAGAAAGGATACAAGAGGCATCTATATGTGCATTTATTTTTGTGTATGAGAGAGAGACCATGTGGTTAGGAAAACGCCTCTCTTCTCTTTCTCTGTGTTTTCACAAAGCAAGTGGGATGCAAATAATTGGCAAGTTTTCTCCGTATTAATAAGCTTTGGCAAGAACTTGTCTACCATATAATAGAAGTTATACTGAAATATTATGATAAAGGCCATAAGTTACCCAGATTCTGAACTTGTTGAAATTGAGTATTTTGCAACTGATTTCCATGAGGGTAAGGAACAGGGCCATGAGATGTTCTCTCCCTTCAACTGTAGACTAGCAAACTCTTTATCTTTTTATTGAAGATATATGAAAAGAGGAAAGAGAGATATTAATATAATAGAGTCTGTCATAATATTTCTGTACTTGGAAGGTCTTTCCAACCATGTAGATCTATTTCCTATTTTTTAAATAGAAAAACTGAGACACTCAGAGGCAAAGAAGCTCAGCCCTGGTCACCTGGACAATGATTAAGGAAAAAGTAGATTCCTGATCTCTCACATTCTGTATCATTTGGCCAGGCAAATGAAAGTAATTGCTCTTCAGTCAGCATGGCACAAGAAAGAAGGTGTGATAAAAATAAAATGGTCCCGACTCTTTCAGTGTTGTAACCATGCAACCATACATAATAAGGAAAAAAATAATATTTAGCAGAATCAATAAACAGTTTGTTGGAATGAAGCACTAAATAACCATGGTAATAGAAATAAAATAAATGTCAACTAAGCAAAAATATTCTTCCTAAAATGGTGTTAGTATATTAAGAAAAATAATAAAGAATAAACTAGATTATTTCAGTTATACCTGGCTTTAGGGTTATCCTTTTTCACACAACACAAGTGAGATGTTACCTGAACTAAAGGGACAAAGTAAGGGTGGGTAACATTTCACCAGGTGATAATTTAATTTGCAGAGAAAGAGGGCTTTGTAACTTTGAAACAAAAAGTTCATATGGACAATTCTTTCCATAAGCCTCCAGTTCTTCTTAAAGCAAGACTGAAGAGACAAGACTAGTAAAAAAAATATAAAGATGGTTTTATGAACTTGATTTCTGAGTGCACAGTGTGTATGGCTGCAAAGCACATTGACATAGGGAATGGGTAACATATCTAGGAAGACAGAAGTCCTACAACAAAGTGGTTATTTTTCTCTTTGCTTCTTTTCTAGGATGGGATCTTTTTATGCTCCTTGTCTCCCAGCTATCAACGTGTTCCGCCTCCACACTTCAATGTACCTGCAGTGCTGGGCAGTGATGTGCTGCAACGTCCCCCAAGAGAGGGTCTTCAAGGCTTCTAGATCCAATAACTTCTACATGGCCATGCTGCTTTTCATCCTCTTTCTCTCCACACTGCCTGCTGTGTACACCATTGTCTCCATCCCACCATCTTTTGACTGTGGTCCTTTCAGGTTTTTTGCATTTTACATCCATCTTTTGTTATTGATGTAATGAACCACCTCGTCACATCACAGTGAATGATGCAGTAATGAAAAAGAGCTTCTATAATAAGTGTTAGCACCTGATAGGCTGAGTACGTAATTGTGTCACGGTTCTCATTGTGGATAATTCCTCAAGCTGGGATCCTAGAAAACCAAGTAATTCTTTAGAAAGTTTTATCTGAAGTGTAGAACAGAAAATCTTTTCTTTTAGTTAATTGTAATGTAAAAAATTGTCATTACTGCTGCAATTAAGCCAGAAATTATTCTTAAGAAGTAGAGCAGTGACCTGTTATGCATCTCTGGTCTGCTGGCTTGAGAGTGATGGCTTTCAGGAAATGTCTGCATATGCCCTGTAGGAGGGGCATATCAGAACGTATGGTGGTTCACTAAATGTATGGTGGTGGAGTATTTGACCGTTGTGACTCTCTCCAGTTGACACAGCATTTCATGCATCTGTATTACCACTGTGAAGCTGATTCTGTTTCTGAAGTCTTCAAGACCTCCACGTTCATTAGTCCCTTCTAAAAACTTAGGCCTGTCTTGCCTGTGCAAACATGTGCCTTGCATTCAAGCTAGCTTAGATGTTGCCACACTTTATCCTTCTTGTGCATGCTACCTGGGCAGTCCAGGACCACTTTCATCATTAAGTGCCAGGTAGCATGACATACAACGATAATGAGTACAACAACAGTCAATATATGAAATTAAAATTTTTAAAAGACTTTAGTCTTTGGTTTTGAACAAAGTATTAGCAAAGCAAGAGTAGGAGAATATTAAAAGAGACATCCTGATTCCAATGAAAGTTTTGAATAATACATTACTGTTGAGAGCAAAATGATACCTGCATAATCCCCAGAGCACTTTGTAAAGGAGCAGAAGTCTTGCTATATTAACTTTGGCCAAAGGCAAAATATCTGGAAGATTTGTTTCTAACCACCTGCAATAGTCACAGTCACCTAAGAGGGAGAATTGCATGACATGCCAAAAATTCTGATGAGACAGAAGATTGCTTGAATTTACAGAAGCAATGATAACAAAACAAGTGATGCAAATTAAGATTTTTTATTTGAATCATAGCAAAGAAAGTACAGAGGGAGACATCCGGAGTCAGATCTGAGTAGCTGCAGTTATTGAATTGAATATTGCTGAAATGGTTAGATTACTGTTCAAAACGAGAAAGATAATAGTGCCTGCAACTTTTTCTCTGTCAAATACAGAGATACTTTGTTCTTCATAAAAAATGTGAAATCTTCAACATAACTTTTAATGGGGGAGGACTTGAAACTAATGAAGGTTCATTCAGTCTGGGTATAGGTAATGCTACTGTTGAGCAGCCAGTGGATAAATAATGGTAGTGCATGGCTCTATATTAAAAAAAAAAAATATTTTCCTATTGTTAACTCAATGCCTCATCTTTTATGAAATTTCCAATTCTTTTGTTTTTTTTCTGGGTTTTGGGGTTTTTTTTAACCCACCATTAAAGGCAACATGTACAACTCAGACACCTGCCAGGAGTAGGGAAGCCAGGACAGAATTAGCAAAGTTACAACAGAATAAGCTTTGTGCGTGCTGGGGAAAAGATAAGGAGAGCACAGAGTGGAATTTCTCATCTACCTTGGTTGGTTGGGGAAGTGGAGAGAAAGAACTGGTCTGAAGAAGAATTCTACCTGCAATGTTTTTACATTACTGGGAAGAGGGTAAACGTTGAGAACAATGAGTTAAGAAAAAGATCTAGTTGTCAGAAATTCTTTACAAGAACTGAAAAGGGGTGACAGGAGACCTCGATGACTGGAATATCAGGTGGCAATTTGGTGACAATTCCTTCAGCCAACTAAAACTACCAATTAGTCTCTATACACATAAAGACCCATTTTGCTGGTCTTGCTCAGGTAAAAAACTTCAAACGCTATATTGTGAGGCACAGCCAAAAGCAAAATAAACAGGAAGGGACTTCTGGAACATCTATTAAAATGCTTCTGCAAGAAAAAACTTAAAGTTAATGGTCTAGGGAGAAAATACTATCTAGATAAGCTAGCCATGGAACAATTATGCATGAAGGTTATTAGAGAGCTGTAACAATAACAAAAATCTAAAACACAGCCACTGACTTCTATAGCGTTGGTACACAGCAAAGAGAGAGGAGAATTAGGCTAAACAGAAACCAATTGCAAGCAGACTATTTTTTGCTTTTCAACCATACAAAGATGAGATTTGAATTTTCACCAGGACTTCATAGAGCACAAATTGCACTTCACTCTTTGGTTGGTGGTATGGAGTTCACAACTCAGTACATTGATTCTTTGAGGAGTAATCTTGGTGGTAACTGCAGGCAAAATCTATTAGCATACAATAAAAGTATTGGTGTCTATTTTCCCCCTTAAAATACATAAATACTATTTTAAATATATTCCTTTCAGAGTGTCAAGATGTAAATAATGTTAACATATAGTTTATTGGTTTGATGTGATGTGATTAACCTATATATTCATACTACTGCCTTGACATTGCCATAATATTTGTACGTGATATATTGTCAACTTTTCTGTTTAACAGTGGGAAGACTAGAATGTTTGAAGTCCTATCAGAAACCCTGGAGCATGACTTCCCTTCCTGGTTCGGGAAGGTGTTTGGTTATGCCTCTAACCCTGGACTCATCCTACCTTTTATATTGCTGATGGTGTATGTATAGAATATTAACGCAAAGCTTGCTTAATCTAAGGTTTGCTAAGTTTCTTTCACTCTGAATCTTCACTGCCTCAAAATCTAATTAAATATAGTGCTGATTACCCTGTGGTGAGGGACTTGAAGAACTCATGAGTCTTTTATTTGATCATAATTAATGTGCCTTTGCACGAAGGGTAATATGTCTTTTTTGTTCAATGGCTTTCTTTTTGGTTTTGTTATTGCTTTTCAAAAATGTTGTTGTTGCCACAATAATGGCAAAGCTATTAAAATGCATAAGCCTATAGGGGATCTGAAGTGCTGTGACTTTGATCAGCTTGTCCAGTAGGCAGAACAGCACATCATAAATCCTTAGCAAGTTCAATAGAAACATGATCACCATGAAGCAGAGTTATTTCTTGGTAACTTTCAGTGAGTCTGATCTTCAGTGCCTTGGCCTTTCCTTGATAAACAAGGTACTCTATGCTGGTGGGACAGGAGTGTGAGACAGGGTGTTGGAGACTTTATGAAACAGGGCTAGTAGAGATTTTTTGTAAATCAGTACCTGGTAAAGAATAATGACCCCAGAATAGCTTTTCTCAAAGGCTGTATTGAGCCCTGCTTTATAAAGGCATCTCAAGCTGCTGTCTACATATCAGATTATTTAGCATACTGTTGAAATAAAAGTTAATTCTATGTAAAGATGAGCTGGGATTTAACCCTGCATTGTAGAACCACCAATAAATATAGAGAAGATTACAGAATACAGTAGAAATTGCAGAAGGATGTTACATGAGCAAAATGAAATTCTGAGATGAAATTTTGCCAAGGCTCACTTAACATCATATTCTATTTTAACCCTTGGCTAGAAAAACAAAGAATCCACACTGTCCTCTGAAATACATGGTCAACTCCCACTGATTTTTTTTTTTTGAGCACTAGTCCTTTCTTGGAATGGTCCAAGGCAAAGATACTAAAAACAAATAAAGAAAAGAGAAAAAAAGAAGGAAAATACAAGGCAAAATCAGGCAAAGCAGAGAAAACAACACGTGCAGATTAATTATTTACTGCTTACATCAATAAAAGACTTCATATCAGAATTTCTCTAATTAAATCAGGATGAAAAATACTAATTTCATAGAGTTATCACAAAAGTAATACAATACACTGAAAAATGAAAATTGCATTATGCAGTTATGTTTTTGTTTAGTAGAAGAAAGAAGTCATAATTTAAAACAAAAATGAAAACCTATGCCTTTGGCTGTTTTCTTGGCAGTACTTGAGCTTACCTATTGTATTAGTTCAAAAGCTTTTATAAATATGATTTACTCATTTTTAAGGTATGCCATACAAGTTAATTAACTTTTATAAGTTATTCTTTAGAACACACTTCATAGTGAGGCATAGCTTCATGGAACATCTTCCTTAACTACTATAAGATTGAATGTAGAGTATTAATAGACAGAGTAATTTCTTTCAGCTTTTCCCCCCCCGATATAACAGTGCCTTCTTCATACTGTAAGGAAGCACATTGTTCATTCTCAAAATACTACTACTGATTAGACATGATAAATGAGGAAAAGATACAGACTTTATATTAGCACAACTGTAGTTGTTGCTATAGGAACGTTGTGAGAGTCTTCATATTTAAATCATTACCTAACAAGAAATTATTTTTCTTTAAATTTAGCCTGAGTATTTATTATCTCAATGCTACATCCAAATCCTACAAGGAAGCTAACTTGGAACTTAAAAAGAAGCTACAAAGTGTAAGGAATAGAGAATTATTGATTTTTTGTTTTACTAAATATTAGAGAAGCCGTTCAGGTCACTGAGAGGTGCCCTCTCTTTCTCCTCATCATTAGCAAGCAGAAGAAAATAAAAGAAGAAATAAACAAAAGGCACAAAAGTCAAATGAACAAGAGGAAAATCCATTTGAGACAGAATCACCACAGCCAAAGCAAAAAGGAGGCAAGCAAGATGAATCCACTCCAAACCAAGGTAAGGACTGTTTTGAACTCCTCAGGATGAGGAATTCATGTATGACAGACCATAGTCTTCCTCACTGCCTTGACTGCTTCCTTTGCCATAATCTCCTGAAAGATATTCACAATACTGAATCACAAGTATCAGCCGAATCTCCAGTCCATTTTTCTTTCTTTGGATCATTTAAGAAATACTGTAACATTATTCCACACCAGGCAACACCAAAGTAAAAAACACCTGTAATATAGCTATAATGAATTGCAAGATCCCAGCCCCACAAAAAAACACTGAAAGGCTGGTCTGAATGTCAGTGACCCCTCTTATCTATCACAAACCAGTTGGGTCCAAATCTTGCACCCTCCTATCATATTTTGTTGATCCAGGACTGCTCAGGACAGCGTTTGTCCTCTGTGCCAGATTCACTGGGAGAAGGTATAGTGAGAACACAGTATGGTAGCAATCCTTATCAGAAAGCCTGTCTTGGTCAGGTAGGTTTCAGTCTGTCCTGAAGGATTTCACAGGCTGTTACCTTTTCCCTGGACACTGCTAGACTTTCCCCATCATGCATGCATGCCATACAGGCAGTATAGGCCTAAGCCTAACAGAGAAACCCAGATTAGAGACGACTGTCTTGGAAGAACCATGTGCATGGCATGTCTGCAGCCTCAAAACCTGTCCACTTAACTTTGAAATTGCTGCCTTCATCGTCATTTATAGATGATATCTAAGTGCATCTAGCTACTTGGGAAAAGCCTCCACTTTCCTCCATTGGGACCTTGCAGAAAGGACTGGAGGGAAAATACGGAGCAAAGGTTGCGAAGGTGCATTACCCCAGATTTCAGGCTGTTGGCAGGGGAGGCCCCAGACTTTCCACCACACTCTGGAGTGGACAGGTGGCTACAGGATTTCTTTCTCAGGGAATTTCTAGTTTGCATGTTCATTTTTAAATTCTGTTCTCTAAACACATTTCAGACAACAAGAAAGGACAGGGTGGCAATGAAGCGAAGAAGACAGGCCAGCCACAAGAAGTCAGCTCCTCTCAGGCACTCCAGCATCCAGGCCCTGCCCTGAATGGCCACTATCCCCCACAGAGCAGAGGAGGAAACCTTCCTCCTCCATCCATAGCTGTGACGAGGCCACTGGGGCCCAGGGGGTATGGAGCGCTGGGCTCTCCACCCGGAAATCCACGCTTCCCGGGGGCACAGCCAGGAATGCCCAGGGGCCCTCCCAACTACAGATAAGGATCCTCAAGCACATTGTGATATGATGAAGGACGCTGAGGGATAGAAGAGTGGTCCTAAACCCAAACACACTCCTGCAAGCGCAGAACCCCGCTGTGTTCGTCGTAAATCTTCATGTGCATAGAAGTTACCCATGTGCTTCAGTTTTTGCAGGATGGGAGGCTTCAGAAGAAAACATTGCATATGTCTCCTTGCATTTGAAGGCATTGCAAAAATGCATTATGTGTGTCAATAGGTTACTAAACTTAGGGATATTTATTGGAAGATATTTATCAGAAGAATGAAAAACATTTTGTATTCAATTGATTATTTTCTTAAAAGCCTGAAAGTGTGTCCTTAACATCTTTTCCTTTTTCTTAGAAGCACAGTTTGCTGAAAACATAGCTTTGTACAAAGTGTATGAGAGTCAGCTATATTTAAACATTGCATATAGCTTGTCTCCTGTAGGTCAGATATGCTTACCAAAAGATTTCAGATTGTACATGGGAGAACTAGGCTCTTTTCAAAAGCTGGATGATTACCTCTAAAGTCTTTGGGAAAGTATTAAAAAGATAAAAGAAAAGCAATATTCTGCCTGTTGCTAGAAAGAAAATTTAAATCCTATTACGGTACCATTTTTAGATAATAATAGTTTTATCATTCATTCTGAAAGACTAAAAATAAATTTGAAAAATCAAAGTAGTGAAGAAATATCTCCTGTGCAGAAACATGTATTTGAGGAATAGAGGTAAGACACTTATATGATTTCCCCCAAATACTCACCAGGATTGTGTTACGGCACAGAGACACTTATTATTGCATAAGAATGTGTGCTATACAATCCACTCTGTGGATTTACCATGGTATATTTGCATTGTCCTCTGTAGAGCCCAGGGTGGAGCAGGTCCTTAGTCTGACAGGTCTTGTGGAAACACAGGATAGATGCAAGCCCATGTGAAAGCTGATGTTACTTATTCCAATGAGACAGCTTTATTGTTATGTTCTGATTTTATTTCCTTGTCCAGAATTTGGGCCTTGATAATGGTTTTAAGACTCACAAGATTAATAACAACAAAATTAGTCAACTGACTGTCTTCTAAAAAATAAATGTAGTTCCATTGGGGCCCTTCTGTATAATAGAGGTCCATTTTGTACCGTAGAAAAACTTAAACCATGTCTCAGTATAAAACAAGTATGTGACATCACAAAATCACTTCCATGTAATTAAATTTTTGAACTTACTGAAAAAGGCTTACAAAACCCCCCAGTATAGACTATGTATCCCCATAAAACACAATGATCCAGATGCAATTTCCAGCTCAACCAGTCTTTAAATCAATTGCCAGAACCTAGGAGGATAAACCAAAGGAAAGTTCACTTTATACTTGACTTGACTCTTGTACTGCTTCCATAAGCATCTGCTATCAGCCGGAGATAAGATATTAGATCAATCAGACCTTTAGTGAGCACCAGCATGGCTGTGCTGCATGTAAACACTAAGCACTGATAACCAAATTAAGAGAGATGTGTATTGCAATAACTACAAGGGAGCATCTTTTCTAGCAAACATGCTGGAAACGTGTTGTTACTAGGTGAGAGGACAAATGAGTTAAGACTGGATCGCAAGACATGTCTGCATATAGGGTGCAGCGAGTCTTGTATTTTAAATTAGAGAAAGTACAGCTAAGTGCAATGTAAGTTGTTCATCTTTCTCAGATAAGATTTCTAATCTATGGACTTCAGACCTGTGGAAAAAGTACAGTAATTCAAACGGTCTATTAATTTGAAGTCTTCTAACATGATTAGTTTTTAAACTGCACGTGTTTTTAGCCCAGAAACTTGCAAGATTGTCAGTAGTCTTATTGAAGTTAAGCATGGGCCCCAGTGCTCTAGTGCTTCCATGCTTTTAAGATAAACTTTTCCCTACAATCTGGGATTGATCTGTCATGAGACACTGATTTGGACAGAGGTTTAACTCACTGTTTGTTAACATTTCATAATAAGAAAACACTGGATATTCCTTTGAAAAAGGAAGATTGTTTACAGAACAAGTGAAGAAATTGATTTTAAAGATGGTTTATGGTGGTGATCCCTCTGAGTTTTTCAAGGGGTATTGGAATAAATCAGAGTTGTAAACCAGTTTTGATGCAGTCTCGTTCCCTGAAATGTAGAGGGAGGTTTATGCTACGTACACAGATCTTAATAAGGATTCCTTGTTCTGTTAGAAGTGAAAATTTTCTGTGGGTATTAAAGGCTTTCTCACTATTATCAGGCTTAGTATTTCATTCTGTGGGATTGCTTTACATCATGAATGGGAGAGAGACAAAGCAAGGTATCCACCAGCTGAAATTATTCTGAGGAACTTTCTGTTAGATCTGTATGCTGTATTGATTTTCAAAAATAAATGTGTTCTCAGAATGCACTTGTATATGCAGTGATGAGTATGTAATAGCCAACATGAATAACAATAACAAGACTAGATGTTGCTCGTGCCCTGTGATCAGCATCACACTGCTGTGACTGAAAATGAAATACTTATTCTTATTCTTTGGTACTTCTAAGTAAAGGTCTTTCATCGTGTTTCATGAAGCTGCGCTTTCAATGCTTCTGAGCTTAGTTCTGTTTAATTGCCTGCCATCTTGTTGATAACATAACATCAACTTAGTAGACAACCATTTCAGTGTTCTATACTAAGCCCACCTTTAAGAAAGCATGCTGTTTACCTGGTAAATGTAATTTTGAGATTGTTACAATAATTCTGCATGATCAGATTTCAAGTCACATTTCCTTTCTGTACAACCTTACTCTATTCCTCCTGTATTTTGAGTCTTTCAGTTCAAATTTTTTGTCTCTGCTTTTTTTGAAAAAGCACCGCAAGCAACCTTCATCCACTTACTCACACAGCTACTTCTCTGTTTGAGTCTTGTACTGTGCTGAACAGGTAACAAATGATCTTGACAGCAGGAATAATACTGTGATTCAAATCATGGCAAATCATCTTGCTTATAGAAACAGAATAAATTTTGTTTTCATTGGCAACACATATACTATTTTTGTTCTTCTATGTTGTTAGACCTGCAAATTGTGCTAGGGATACCTCAGAGCTCTATTATCCAATTACTTTCAGTGAAATCAGGGCTCAGTGCATCTTACTATGTACCACGTCTTCCTCTGCACAATTTACATGCCATCTTCATAACATTTGGCTGAGCATTTCGTATAATTTTGTGCATAATAAAAGTGTACTTCACAATATTAGTGTACTGGTACAGAGGGACCTTCAAAATATTTTGAAGTCCCTGCCAAAGATTTAATTTCTCACTGATCTGTGAAAATTATAATTACTGTAAAATGATGGTTATTGAATAAATCTCCCTTCTTCTATTAGTCTTTTTTTCTGCTGTTGAATTAAGTATTTTTGCTCAGTGACAAAGTCCTACCATGGGACTGTGTAATGCTCTCAGATTAACAGGAAGCAAAAGGATGAAAACAAAGTCCAGACTTGACTGAATTCACAGCAAGTGAGAGACAGGACTTTTTATAACATATCCTTTTCAACACTAGATTTGTGGTAGCCGGGACCTGAAAATAACAAGTATAATACGTGCAATAATAACATCCATGGAGATCTGCGGAAATTCAGATCTGTTGTAAAGCCGATAGAGGTTTAAATCCAAGGAATTATTTTATTACCCTACGTTGTTTAAAAAAAACCACAAAATGCTCACTGAAAAATTAGGTGCAGTTTTTATCTGCCTTGAATCGTTTGCTTCACTTTCTAGTCCTCTGTGAAAACCAGGCTGTTAAATTCATTATGTCTAGAGATTAACTTCAAAAGCAGATAACATCTGCTCTGTTTGTCCTTTGTTGAAAAATGAGGCTGTATGAGTTCACTGTGAGTTTTATGCTGTCTTTGCCACATAACTAGTCTGTATTAATTCCTTGAAATCACTGAATGGACAAAAAAAAAAAAATATTATAACGGTACAGTGACACAAACAGTGCTCCCCTACCTTCTCTAAAAATGGTCATTATAATCTGAGGGGCACCCATGACCAGAGGTTATAAAAAAGCTGTGAAAACTAGTATTTCCCTAAACTAAAGAATGACCTGGGGGTCGTGATAGAAGGTTCTATATGGATGTGGCAAACTCCGCTTTACCGGCTGTTTACAGTCTATGAGGATTGGACTATAAAAATGTCTGTGTGTGATTGCGCTGTATAACTGATGTTACCTACCAGGTTGTAAGCATACTCAGTGGTAGCTGTGCTTCAAGTTGTTGAAGTCCAGTTAGTAATGGAATGCATACTTTTCTGCGAGACCTCTGTTTTCTCCATCTATTTCAGATCAACTAGTGTCTCTAATGCATTCGTGAGCCTAGTTATCACCTGGTAATCGGGAAGCAGCATTCACCATAGAGGTCTGCGGTTACATTATGGATGTGGGACCTAACTATAGGATAGTTTGGAGAGACAAAACACATAAGCACCCACTGCCTATCTTGTAAGTGTGAGGGAAAGGATGTAGTTCTCATTCCCCTGGCACAGGGAGGCTGTGGTAGTCCACGGAGAGACACTGCTACACTCCTTTGGTGTATCAGCTACCTCTGTGAGAAGCTTTTTTGCTTTTTGTCTGCCTGGTGGGTGGAAATAAAGGTGTTTCCAGGGTGTTGTGTCAGAGGAAACAGCAAGGCGGAAGGGTGCAACTCCCTGGTAGCCCGGCTGTGGCTCAGCCTGCTGGCCCAAGAGAACATGAGGGTGATTTCAGCAGCAGGCTTCTTCCAGAGGGGCATAGTGCAGAGGGCTTTGCAAGCCCCACTGGGAGAGTCAAAGAGCTTCTTCTGACAGCTCAGTGATGCTGCCTCACAGTGCTGGGGTGGGAGACTGAGCTCCTTGGGGCAGAGCTGTGTGCTGATGAGCTCTGTCTCACATGGCTGATTCATGCAGTGACGCTAAGGCTGACCTGACAAGGGAAAAGGAGACCAGGTCAGAGTCACTAGGATGCCATGGTAATGGTTTGTGAGACTCAAATGCCAGCATGGTTGCTTGTCACATACTCACTGAAATATTTCCCTGGGTGAAACTGGACTGTGTGAAACTCTTTCCTGTCCTGTTTTAGTTTAGCTTCTTTCACTCAGTACCACAAGCAAGAAGCTGTCTCTCCATGTCCCTACTCCATCACATGCAGTCACTAAGTCCTACATACAGCTCCCATGTACATACTGTATGACAGGTGGCCATTTCCCTAAATAGCAAGGTTATCCAGGGGATTCACATGTGTCTGTGTTAACAAAAGCCACAGAACCAAGATATTTTTACCTCAGTAAGTTTTTGTCTTATTGCCCAAACGCTGTGAGAGGAGATTCTGTCATAAATTACAAATCCTATTGACAGCTTGCAAATAGAAATGTTGCTAAGGTTAGGACCCAAATGTACTACCAGTATCATATTTGGGTATAAACATTCTCAGTGGAGTATTTGCTTGTATTTACACTATTAGAAGATTTTAGGTTAGTGTAAAGAACTGAAAGATGTTTGGCATTAATAGTAATTCAAGGTAGGAATAAATATCAGCTCTCTACACGTCTGGGGAACACCTGCATACACTGACCTGCACTTCAGGGGTCTGATTCTTTTATCCTGCTTAGCATGAAGATCTAAAGAAAGGAGCTTGTATACCACATCAGAATTTTTTTCTTTCCTTTGAGACATAACATCTCAGCTGCAGTGCATAGTCATAGAAAGCTATGAACCACATCTGCTGAAGTGTTAGCAAAATAATAAAAAAAAAGTGTATTGCACACTTTATCTGAGAGGGTTTTTTTGTCCTTGACTTTTTGTTGGAAGATGTTTTGTGTATTTGTACATACTACTCTATGCAGTTAATGTCACAGTTATGTACATTTTAAAAAATATTGGTTATTTAATTTTGAAATGGCACACAAATGGAGAATTTCCAAAACTTGTGGTGGATTTTCTGCTTAAATCCATTCTTATCATGTGTGCATTGCTATCATACAATAACTAATGAAGTTTGCAGTAAATTATGTTTATCACTTACCATTTGACTCTCTTGTCTGTGTCCTTGCCAGCTCTCCACGGCTGTAGGGAGAGCTTTTAATATTTCAAACTTTTAATCCATTGTGAAGAACTTCCTAAAAAATAGAACCAGAACATTTTTTCCCTCTCTTTCTTGGAATTAGATCAGAAAAAGAATTCCAATATATAAACTGTAGTCAATAATAGTTATAACCCATTATCTCAAAACACTGGAGCAGGAAACACATCAATTATATTGGAGATATTTAAATTACATAATTCTTAGAGCAAATAGTTTTCAATCAATATAAATTCTACTCATGAAAACTATTAATTTAAAATGTTGAACTTTCTGACTACAAAACTGTGCCTGTGCTTATCCCAAGTGATTGACTCCACAAACTAAAAGCTACTTTTATGCAACAAGCTAACCAAGTCAAATGGCTAACAGACCATTAAAACCATTAGTTTGCATCTCCGGTAAGGGATGAGTCTTGGTTTTTCCACTAGATAAAACCTTTTTTAAGACCTGTAAAAACAAATAGAAGAAAGAGAAAAAGTCTTATGTAATAATTGTAGGGAAAAAAAATCTTCTAAAATTCTTTCAGAGGCTCTCAAAGTATGAAGGACAAATCTTCAGCAAAACACCAATATCCACTGGTAAGATGATATCAGTCTAATGCGTATCTTATATAAAGTAACAATTTGATCTTTATAGTGTGACAGTATGAAGCACAACTTCATTGTAATCAACATGGGATTAATTTCTTGCTAGCTGAAGGTAATTGTGATATTGCAAAACCTTTACTTTTCTTTCTTCCTTTTTGCTAGAAGGATGAAGCAAATGTGTTCTCAGTGTTGTAATATTTTTTTGTCAAGAGCATTCCCTTCTTTTTTTTTTCCTTCCTTTTTTTTTTTTAAATCACTCAATGACTGCTCTGCAGACAGAGCCACAGCTCCAGATACCTTGCATAAAGGAAGTTTTTAGAAAGTCTGCAAGCTACATTCCTTTGTTTAAAGGAATCATATTTAAACATTCAGGACATTTTTCCAAACACCTTGTAAGGCTTGTTATTGCTTGTAAACAACTAAGGCTGAAAGCCTCTAAAATCTCTTATACCATTCTAAAGGCATATTCTTGTTGCCAGTGTACAGCACCAGTCTGGCACCTTCAAGTATCTCTGATGACCACATATAGCAATGATGCTGGTGGACCATAAATCACCTTATATTCCAGCTGCAACTAGATTAAAAACATGGAAGTGTATTTTTTTTTAATAAGCAGTTTCTTTTTGTCAAGATCAGCCTCAGTCCTACCTAGCATGCAAAAGCAGACAGAGAGCTCTGTCTGTGCCACTGCTGCTCTCATGTGCTGGATTAGCATCACGAAGATGGGTATTCTCAGATCGTAAACTGTGCTCTCACTAATTTTGTCTGCTAAAATAAGCTCCTTGGCACTTGGCATTTCCTCTCCCCAAATGAACTTTGCTGCACAAAGTGGAAAGCAAATATTCTGTCATTTCCACACACAGAGGAAAGCGGAGTAACATGCATTGGAAGTGACATACTTTGGGGCATGGTGACAAATTGCTATAAATAGCAGTTTTCAGAGAAAATGAGTGCCCACTGTCTGCCTGTATAATATGAGGTTTCTTTCCTCACCAGGCAAGACTAGGAATAAATCTAACTACCTATTTATCCATCTACCTACCTATAAACAGTCTGTGTCCTAGGTTCTGTGACAGCTTAGAAAATGGGATATCATATAATAAAGAACACAAAGCACATTATGCATTAACATCTGATTTCCTCTCCTGCTTCAGTATTGTCTCCCAGGTGTTTTCCGAATCACCTGTGATTAAGGCAGGTTGTAAAGGTAGCTATCCTCTACCCCAGCCATCCCCTCCACATCAGGGTGCTGATGGCACTGGGAATCCTGGTCATCAGCTTGTGGGCTCCCATCTTCTAAATATTGCCTTAAATCAGAGAGGGAGACTGATCTGATTCAGCAAACTGAGCATCAAGATAGGAAATATCTCTCTCTCCTGCTTTGTTCACTAATCTGTGGAAGAATGAGTTAAATTAAAAGAAACTAAGCCACAAGGAAGACACAAGAAACATTCTTTGGTTTATTGCTGGGCTGTCTCCTGGCAGATTCATTCAGTGAAAATACAAATGCATCACTGTCGGTACAGAGCTACCTCTAACCTTTGCTTGGTCTCCAGTTTGGTTTCGCTTCGCACCAGGCTTTTAATGATAATTAGTGGAAGGATGCAGCAGGCACAACAAAGAGTAGATAGGTACTAACAAGAATAGGGAAGTAACTTGCTTTCCCTTCTCTGTGCAGTGTTGTGGTGGTGCAGCTCTAACAACAGCCCTGGCTGTAGCCCCACCACCCTAGTGACAAGGTGGTCCGGCCAT
Source organism: Gymnogyps californianus (assembly GCF_018139145.2). Classification (NCBI taxonomy): domain Eukaryota; kingdom Metazoa; phylum Chordata; class Aves; order Accipitriformes; family Cathartidae; genus Gymnogyps; species Gymnogyps californianus. Next base: position 45,350,285 of record NC_059500.1, read on the forward strand.
GCACTGTGGGACCACCCCGACCCAGCAGAGGCAGGATCTATTTTTTCTGAGACTGCAACACTGTCTACTTGCAGCATGGTGAGAGGCTTTCCACCCCTTCCTAGCTGTACAGCTGCTACTCCCTTATGCCACGACTCAGCCCCATACCTGGGACAGGGAAGGCACGTTCATGTTTTCTCTCTGTTCATGCTACGTACCTGTCTGCTTTCTGTGAAACACGAGACTGGCAATCCCTGTGTGTTAGGCTATGCATATTGCACTAGTGGCACTGTGCTGGGAGGGTCATGCTGCAGCTGAGGCAGGAGGGGAGGTGTCCTGTGTTTGTTTAACCAATGTTGTTGAAAGAGCAGCCCTGCCAGGCAGCCTTTTCTGACATCAGAAGTCCTTCTTCTTTTACACATGGGATCAGCTCTCAGGGCTCAGTGTCTTGTTTACATAATTTCATGTAGTTCTCTTTTTTTTCCTTCTTTTGCGTGCAATGTGTATGATTTAATCAACAAAGGAAGTTTCTTTTGGACTGCATTTTGATGAAGAAACTCTGACAATTCAAAATTACTTCCCCCTCCACCCCCCCATCTGAATAGTGGCTTCTTTGCCTGCAATCTTCTCCAAGCATTCCACATGGGAGAATCCAGCATTTCATTCCTGTTTTGATGAACAGCTGAGAGAAGTCCCAATACTCTTGTTCTTGCTCTTTTTCTACTGTTTCACTTCTCAGTTCACAGCAGAATTTAATTGAGTCAGAGGCTAAAATTGTGTTTGCTTACTTAACATATGAGTTTACCTCACTGCCTTATACTTCCCATACTCACTTCCATGCTGCAATTTTGCAGAATACCGTTAGAAAAAAAGCCACTGGTTATACATAGGGTTAGTCAGACCTTTACCTGAGCAAGCCCAGGCTGGACAGATTTACTTTTAAAGGTTATATGATATCTCCAACATGACTCTAATGTTTTCTAAAAGACACTCATTAACTCTTTGAATCCCACCTTTAGTCTGTTTCTTTATTAGAAGGTCCCCCTAAGCCAAATTAAATTAGGTTGCTAAAATCCCTTTTGTATTTTTGTATTCCAGAGTGTTTAACTAGGAGACGGTTTATCTCAGTAGTTCATCAGCTTTAACTGAAGAAAGACAAATATGTCACATTTTTCTTGTCAGTATCTAAACTTAATGAAATTTTGTCCCTGAATTCTTCCTTGTCTTTCTCTCAACCTTCAACCCTCTCGTGAAATCTTGCTCTTTGCCTTTCTTCCTTGCTAACTGTGGACATCCCTTGTAGTTTAGCTTCTACCCTATTCACTCTATCACTATAAACTATAGATACAGAGATCATAATCCAGCATTTAAGTATGAATTTAGTAAATAATAGTTAACTGACTGCAGAAGGATGCCTTGTGTACTCACTTTAATAATTGCTGAATTTAAGGTAAAGTTAACTCATGAAAAAAAAAAATTACTATTGCCTTCATCTGCCTAGCCACTTCCTTTTCAGCTATTTTTCTTTGTCAAACTTACTGTCTGCATCATGTCCTAAGCTATTTGTAAACTCTTTGGGGTAGCTTAGCCTTATTATCTGTTTGTGAAGCTGCCACTGCAGAGCTGCTCCAAATCTGACTAGGATCTTTGAGTGTTACTAGTAAAGTGAACATCTAGGTGTGTGAGTACTTAACCATTAGTTTCACACTGATATGTGCCATCAGATATGAATTAATCTATTACCTGAATGCATAATAAGAAATGTTTTAAAAGCTTACAGTGAAGTAAAACGTACCTTTTTCTTTGCCTTTCCAGTTGCCTCAAACGAACGAACAAACAAACAAAATTTACATGTGCCTTGGTCTTTTCTCCACCAGAGGTCACAACAACATAAGATATTGCCCTGCATCCATGTGAGCAACTGCCTTAAGAAAGGATAAATCCTTACTATTTGATCCCTTAAAAGTTGACAGAACTAAGGCTGCTAGTGGAGTTTCAGGTCAACTGGGAATTCATGGGAATGCCAGAAGTTTGCTGATGCAATGTTTGGACTAAAGTACAAGCTTTGCTGTGCTGTGGCTATCTAAAAGGAACAAAGAATTTAAAAGGCCATCTGAAATAGTGCATGGGAAAATTCAGTAAAAAAAAAATCTTTCCAACATTTGTTTGTTTTTCAGATATAATAACTGGTAGTATAACTGCTTGGGAATAAGTCTGTTGGTTTCTATTTTTAAAAGCAGCATTGCTGAATCATATAGTCTGACCCATAGGTATTTTGCAGGTCAAAATAGTCCATATCCCTTATTTCAAACATGACAATATGTAATACTTGTTCAAAAAGCCAGCTTTAAACATCATTTATAGGTACATAGAAAAGGCAAAATGCAAAATCATCACAGAGAGTTTTCATTTCAGAAGCCTCTATTTGAGAAGGGAAAATAACACCCTTTGTCTTACATGTCTTGTTTAAAGTAACTGAGCAATGATTTTTGTTTTACTGGATAAATGCATAGATATGTGGCAATATTCAGATAGAAAAGCCTCATCCAGAATAATTTGGGAAACATTTTTGCAAAGCAAAGATGTTTGGACAAACTGTAAATTGTTATTCGCTCAGTGCAGGTAGCAAACAGCTCTGCAAAGAATTCAGCCGTACCCCATATTATGGAGCATCTGTAATGGCCCAAAAACCACAATAATGAGAAATCACATGCAGAGATATGATTGCCCATGTAGTTAAGTACAACACAGCTTCAAAAGCTGAGACATCTGTTGCAGGAGGTTACAGGTACCTATCCCTTCTTTCCCACATCAGGAGTGAACAGGATCAAAAATACCTCAGATTACACCTTTCCATTCTGTAACACAAAACAAGTATGAAGGTGCAGGAAGGATCTTATTTCCAACACAATGTAAGGCAGAGGGGCAGCCAGGTTCCACGCACAGCAGTGGTATATCCAATCCTTACTTTGTATTTTAGTTAACTACAACAAATGAATGTACCATGGCAAACAATACTCCTCCTAGACAACCTCTAGCATTGCACTAGAAAAGACAAATATCACCATAACTCCAGCTACCACTGTGCAATGCGGAGTGAGTTCTTTCTGTCTCTGAAGAGTTACAGGCAAACTAAAATAGTATGGGAATCTGACAGCAAGAAACAAGGAAAGCTAACTCCAGGGAAGTAAGAATAGAAAACCCAGCATCATCAGGATAATTTTCTTCACTGTATTCATGGCTAGCAATATTTTATTACTTATGTGGGATTATTTTTCTTCCTGTGGTGTTTTATGATGTGCCAAAGATACACAGCAGAATTGCTCATGCTACATTTCAAGTGATGGTACCGTCTCTGCAAATGTGGTGAACTTTGGTTACATCCCAGCACGGCTGCAGGAGACTCTGCTGCTTGAAACTGCTCTTTTAGTTTGGATCCTCTTTCTAGGGTTAGTCTACGAACAAACACATGGCTGTTCAAAGTGACTCAGTTGAGACCTCTTTGCTGGATGGTCAAGGAATTAATTAGTGGATACTTTTCCTGTGTCAGCTGCACCCAGCTGAGAGATACAAAGTAAGGAGCAGTAGCTGAATCCACAAACAAAATAGGCGTTTAACTTCCACTTTCATTATGTGTATTCAGAATTACAGAATAAAAAATTTCCCTTTCTTGCTGCCTTGCCTGAAGTTATCTGAGTTTTCTGTGAAAACATCTTTCCACTAGCCAAGTTACCCTGGTACCCAAATGTCTACTAGAGCATGCATAGACCTGCTTAAAACTTGATAGCTACAAGTGCCGAAAGCTAGGTCACACAGTATAGCCTAAATTACACCGAGAGTAACAAACTCAGATTCAGGCTTAAATCCTCCAGCTTTAAGCGTGTAAGCGTTGCAGAGCGTGACTAACACTGTGTGAACAGTGAGGCCTGTGCTCCCCTTTTTCTGTGCTAGGGTCCTGGTGGTGAATGGATTTTGTTAGGACTCCAGTTTCAAATCTCTGGTACCAGACTTTTCCCAGTGTCTCTTCTCTCTCCAGGAAATGCTGATACAGCAGCCTGCTCTGTAGATGGCACTTTCTCCTTTCCTCCTGTTTCACTTGCAACAAAACATCCTTTCGCCAGAGGTTAAGTCAGAATGACTCTGGAGCCTAGTGATTATAGGGGCTATTCCCTGCAAACGCAGGAAGCTGGCCCCTAGTCTGTGCTGTGTTTAGCTGCCCCATTACTCTTGACTGTTTTGCAATTGTTAGCTCAGTGCTTAGTATACAAGCTTTTGCAGATTTCATTTCAATGTTCTTAATATGTCCGCTTGGATACTGAGAGCTCAGGGCACCTCCTGCAAATGTTCGTGGACAGAAGGGTTCCTTCCAGTTAGACTGCAGCCCTGAGCAGGGTAACTTTTATGCTATTTTGTCAATCTCCCAGGAGTTCACAGGTGTGTTCTAGGAGGGATTTCAAGGAAGAGTAAATAAAAAAAAATGTTTGTTTTTTTTAAATATTTTAACTCAATTGTACTGTAGCTCTACTCACAATTTATACGGGATTGTGGCATAAAAAGTATGATTTTCTCCCAGTCAGAAAATGAAATAAAGAATATTTCAATCCTAGGTTAAAATAGGATCATTCCTGGTTCTGCAGTAACTATATCATTGTTCATTCATCTGTTTCTTATTTCACTGACAGATGAGGCGAGTTAAAGTAATGTTGTGCCATCACCTCCTTGAGGCTACGAACATTTCCTTTATATAAATCCTTCTGCAGGTATTCTTTTGACAGATGATTTTTCTTCATATATAGATGTATTTTTTTTGTTGAGGAAGTGTTTGTATTGCATTATGGCAAAGGAAAAATTTATTTACTGTGAAGAGGAAACAAGACCCATCTGTCACAAATGTCATAGCAGTAGAATCAGATTTCACAGATAAGCCATTGTTCAAAGACTTCTTGAGATCCACATTAATAACTACATCAAAGATTGAGCTGAATGGCATCCTACCCATTAGTAGGTTATCTGTGGATGACTCTGCTTTTTTATGCAGCTATTTCTTAAGTATTGACAAGAAGAGAGAAAATATAAAAATCTGAAACATAAATTAAATTAAATAAGTTAGCTCCTCTAACCTGGCTATACAGGTTCTCAAATGGCTTCTTCTCCTTTGCTGACTACAGAGTGTCACTGTAAATATTACTGATGTCTGAGGGCCACGTTGTGGCTTTTTTGCCTTATGTACTTGCATTTCTTTTAAGTTTAATCTTAATTATGAATTCCCTGAATCTGTCCATTATGCTGAGTTTGTTCCACGTAATCTTTTTGCTTAATTCTAAATTCTTCATATATATGCTGATCTGTAGCCTTCTGGGATATGTATTCCTTAAGGAAATAAATAAGGAAGAGCTATAAAGCTTAGGAGCTGGTCTTTTTAGAAGCTGACCAAAAAATATCATGGGGTGGAATGTTTAATTTATTGTCACTTTCAAATGTTGTAACCAAAAATTCTTTCTTACAAATGCTAAAATATCATAATTGCCTTAATTTTCCAGCCTATTACATAATATGAGATATTTTCTTTCTATCTCTGCAAAAGGTTCAGTGTATTTTTCTGCATCAAATCCCCTTTGACTTTTCTGTTAGCATATCTGTTCTGTGGGCATATATATTTTCTCCCTTCTCAGTAAGGATTCTTAATTTACTCTACATCTTTGCTCCTGATTGTTTTTTCGAGCTTTACTTTTTAAGCCCATAAAGGTTTGGGGAGATATAATCTTGTCCACCTTATTCACTGGAGTCCCTCTGCCTTCATCTGATTATTATGAACAAGATTTGACCTTAGCATTATGGATTTTGCTAGGTGGTTGTAGTCCACTGCCACGCACACTCACAGATTTGTGCATCAGTACTTTAGAGCAGCAAGTTTTCTCACAGAGAGCATGATGACTAAAAAGTAAACAGATATTTTCTGTTTAATCATGTAATGTCTTATTTATACAATGAGAATTTCAGTTTTAAATATTTAACTTGTTTCTGGATTCTCTCAACTGCTGTGCTCTTTTTTCTGTCCTCACATTTGTTATACATTTCCCTGGTTGAATACCATTATTAAAAGTCTCACCTTCAAAATAATTTATTCCATGCAGCATTCAAGAGAAAGATTAGTTTTAAAGATGTCCATTTGGTTTGTTTAAAAATTAAAGAGCTAAAATGCATCTTTCAGATAAAACATGCTTTTGGAAGTTAAAGCAATAACGTCACGCAAGCAACCCTGAGGCAGTAAAGCACCAGACCACGATGAATAGCTGGTTCTTCTATTCAGAGCATAGCAATGCTCACAGGAGATGTTTACCTCAATCACATGGATATCCGGAGCTGTCAAAATTAATGCTGGTGACAGCTGACACCCCTAGAAATCTTCAGTTTAAAAAGTCTCTTTGTGGATGAGAGTGAAAATTTTGTATAGGCTATAGAGTTCAGGCTGGTCGCTGTCGTTGACAAGTCAGTGCCAGCATGGACAGTGCTGAGTGCTTGATTTACCAGTCAAAAATGATGTCAGACTCTGCTAGATTTGGTGGTTATGGAAAGTTTCAGTCTGTTAGGAATCGATCACTTTAGTACACAGCTAGCTTCTCCCGTACAGCTCTTCATATAACATGAAGGAACTCCTAATGAGCTGTGAATCTCTTCTTTCCAGCTGCAATAGTGACATAAAACCGCACAAAAATCTGAGTCAAACTGACTCACCCCACTCTCCTCCCAGGCAGCTGCTTGTGTGCTAGGGAAGTAGGCACAGAAGGAGCCAGTGAAACTGCTATGACCTTGACCTGGACAAGTATGTTTGGTGTGAAGGAGAAGGCATATGTATTTTTCTTCTTATAGGTCCAGTATATCCAAGTTTTTAATTTTCGTAATATCCTTTATGAAACAAAATTCTGCCATGTTTTGTTCTTGTAAATATAATCCATAATACAATGACTTACATATAAGCTCATATTTGTATATCAGTTGCACAGGATTAGTAATTAAATGCAGTTTTTTGTAAGCAAAGTATTTACAGAAAAAAATAAGAATTAAGCAAATAGGCAGTAAACATGTACAACAAATACATCTCATAAAAAATTAGTCATTTGGCTAAATAAGGTTTAAAAAGTGTCTTCCAGTGTCCATAAAGCCACATACTTATATAGCCCAATTTCTAGCAGCAAATAAGCCAGTGGAGGTTAACTATTCAGTCTACATATTCATGGAGGCAGGGAAAAGTGACAGATAAAATGTTGAAGGTTTTGCAAGGGCTCCCTTGTTTAGTGGTGCCTAGTACATCACACACAGAAAAGAAAACAATAGTAGGTGATTCCTGAGATAGTGACATATTGTCAGACATGATCTGTCTTGTATCGGTGAATATTGTAAGGCATGGACATTTTTCCTTTTGTCAAAGATAATTAAGACCTCTCTGAAGAGGAGTGCAGTGACAGTGCAGGCTGAGGAAACATATTGTGAATGAAACACACACTTTGCTTTGTTGAGTGTAAGGTTTAGGTTCCCAGGATACTTTCTCATGGAGATTGACCTCTCCTTAGTGTTAATGGCACCAATTGTTTGCTTTTGTTTGTTTGCTGAGGTCTAGAGAGAAAGATAATGAAACTTACTTTTTCCATCCACAAATCAGCAAAATACAAGATATGAAACATGCTGTTTATTAGACTGTGAAGTTTCTTTAGCTCTACAGAGAGGACTGGTTTTTTTACCTATTTCTATAACACCATGGCTAATTGTCCATGTAGATAACTCCACAACTGTTTTTCACAATCATATTGACATTATTTATTATGGCATTCATCATGGAAAGCTAATTTCGTATTAAACACCTCCTTTATATAGATGTGTCGTGGTTTAACCCCAGCCGGCACCTAAGCACCACACAGCTGCTCACTCACTCCCCCCCCAGTAGGATCAGGGAGAGAATCAGAAGAGTAGAAGTGAGAAAACTCGTGGGTTGAGATAAAGACAGTTGAATAGGTAAAGCAAAAGCCGTGCACACAAGCAAAGCAACATAAGGAATTCATTCACCACTTCCCATCAGCAGACAGGTGTTCAGCCATCTCCAGGAAAGCAGGGCTCCATCACGCGTAATGGTTACTTGGGAAGACAAAATGCCATAACTCCAAACGTCTCCCCCTTCCTTCTTCTTCCCCCAGCTTTATATGCTGAGCGTGACATCATATGGTATGGAAAATTCCTTTGGTCAATTGGGGTCAGCTGTCCCAGCTGTGTCCCCTCCCAACTTCTTGTGCACCCCCAGCCTACTCGCTGGTGGGGTGGGGTGAGGAGCAGAAAAGGCCATGACTCTGTGTAAGCACTGCTCAACAATAACTAAACCATTTCTGTATTATCAACACTGTTTTCAGCACAAATCCAAAACATAGCCTCATACTAGCTACTATGAAGAAAATTAACTCTATCCCAGCCAAAACCAGCACAAGGTGTTAACAGAGAGGTAGCCATGGAGCACAGGGGAGTATGTGCATCAAGAGCAGGAGGCTGAAGTAGTAGAAACCTTACTGCTTTTCCCATTGCATATTAGATGCCATAAGGGGAGACTAACAAAGAAGCTATATGGGGGTTTTTTTGCTGAGGTGGAATTTGGGTATGTGAGCTGAGAGTGCTCCTCTCCTCTACCTCCTTACTGTTACCTTGTGATTGTTCCCCCTCATTTGTGATCAAGCTTGAGAACAGGCAGCCAGCACGTGGCATGGAGAAGGCACTTTGTACCCAAGAGCTTCTTTGTTGTTCTGCTATTTAACTTGGTCTTGTAAAAGGTTTCACCTCTTTCTTAATCATGTTGTTTTGCCTTTAGACCTCTACAGCCGCAACAGCAGTAATGGTGAGTGCTTGTATCTCCTTCCTCCTTCTGACTGAATCTCCCTCATGACACGTGGATATGTGGAGCTGTGACTTCAGGTTCCTTCTGCTAGCTTTCGTCAACCCATGCCCAAGGCCTCCCATATTCAATAAACAGAATGCCTTTAGTGCTCAGGACATTAAAAATGAAATACTTACCTTTATTTTATTTTAGAGAATTTTGACTTAGTACACATAGAAGAAACAGAAGACTGATTTTCCCTGGAAATTCCCCACTAGGAGAAAACAATAGGTTAAGAATATTGAATAATAATTAGTATATTAATATTGAATAAGTAATTTTCAATGAATGTTTACTGTATATATTCATCATACTTCTCTGCTGGACAAATATCTGTAGACAGATTATGATTTTCTTGTGTTCATTCATCATCCAAATGTATGCATTAGCAGTTTTCCCTGTAGTTTGAACTTGATCAATGTGGTGTATGAGGGCCCATGCATTGTGTTGAAAATAAGTGCTCTGTTGATTGGTGATGAGGATTTATAAGAGGATTGCATGGATTCTTTTCCTTGAGGATTGCTGGAGATGGAGAAGGTCACAGAATCTTATGTCTTTTAAAGATTGCTATCAACACAGTGTATAAGCAGGGTCAAAGATTCTTTATGTAAGACTCAGCTCTCTAATAGGCACTGTGCTTAGTAATACATGCTATTTGTCCATAACATGAGTTCTAAAATATGTGTTGATGTGTCTATGCATAGGACATTTATAGTCCAAATACAATGTTCACATGACACATTTCTTCCTTCACACACGTATAGAGTCTTCCTTGGTTCTTGAATATAGTTAATTGTGGACAGTGTTGCTTGTTCTCACTTGGTTCACTTATTTGCTTGTCAGACATTCTTCTCTTCAAAGGGCAATAGATCTTTAATCTTGCTCAAATTTTGCCAGTCTCATTGTTGCTGTCATCACAGGGTGTGCTCCTTGGTCCTAAATGTGGTCACTACGTGTAATAAAGAGCTATAGTCAGAAAGAACGTAGAATCCATATTACTGGAGTCACCTACCTGCAAGGAGCCCATAGGTAAGGCCTTGACAGCTTGTACCATTTGGAAAGGTATAATGATACAAAGGCATTATTCTGTTTGCCACAGCTGGATTTGTGCTGTATGGATCATGCTATATTATCAAAGCTTCTTAACAGTCCATGAAAAAGGCACTGGTGGCTAAGGGATTTTTCTGCACTGACAGTGAGAGGATGGTGCCCAGTTTCAGTAGTTTGTTTAATAACTTGAAATGCTTCCCAGAGTTTGTCAAATTGCTCTCTATGTCCAGAGCCATCTTGGATTGGGGTATATTGAGCATTTGTAATTGTCAAGTTATTATTTAGTCATAATCTTATACTCCACATAGAACTATAAGCAATATGAGGATATAAACTAAAATAATTAAACAAATCCTCTGCTTGTTGCTGTCTCTTCTAGCTTGTTTGCTTCTGAATAACCCTCAGGACTAATACATTTTCTTGGAAGAGTTAGCTACTTCTATTCCACTCCCATCGAGGACAACCTTATTGTATTTTGGTTAATACTTCTCCCAAATCTCTCTGCAATGCCTGCTAGTAACGTGTAAAAGCAGCTGCGATCTCTTCCTCTTGCATGGCCAGTTTGTTATACTGTGTATGAATCATCTTTGTTGCTGCCTTTTGAGGACTGTTTCACGAGTTGGATTTTCAACAGTCAAACCACCCGATACTCAGTTCTGTTTATTGGATCTTTATGCCTGCCCAATTTTTCATGCAACAAGTGATTTATATCCTTCCTACAAGACTATGCAGCATTTTATTTGACTGAGTCAGTTTATGTTGTGCTTCCAGATCTTTAACTTTTGTTTCCAGAGCAGTATATTCATCAAGCCACTGTTTTTCTCTCAGCATAGCAAAGGTTATAATTCAGTCCTTAGAGCCTCCCACCAAGTTCACAGGGAACTATTATTCACAAATTTTCAGAGACTCTTTTTTTGCTACTTTATTTTAAAGTGGACTTTTCCTAATAAGAAGTTATTTAAATCTTACTTTTCAGTAGGGGAACAGATGGAAGACAATATTAACACCAAGAGAACTGGAGCATGACTTGAATGAGAAGAGGGAGAGCAGAAGGATCAGGCAGGACAAATACAATCTAACAGCAAACTTGATGATGGAGGGGCTAGAGAAGGACAGTTCATCTATTAAAGCCCTTCATGTTAACTCTTACAGAATTATAATTAGATCTTACAGGGAGATCTTTCAGAATCTCAAGGTGATCCTTAGTTTTGCTTTCATTCCTCATCAAACTCCTTATACTTCTGCTATTGCTCCCTTCCTTTCTCCCTTTTCTGCACTTATCTTTTCTGTCCCAGATGGAATATCCCATTCTTCTCCCCCTAAGCCCTTTTGCCTGCCAAGATCTCACATCTTTCAAATTCCTCTCTAAAACCTACTTCATCAGGGAATTTTCACTCCTTATCCAAGCCAGATGCCTTTCTTGCTCTGAATATTTTTTCCATATCTTCTCTTGTCTGTCTTAAGACCTGGATATCTGGCAGTTGAGGATTATCAGTAATTTTCTGTCTTGAGACAGAATGAGAATTCCTCACAGCTTCACTATTTTGACTGAAATAGCCTGAGGGTGCCTTTATCCTGCTGTTGCCATTCAACAGCTTCCCCCCTCTTAAAAAAAAAATAGTGTGTTAGGGGCAGGGGAGGGGGCAGGGATGGCCTCAGAGATGGCAAGACAATGGCTTTAAGGATCCCAAGTTTCTGGGACTTGGTTTTCTATATGGTATAAAATTGCCTGAAACAGGTAACTTTCCAAGAAGACTGCAAAAGCACCTCCTTGGTCATACTCTCATGAAAATTACAGGTATGCATTCAATAGTGTTAAGGGGATAGAAAGGTAGTTCACTGGAAAAAGAAATAGTCCCATTCAAATCTGCTGGGATTTTGCTGTACGTTATTTATTCAGGCACTCAGTGCCTTGGAGAACAACATGAAAAATATCACCATTTCAATCCAAACATAAAATATAAATTTAGTAATTGCTGCTGCCTATAGTAGTCAGTTTTCAGGGGCTCTGAAAGGAAGTGCAGCAACTTCACTTCTCTTGTTAATTTTTATTCTCTGCGAAGTGCTGACTACAACTTCACTGACATTATAAGCAATATTTACATAGAGATCAACTATTGCTCTTCTCGTGTTTCATCCTAGTAAATTTCCATGGTGCTGCTTTGCCGTGTAACAGAGGTAACATGATAGTGATTCAAGCCCAGAAAGAAAGGGCCTCCTTAATTACCTGTGTGATATTTGCAGAGTTTAAGCCCTCATTTATTCCTGCCCAGATTGGGTGACCACAAGCCACCGTACCCATGTGCAGATATAATGCAAAGACATAGCAAAGATATTTCACTGTCAGATGGAATCTTTAATACTATGAACACAGTTACAAACACTCTTAATTGTGAAAAGACATTTCTTGTACTCACAGAGATTGTATTAGTACTAATAGTGTGTGCATTGTGGAGAGAAATCCACTCCTGACCTTGACTCTGAGTTAGTAACCAGGCAGTTGAGGAACAAATGGGACCATATTCTGAAATTCTTCTAGGTTGGACACTTTGCCATGCACTGTGAACTAATGTGCTCTTGTAAGGTAAGCCAGACTATGCAATTTATTGAGCCCTTGTTTGCCTCCTTCAAACATATCTCAAGTGCTTTAGGCAAACACACACATATTGAATTCCTCAAACTTACTAGATGCCAAAAGGTGTATCTCTTTACATTGGCATCTCTTGGGAACAAATTCAGTGTGTCATCAGATTAACCCAAAGCTATACTTGGCACTCATGAACAAGTTGGGTGCTTCACCTTGGTTGAATGACAGTCTTTGCCTTCTTTTGCTCTTCTCTCTCTCTCACTCTCTCTCATCCGTAATATACACATGGAAACACTTCTCTGACTCAAGGCTTTTGAAAAAATGAGACCTTAAAGTCACTAATAGATGCTACATTTTGATCACACTGAAACATTTAAATTGACAAAACAAGACCATTGCCAGCTTTCTTCTACCTGTAAATAAGAGAAAGACTCTGTCAAACAAGAACTAAAATAGATTTACAATGTTACTGAGAACAGTATTAAAATATTTTAGGTATTGTAAAGAAGAATGCAAATATACATGCAAGGGTCAAGTTGATCCTTCTCCTATACCCCTCTATTTATGTTGTGTTTTCCCTTTCCTTGGGTTATATTTCGAAGTCGTTCTTTGCTTGTGCTTGCAGTTGCAGGCAGCATAGCCTGGTAGGACTGGATTTGCAGTCCTATGCTGCAAAAGCACACTGTGAGGAGATGAGAACCAACCACCCACATATAGTACATATTCAGAGGGGAGTTGTTTCAGACTAGCCTTAGTCTGCTTCTTAGAGCTGAATGGTTATTAGTGGTTGAATCATACCAGACGCAGGCCAAATATCGAAAAGGCACCCAGTTGTGCTCCCCTGTATCACTCTTCTGTATGAACCAAAGAAGGTAAGTGGGGATGATCAGGAACATAATTTCAGAAGTGCACTCCAGATCCAAATCAAAATGCAAATGCAGACTTACTGTCATTTGGCTTATTTATCCTCCTTTGAGACTTCTACAATTGACTTCAGCAAAAGTAGAATTTGGACAGTAGAGATTTATGAAGACCCCTACCTGCTCCACATGCTGCTTTTCATCTCTTTTAAAATATTTAATCTTTCATTGTATCCAGGTTTTCTCTAATACTATGTTCATTACCACTTTTAAAGTCTTTTGGAGTGCTTTGCCATTCTTTTCTTCTCTGCAGCTTATTTCTTTAGGAATTTTTCTTTTCCCTTTATTTGGCATTTATTTTGATTTCTGTGCTTTCTTCTGTACACTTTCCTCTGCTGAACAATCTCTGCTAATTATTGCCACAGTATATTTTTACTTTTGATTCACTCTTCCTTCTTTTCCTTCTTCTGTTATTTTGTTACTTGTTTCTTGATAAAGGACCAGGATTGGGTTTGTTTGACAGCTATGGCTAATGAAATTATTTCAGAGGCATATGTATGAGATTTGGAACTGACACCTTTCAAGAACAGACAATGTTGAGACTTGTGGAGAGATATACCTGTGCCACAAGTCTTATGTCCAGTTCTTAACTTCATGAAAAAAGGCATCCAGAGAAGAGTCATAGGGTGCAAGCCTGATCTGGGTTTTGTTTAACTATCTTATGGGAAAAAAAAAAAAGACATGCATATCCAAATGAACAAAACTTCTTTCCTTTCAATACTGTACAAATTCTCCGTACTTGCTGCTTAAAAATGTGTGGTGTGCTATGTTCTTACTAATGGGCAGAGCTTGTATGTAAGGTTGTATGTAAGGCTGACCCTCTCTAACAAGAGACGAATTGTGGCTCTGGATTCAGTCCAGACAAAATATGACCATGTCAGTAGCAGGCTATGTAACTGCTGTACTTGGTGTCTGTAGACCACTGTCCCAGAGCTTATCTGGTGGCTGCTGATGATGAGTGGCCGTCGGAGGGTGCTGATAGCTGCGCTGGCAGAGAATTGTGAAACACCGAAGCTGCACAGACTGAGAGACCTTAGAGGTTATGATCAGCTTGGGACGCACATGTCTGCAGAGGGCCTTTATGAGAATAAACAGCTATATGAAAAAGAGAGGATGAGGAAAAAGGATGAAGGGAAATAATGGACTAGAGGAGGAAAGAGGAGGGAGGAAAACATGCAAGTTATATGCAGGCATATCAGTACAGGAAAAATGGAGCAGGTATAAATCACAAAGGAGATTGCCTTCCCTCACCTCCCCTTCTCTTCTTTCCCTTCGATATTTCTTGCTTGTTATCTGTTAAGACTTTTTTATATACTTATCATTACAAAGCCAAGTGCTGGCTCTTTGCAAATTGACCAGTGTTCTGTGTGTCCATATTTTTCCATTTATAATACTGTCAAAAAATTAGGGACTTTAGTCTCCATATAGCCAATACAGTATACTTCTGATGACCTGAACACATCACTGAGACAGTAGTGCCTCTTTAAGGATATAAAATACGCGCTACATAGTGCCCAGTGGTAAACCAGTGTAATAGAAAAGGCTAATAAAAGGAGCAATATTAGGTTTTGAAGGTGGATTTTAATATAGTTTAATATTATCCAGATTACATTTGTGTAGTATGATGAACAAATTCAGTAGTCTAAAAATATATCTAGAAGAAGTCCATTATTTTTGAAAGACACAGAAGAGTATCTATCTGCTAATTACTCATAAGTGCTTTTGTTAAGGCCACAAAGAAAAGAAAATGCAAAGAGAGCTTGCCATCTAATGTTTAGAAGAGCACATAAATTCGAACTGTACCTGTAGAATATATTGAAAAAGGAACATTTTCATAGCACTACAGACACCTTCCACTGAAAATAAAAAATAGTTCTTTCTGAACATGAATTTCAAAACTAGTTAGCTATGTACCACACATTAAAGTTTCCTTTTCTCAGTTAATCACATTAAAATTTTCTACATTATTCTTTATATTGTTAATGAAAGCAAGTACCTCCTACACAATCAGAAAGCAAAAAAGTTAATGAATAATTTGGGATATAAAACTTTTCAGAATTCAGATAGCTTTTCCAGATATATTTGAAGATGCTAAATTCTGCACCTCAAGCAGCATTATGAGTTCTTCTGTGGGATTTTGATTGTGACAGTCTTAACTTCTGTGTATTCATGAAGGCCATATTCTCCCCTAGATAAAAGAGAACCAAGAGCAATATTTATGCTAATGCTTTTTATATGAGTTATGTCCTGGATGGGATTTTCGGTGGTGCTGTGCAATTGGCCAGATGTATAAGAATTATACTGGACGTATTCGGAAGACATCTGTGCAGCTAGACAGCTGCTGGAAGCCTTTAGAAAAGCTACAGCAACTGTCTACTGAGAAAAGTGGGAGAGAGGCAATTTCATTTCTGTGCAAAAGAATGGCGTTCAATCAATTTAGTGCATTTGTAAACTGGGTTTCTGTGCAGCAAATCAGGCACGTTAGGTCTTCACAAGTGTGCTCAACAAGGTATTCGCAAAGGCCTTCCTCTGATGTCAAGAGTTTTCTCCAGAGTCAAAGAATAGATGCTTCATCTCAAGTGAATGGGGGACATAATTAATCCACTGTGAAATCTCCCAGACAGTGAAGAACACTTAAATCTTACTGACACGTTATTAGCATGATTCCATCTTTATGTTTTACATGATGAGATGAAGCTTGCTTGTGTGCCTAGATGTTTGACATCTGACGCAGTCAAACTATTTAGACATAATTGATTATTTTATAGAACAAGGGTTTGCTAATGTATAATGTTATCCAGCTCTCACTGCCATCTTACTAGATAGATACATATCTATGCAAAACAGAAATCTGTGCTCAGGACTCTTGTGCTGTGGGAAAATGTTTACTGATTCTCTTAATTTTTGAAGAGGCATTCTGTTAGTATGTGACATTCAGTAGTTTAATTCATAATGGTATTACCATTCCAAGAATTATACAGGGAATTTTATTCTGGGATTCAAGGAAGTCAATGGCTTGACACAGTGACTTCCTGATTATTTCAGTGCACTTGTTTCACACATATTTCCCCCTCTCCTAAAACTGATTGCCACATGTTTACAAAAACTTTTTCCATGGCAGAGATCTATCTGGTGCTAATTCCTTCCTTGCCCTTTAGCAGGAATATTTTTATTGGTCCACTAATTGTGATTTTGAACCAAGCATTAGGAAAAACTTCATTTGCACAAAAGCTTAACTCCTTCAAAATGCACTATTATAGAAAATATTAATCTTTATGATACCCTATTATTGTTTTCCTGTTATTTCCAGCAAATAAATCCCCAAAATATTTCTGCAAAAGGCTGTAATTCAGAATTGATGATCTCCCAATTTTTGGCACCCGGCAAATGCAAAACAGTCCTTGATAGTAATGGCCTAAATTATTGGGTTTTTTCACTTTGACATTTTCTAAAGCTCTCAGCATTGGCATAACTCCCTTTCCTTTGAAGTCAGTGGGAGCTTTGCCATCAGGAGCAGATTGAGTCCAGTGATAAGCAAGCATGAAAACCCTAGCCTTTATCTCTTACAAAAAAATATGAAGAAAGAGAAAAAGAAGCTCTGAAGCACTTCACTTGCACATATATTTTTAATTACTTCCATTGTTCATTAAAAGCACTATGCACTTGGCTTAATAAAAGCAAAAACTTACATGTCTTGATTTTTATTCATTGCTTTAAAAATAATTTGTTGTTCCCAGATATATGGCATTTTTAACAAAGGACTGCTTGTGATTTACGTTCCAAAAAAACCCAGAAGACATAATTCTACATAAGGTAACGAACCTGTATGATATCAAATGTTTCATGATGTAACACATTACATGATTCTCTTGCTAATATGAAGATCAGGATGAATACAGGTAAGACAGGACAGGATCCAAATTGAAACTGGACTAAACCTTAGAAATTTGAAAGAACTTGATTAGCTTATCATTTCTGTATA
Organism: Gymnogyps californianus; assembly: GCF_018139145.2. Classification (NCBI taxonomy): domain Eukaryota; kingdom Metazoa; phylum Chordata; class Aves; order Accipitriformes; family Cathartidae; genus Gymnogyps; species Gymnogyps californianus. The sequence goes on from NC_059500.1 coordinate 45,367,717, forward strand.
CTCCTCCACTTCTAGTTTGGGAAAAGACCAAAGGTCTGAAGACTATAGAAGACTATTTTTGTCGTAACTTTTGACCAAGCTGGAACGTACTGTAAAAACATTGTTGTCACAAGACTTTTAAACCAAAAACTTTTGTTTAAATCAAGGATTTTGAAATGTCTTGTGTTTTTAAAAACCTAGCATTTAAAGGGGATTCCACAAACTACACGCGTATGTTTTCATGCGAATGACACTTTCTATATATATGCAAAAACTGTAAACCATAAACACAATTATCAGTTTTGCATATCAGTAGACCACAAGCTATTAAAAACGGTCATTTTGAAAAAGTGTGTATCTAAGTAAATTTCTTATTTGTTTTACAGAGGAATTCTTTGCTTGACATTGTCTCTGACAACATGAAGCCTCTAAACACCATATAGACTAATTTGACAACACCTCAAACTGGGCATCCTAGTTATCATTGTTTGAAGTTGGGTTTTGGAATTTCATTTTGCAGTTCCTGTGAATCTACATTTTTAAAAGTATTTACTTACATTTCTCGTCCGTTTCCTGACATCTTAAATCCTCCAAAAGGACACTGAGCAGACATTGCACTATAACAATTAACCCTGGAAGAACAGGAAAATTACTTCTGACAGTGTTGAAACAACTTTTTTCACTTCTGAAAAATCAGTGTTTTTCTGTTGACTGTAAAAAAACCTATGGTGATATTCACAAACTATATCTGAGTAATATATTTGCAAAAATATGTTTAGTTCAAGGTTCAGAGAAACAAAGCATTACCAGATATTACACTTATGATCAGGGTTCTAACACTCATCAAGGGTCTTCAAGCAGAGTGACAGTCATATACTTCTCTGATAGTTATGATAAAATTCCTTCCTAACTAGTGCATAAGCTCTCAAACCAAAGACTAGTCACTGGTAAGTTTTCTGCAGGTATGCTTCCAGTAGATAAATTCAGGATTGCTTCAATATATTTAGGAAGTTTTGCTTGGTTCTACTCAATGTTAAACCATATTCTGTATTGTGATTGAGAAAAAAAATACAATAATGAGTAAGAAAGGAATTTCACAGGGAATTTGTAATATGAAGAGTTTTGGCAGAATGTGCATCCTGCTCCCTCGCTGAGAAGCTCTTTTTGTCTTGCAACGTTGTCAAATCAGAGATTCTCTATTTTCATATCTTATAATTTCTCCCGCTGCCAGTCTACTGGTTTCAACAAAAGATATTCTGCTCATAGTTAAGGATTCCTAGACAGACCAGCAATCACGTAAGAGTAAAAAACAAAGATTCTACTTTCATTTTAAACTTTCTTCCATTTAAAGAATACCAACTCCTAAGTCAAAACTCTTAACTTATTTTTAGAAAGTGTATGTTTTTAGGTCACAGGACCTGGGCAGGAATTTGTGCTGGTTGCAAGTTCTTTCAGATAAAAGGCAAATTGAACACAGGTTTTGTGTTCAAGTAAAATTGGCTGTTCTCTTTCTGATACATTGAGATAACTGTAGGGAAATGTAGGTCTCTGTCAGTGATAGTCATTAGACTCAGTCTGCTATTCCTTCAAGCTTTCATTCTTGCCTCTCTCAGCCTTTGCCTTTCCAGCTCCACGTAGTTTGCCTCTTTCTTTTCCATCGCTGGAAATAGTTGTCCTTGTACTTGTAGCAGTTCTCCCCCACTTGTGTTTCCTTCCTTTTTCAACCACATTTTATCAATCTTTTCCATCACAGGTGGATGTTCTGCCTAGGCTAATGACCACAGAACTTCAGGTAATTCATTGCTTTACACAGTACAGAAAATGATCCCTGCAAATTAAGTATGTATTGGGCTATCCCCAGATCCTGAACCGAAAGAAAAGTGGCACTCTCACTGTATTTCCTTTTGTCTCCTTTCCTTTTTAGCAAGTCAATTTCCTTTTTCAGACTAAGTTTACAGGACAATTGTGTGAAGACTGACAAGAAGTATTTATTTAATAGTACGTTAAGTATGGAAACCTGAGGGGAAGAGAGACACAGGAGGATGACATTAACCTACCTCTCTAAAGATGTCAAAGAATTGAAATATAAAGATGTACCACCCAAAGAAGTGTTAAAATGTCCCACAATTATTGCCATTGGCACCTGCAGTTCTGAAGGAAGAATTAAAAAAGCCATTACTTACCATACTGTTCCAGCCTGAAGAGCAGCTGCAAACGTCAGTGCTTTATCAATGTCTTTGGTAAAAACTGCTGCTGCTAAGCCATAGGTAGTATTATTTGCCCTCTTGATAACTTCGTCTACAGTTTTGAACTTCATGATTTGTTGAACAGGTCCAAATATCTGTTTCAGACACATATAAACATATGAAGTGGACTAGTATAGCTTACTATTGTAAATAATTTACATTTTTAAAATTTATTTCTGTCAGATGGCCTTATTTCTGAATTCATCCAGTCAACAGTGTACATCTCAGAACAGAGTTCTAAAAAGGCTTATAAATTCACATTTGATAAACTCACAAAAGATAAGATTTTTGTAGTATGGAGCAAATCAAGATAGCCTATTGTGAAATGATTAATAAAACAATAAATAAATAAAACAATAAATGATGAAAACAAATAAATAAGGATGAAAAGACACCCACCATAAAAGTAGTTAGCATGGAGTCACAGTGTGTTACATACCTATACTGGCTACCAACGAACTGGTATTTTCTTGGTATGCTCCAGTTTTAGAGTTGAGAAAGACATTCAACTTTTCCTTCCTCTAAACTTTCTATTAGACTTTTATCTCTGCAGGTAGCTGCACAACTGAGCATGTATGCCAAGTGAAACAACTAATTCTGCTTCCCATATGGGTGTTACGTGAGATAATAATCCCTCAGGCTCGGCTTTCCCACTACCGCTGCTCTGTGTTCTCAGCCAGAGGTGCCCATGCCCACCACACCTTGCTAATGCTGTGTAGGGCAGGGGGGCATTACCACATCCAATTAGTTCCGTTCCCATAGATTGTGAGCTTTCCACTTGATTTTCCCAGAAAGTGTTTAGTGCTAGTTTCTAACTAGAGTTGCAGGGATTGATTTACATAGATCAGAAGACCACTGAACATTCCCCCACTGTTCAAGCTGTGAGTTTCAGAACCTGGATATTCTTTAAATTGCCTTGGCTCTCTGGGGTTTCATCATTCAATACACTCAAAATAGTGTGAGAGAAGCAGTTCTTGTACTGCTGACCCAAAGGAAACTAATAGATCTGTGAAGAAACATACGTCTGTGCAGTTTCCTACCTGCCTCCCTGACTGGCAGGAACAATCCAAATTATTTCTCATACAGCTCTCTCCTGTTTTACAGCTCTCTCCCCGTCACAATTAACTGTAGATGCTCTGATGTTCATTTTAACTCAACCAGTTGACTCTTGCTGAATGTACTAAGTATGTTCAGCACACCACATCAGCAGTATGGCTGGCTATATAAAGCAACACTTAGACTGGTAACAATTTTGAAGGAGCTTTCCAGTAAGAAGTATAATGGACACCAATTGTAGCACAACTGCAGCAGTTATTAATCAAGATGAATGTAAAAAAACACAGAGAAGAGGTCATGACCGGACTTTGAGACTGTGTTTACAGAAGTGTTTTTCTCAATGGCATAGCAGCTCTGCACTCTTAACTCTCCTGTTCCTTGCAGATGATTACTGATGCCCTGGCACTGCCACCTTAGTTGGGTTGGTAAAAGCTCCTTCTACGATGTGTAGACACATCTGCAAACTGATCTAAGTTAAATAACCCTGCAGAAGCAAAACTCCGCTTTGCTGTAATTGCCACCAACAAAATGCCTGTGGAAGCACAATCTATTTTCTCTTATTGCAAAATAGCTGCTTGGTGCATACTATGTCCAAACCCCAACTTAAGTGGCTCCTTAGGCAGCACAAAGAGTTCACAAGCTGTGCCTTCAAGGTTTGCTCCTCTATTACAGGTTACCATGACTCTGATATGTAAGACATGGGCAGTATGAGGTGATGTAAACAATCTGAACCTCAGCATATTTCATCTGCCAGCTTAAGCTGGAGACTTTGTTGGCAGGCCAGCCTCATACTCCTCTCCCTCACCTCCACTGAGTTGGTGAAATGGGCATCAGAAACGAAGAAAAGCATTTTAAACACCACCAGGATGGAACGACAGATTTACTGAGAGCATTTTTATGTAGCCACTTGACCTTCTAAATGGATATTTTGTACAGACATTTAAACAGGCAATCTCCAGTGAGAGTACAGACTGCCAAGAATTTATTTACCTCTTCTTTGGCGATGCGCATATCATCTGTAACATTAGAAAAAACTGTGGGCTGGATGAAGTAACCTTTATCTCCCCATGGACCTCCTCCACATTCCAGTTTGGCTCCTTCTTTTTTCCCACTCTCAATTAGCTCCAGGATTTTTTGAAACTGCTCCTTATCAATCTAAATGAAAAGACATTACAAGGATGAAAACAGCACACACTGATAACAATTGTTCTTCTAACTCATTAACCAAAACCTAACAATGTTCCAGCTTTGTTCAATTGCATGTGTTGAAGTGGAACAGCTGGAGAGCCCTGCAAATATTCTTGTCAGTAACTTCTCAAAATTTTGTAGGTTTTTCTCAAATAGACTAGTAATCAGAAATTTTGACATAGGAGAATCAGCTGTAGAGGGACTGATATCCTTGTTTTCTTTAGTAAAAAAAAAAAGTATAAAATGAATTTGTTTTATACTTCTCCCAGTACTCTTGCCAACTGCAAATAGTTCATCAAAATAAAAATTACTGAGCTTAACTCTGCAAAAATAACAGAGGTCTTGCTCTAGCCAGCAAGACTCTTCTGTACTTCACTAGGTCTGGTAGGTTGGCCATACTGTTTTCCTCAACTATTAACAGAAGTTAAAAAGCAACAATAAAATGTAACTGAAATTCAATGCTGTTTTCAGTTCATTCTGATTTATTAGTGGAATAAAGACACGTTTCTGGTTTCAGAAACATAGATGGCAGATTGTTTATGGTATGAAGGCAATCTCTGCCCCTCCATTTGCCCAAGCCTACCAACAAGTTCAATGTATGCCAAGCATATTGCAGTTTGGCTCTATAGTATAGCAAAATGCATGGTCTTTGGCTGGTAAAGGAGTTTATGGTGGCAGTACAATAGGGGCTTATATTTCTCTAACCCCTTCCAGTTTTCAGTGACAAAGTGGATAAAAGGAAATAGTGTAAATGGGAACTAGAAACAGATCACACATCGTTTCTTCTCCTCCATTCTCCAAGTCAACTAATCACCACTTCAGGCCTGAAGGGAAATTGTGCACAAGATAACATTTATGTCAAGAAAAACTCAATGGTAAAGCTTGTTTGGTAGAGGCCTCTAACACCCTCTTTTTTTTTTTTTTAATTTGTTCCATTTTCATGATTCTTTCCTTCACTCTTTCAGAGTTCAGCCCTTCAAGCACGGGCTCATGAAGATACTGAGATTACTTCTAGGGGGACTCTTGCACAGAAACTTCTCTGTGATCATACTCATCGGTCAGTAGAGCAGATTTGTATCTTATTCTCTTATTTGTGCAATAAAAAGGTCACATTTCAGTTTAAGAAACATGTTTTACCATGGTCATAGAACACAACAATATTTTCAAAGGTTCTGGGGAATCTTGGATGCATGTTAGACTAAACAGCTATTCAGCTAAAGCTGTGATATTCAACTAAAGCTTATATTTATAAGGATATGAATTTATAAGGATATTTATAAGGAGTTGATTTTTGGTTTGCTGTGCTCCCTTTGTCATTTTGCTTTCAAACAGTTGCTTTACTGCATGCTGAAGACATAAAATTTCTGCTACCCTGGCGGCCATATCTCTCTTGTGTGTAAACAACTTGAAGAGAAGACAAGGTTTAGATGATACAGCTCACGTTGCTGTCAGTCGTTCCTTTGTTATTATTATAATCATCATTATTTTTCTTAATAATGTGTGAATTAGCATATATATGGTCTTTTGAATTCCAGTAGGGCCTTTGGCTCTTCTTTGGTGCCCACTGTGCAAAGTATTACCCAGACTTGCTGCCTGAGGCAGGTGTTGCCCCAGAGGGCCTGTGAACTGGAGGACAAATACGGCTTTCAAGAAGGTTCTATGACAAGAGAGCACAGTGAATATGCCTGATACAGGCTATTATTTTTTGTTTCTAGAAAGAATTAGTCAAAGCACAACAAGGAATTTGAAGACAAAAAGACATATTTAACATAATTACCACAAAAGAAATGCACCTAAACCACATAGTTACAATTTTCCATTAAGTGGGATCATACCAGTTCTAAAAGGAGAAACTTTGCTAACCTGTGAAAAAGTTAAGATTTCTGCTAAACCTTGCTAAGAAGAAAAAGAAGCCTAGAAAGGCAAATGACGAGACTGGAGGAGAAAAGAGTCTTCATGCTCTTTTGAAAGTTTTCAGTAATTTTTTTTTTTCCCCACATGTTTAACCTTCCTTTTTTTTTTGTAAAACTTTACTTTCATCTCTCATTTAATTTGTTAGCATGAATTTCTAACTCAGTAAAGCCACAATAACATGAGAGTGGATTCCTGTTAATTTTGTATTAGCTGCACACCAGACACCTGGAGTTTACTTGTTTCAATCTTCCCATTCTTGGGCATTTAAATGTATTCAGCTGAACATATTAGCTTGTTAGCAAGACACATTGCAGGATATCAAAACAGCATCCTTATTATTTTTAAATTCTCCAAAGCTTGTACGACTTGGAATGCAGTTTTCCAATTTACGTGGTGTCTTTGATTACATAAAATGACTGTGATAACCATTGAAGAACAAGTTACATTATCAAATGTGTGGGAGCTGCTTTGTCTTCAGCTTTTGCTTTGTCTCTAATACAGTTCCTTTATTCTGTGACAACCAAATATGTGCATAATAGCTCTGCCAAGAAAGTATATATCCTTTAGTACAAGCTGATACGGGAATAAGATTCTAGATGAAATCGGATTTAACAATGCTCTAATGTGATCCACTGAATCCACAGCATTGTGATAGCTATGCTTTTTAATGTTGCATTTTAGCATTCATTTAATGGGGAAGCTGTTGGCATAACCTTTTAACATAAGCAGGAAAAAGTACAAAATGATACATTTTAATTGTGTAATATTCTAAAACTAAGAGCAGCATAATGAAACACTAGCCCCTTGAAAAAGGGGAAAAGACACTATTAAATTTTATTTCCTCAAGCTACTCACAGTGGCAATATTTGAATATAATGTTAGCAATCTCTGACATGGGTGATCATACTTGCACTTTTACAGCTGTTGCATTGGAGCTTTCTCAAAGCATTTCAGTTCTATCTAATTGTTCCCATTCTGTAATAAAAGGAACTAGAAAAAAGAAAGAATCCTCACCCTTAGGCCTATGATAGTGGCACAATCATTCATCACTCCGGTTTCTCCCTCCTGGTCCTCCAGACCAACCACTAGACCACTGTACTTAGCCTTGAAACTAATGCAACAATAGGTTTAGAAGTACATTGAACTGTAATGTCATGTCACAATTATATTGGAAACATGTAACGTTACTTACCTGAGGGCCTTGCTGTACACCAGGCAACAGAGGATTCCCAAGAGTATACTTCTTTGCTCTTTCAATGCTCCGGCGAACAAACTCATCATAAATAGGCTCTTCCACAAAAATCCTAGACCCTGCTATACAACACTGTCCCTGGTGGTAGAACAGACCAATATGTGCAAATTCCACAGCGGTGTCCACTGCAAAGAAATACAGAGTTCATCAGATCATAAGCTTGAATGGCCATGTCATAAATTCTTTACAAACCTTTGTCACTCCATCTCATTTCCCTTTTTAGCACTTTTTATTTTCATGGCCCTTTAAAACACAGATATTCATCCATTTACCTATGTCCAAAACTACTCTTATCAAGAGTAGCATGGTACACCTAGACAAACACACATTCAGCTGTTCTGTGTGAAATATAGATTCAACATTATTTGCCCTATCAGCAATACCAAGAGGAGTATTCAGCTAGAAAGTTAATAGACGTGTACAAGATCCTTAGCTGCTTTTGTTCTGCATTCATGTTGCATTAGGATGATCCTTAATTACAGTAAGGGTGGACAGGTTGTCAGAAGTTCATATTCGTTCAGGAGCCACCAATTTTTGGTGGCAATCTAACTTAAAACTATGGCACAACCAGAAAATATTAAAAATTACTCCTTCATTAAACAGGTAGAAATGATTTACTGACAAAGAAAAGAAAAAGATCATGGGCCTTGCAAAAGTAGTAGGTTTATATAATAAAAATGCTACTAACAGTCTGCGTCTGCAAATATAATGTTAGGACTTTTTCCTCCAAGTTCCAGCGTAACTCTCTTCAGATTGCTCTTCCCTGCTGCTTCTTTAATCAGTTTGCCAACCTGAAAGGTAGGGAGAGGACAGCTTCATCTCAAAAAGTTTATTATGACCTCAATAACACTTCTTTGAGTTCTTCAAAAGTGAAAACCAGTTCACAGTTGTCTACTATCCCAGTACTTGTAGAAATGAAAAATAAATTAAAAAAAAAATATTGAAGAGTTAGAGTACAGGTGACTTGCAGTCTATGAACCGGGAATGCTTTCTAGAAGAGTTTCCCCCTGGACACACTCAAGTTAACTGCCAAAGACGTCTGGTGCTTTTTTGGTTACACCACTCTACTCACTTGTATCTGTAATCTAAAGTAGGGACTCTGCTCTGCCAGTTACTCCCGTTAGGTTGAAATTTCTTTGTTTTATACATGGGAAAGCCCTTTGATGCACAAAGTGTATGAGAGAAAAAGTAGATATCTACATTGCCTGCATGGCCAACTCTTCCTTATTCCAGTTTCTCCCTTAGAAGAAAGAAGAAGAGGAAATGGACACTGTGAGGCAGAACCCCTGCCCTGCTTCTTTCCATTGACGGCATAATTAAAGGAACCACCTAATATGAATTGTCCTGGAAAAACTATGAAGGGAAAACATGCTTGTAGCCCTCGTGGCTTTGGTCTGTAACTGCTTGTGTGTAGCAACCATCAGGCAGCTTCCTCCCTCTGCCAGCCTTCCTGCCTTCATTTCTCACTGCTAAATTATGCTGTCAGAAGAAGAGTACTGTCACCAAAATCTATGAATACACCCTCAGGTCCACCTACCTTCAGAGGCACATAGGGCACTGGGAATTGTAGTTGTTACTGTCCATTGCGAACATCTGTGGGATATTTCTCAGATGTCGGGGTTTTGGGTTGTTTTCTTCCCCCATTACTTTAGAGCTAAAGGTTTCTAAGAGTAAACATAGCTCTTGCACTTAGTGTGTACTGATTCTTGACATGAGGCAATGATATTTATCTTTGGAGTGCACATCCAAGAAGTTAAGAGACCAGTTGGTAGATCTTCCGTGTCGCATGCATACAGACATAATATAATGTACTGTGCTAAGGATATAGTTATATAATGCCTGCACTGAGAAATCTTCGATCATATCACTCACAGTTCTTCAGAGTGAAGGTTAGGGAAAATTACAGTGACCTTCCTTTCAATTATTAAACTGATACATACTCAAATACACTTCTAAGACCACCCAGATGATCATCAGTATCATTCAAATACCAAAAAGCCATTACCTCACCTAAGTGTGTGCGGAACCAGGAATGAGATTTCTGAATTTCGTTCCTACCATCCTGTTGTTATTAAAATTAAAGAGAACAGTCTGTTTCACTTTTTGAATTTTTTAAAATAATTTTTCTTTTAAAAAAAGCAAACAAAAGTTATGAAATTTTTTTCTTTTTAAAGGACAAGACTTAACATAGCCTTGGTATACTAGAACTTATTGTGTCTCATGGAGTACCTTTGTTTGAAGGGCTTTCCTGCAATACAAACATTTTTAAAATATGTTTAAAGTTAATAATAACAAACAAATCATTAAACAGACTTTGTTTAACAAACCAGCAGCCAAAAGAAAGAAAAAAGTTAAAACAGTTACATAGAACAAGTTAGACATTAAATCATTACTGGGAATCAGAGGGGCACATTTCCTGCTTATATTTTCTTGCATTCATTATAGTACCTCTGTAGAGCCTGTGAAAGCTACTTTATCTACATCCATGTGGTGAGAAATTGCTGCTCCAGCGGTGGGTCCAAAGCCTGGCACAATGTTCACAACTCCAGGTGGAAATCCTGCCTGAATTGGAAGAGAGAATCCTGTAAATTTGGGGAAGGATAATGACTAGAAGAACGCGTCTCATAGAGTCTTACTTCCCTTTTCAGTTCTCCAGCCACCTTTTCTCAGTCATACAGTTATTCTCAGCCTAGAGGCCCAAATGTGTTCATTCTCACATGATTTACGCCCTCTTTCCCTCACCTGTCTTTTAGACTATTGAACTGGCTCTTTTTTAAAAAAAGGAACATTTTATTTTAGTTCTTTTTCAGCGCCATTGCCAAGGAATAATTTTTTTTTCTTTTCTCCCTGTCAGATGTGTAAAGAAAAAGATTGCTTAATTTCATGTCTGCTTCATTAAAGCTATTTGAATCATCCTGTGTGCTTCCTGACTTCTGCTCATTATCCCTCACGCTAGATGAAATTTAATTAATGACCTGCTGACTTACACTGAAATTCTATTAAGAACAATGATGGAAATAGTACTTCAAACTCAATGTCCTTGCTTCTTCCTCTGGACATGGGTTGCAAGCAGAGAGTGAGCAACATGAGAGTTTACAGCACAAAAGAAGCAGATCAGGTACCAAGCATGAAAAAGCTGGCTACCTGAGATACACACAGTTCCAGTATCTTGCAAATTTTCTATTTAAAGAGGCTTTTCCAGTGGGCCAAATCAAACCTATTGTTTCCCACCAATTCTGTATTTGTTATTTTCCATTAATAGGTGAAATAAGTTATTTTATTCCAACAGCTTGTCAGGCAAACTCCCATGGATGTGTGAAGTGCGGCTGGATTTCCTGTCGGCTTATGAAGCAGCTATGGGATCTCAATGACACTTGCAGAGCAAGCATAGAATTAAAAGACCAAAAAGATGCATCACCTGTATTATCACTTAAATGAGTCTCTTTTTAGCATTAAACAGGACTTTGGAATTACATGCAAAGGTTCCATTTTCATTTGGAAAGTGGTGAATTTCAGCTGGTGACTTACAGTTCCTAAACCTCATGTCCTGAATTATGGACATCAGACAATTACTTTTGTTTGAGCAGCTTCGGTTCTTTACAGGTTCATGCTCAGATACATTCTATCAATGCTTTTTATGCTCATTTAATATTCCAGATTAATATTTACCCTGGAACTGATGAGACAATGAGGTTCCTTCCATTTGCTTAGCATTGTTTTTCATATTTAACTTGTAGAGAAAAGTAAGAATATTTTTTATGGGACTAATTCACACTGTCCCACTTTGGGCATCTAATTTCCATGTCTGTATTAGAAGCTAGTCTCTACATATTAACAAAGGAGCCTTGTGAGGACTATTAAGGACAGTGAGGATTACCAAAAGTGACTATATTTTTTTTTTTAATGTGGACACTTGAGAAGTAGAAAGTTAAATTAGATCTTTAGATAGTTTCACAAGTCTAAAGCAGCTACTGAAGTGATCACTGAGGTTTTGATAACTATTAGGGATTTGGGCTCCAACTTTATTTGGATAATCTGGGTGTAAATTAAAACTCAGCTAGATTTGGGTGAACAGTTCTTGAAGGACGTGCTAAGATAAATATTTGTCTTTTTTTAAAGCTCCACAATATCTGCCAGATAATACACCAAAGACATTTAACAATTATATACTTAAGCTTCTTATCCAGTTGAACAGTGAATGAATCGGTAAAATGAGAATCATCTTGCCTTTTACCAAAAATGCTCTGGCGGTATGCTGGTCATTACCACTGTGTAACCGTTGTGAGTATGCATACAAAATGGACCACTGATCGCATTCCCACTTGTGAGCTCTCCTTTCAGGAAATCAGAATATCAGAATAGATATTTCATTACACTCAGAGCAGAACTGAGTTATTTTCCCTGTAAAGTTGCTTTTTCAGGGAAATATACTTTCTGATACTTACTGTTAAAAATGAATAGAGAAGATATCTCTGATATTTTTTTTTAAAGCAAGTCCTCCTTCCCAATATTATCTAATAGCATTTACTATGTGATGCAATAGCAGCAGGACTTGGCTCCTTCCTGGTACTCATTTAGTTTCTGCGAAATATTAATGCATAACGAGACAGTATGCTCTGCTGAATCATTGTTTTGAAGCAGAATAATAAAATGTGCCAAGTCATTTCCATTAACACTCTGCAAGGTTACTGCGTTGGTGATTATTGACATCTGTGCCAACTCTTCAAACGTGTTAGATTACATTTGTTGATTTTATTGGCAAGCAAGATAGCTAAACTATTTAGCTGTTCTTGTTTGGGTGTTTGCTGGGCTGGGCCCAGTAGTCAACATAACTTTGGAGACACTGGAGAAACTATCACGCTCCTTGTGTTCAAGAGCACAAAGTGTAGTCTCCCAGTTTCTGTGTGGAGGGAGTTCACAAGTTTGGCAGCAGCCACCAGTTCAATTTTACAGCTCCCTGTTAATAATAAACCCAGGTGGATGAAAAGTTTGTTCAATTAAAAAATAATAATTAGCTGTACAAACAGGTCCTTTTCTGTGATAACTATGCTAATAAAGTCATTGCCACCCACCTCTAAATACTCTAGTCTTGACTCCCTGTTTGCTTTTGACTTTGAAAGGTACTGTGCTTTTGTAATACAAATATGTTTGCCAGGGAATGGAGTTTACTAAATTGCTATTGTGGGGTTTTTTTGTGTGTGTGGACTAGGCTGAAAGATACGCATGCTTTTGCCCTGGATTTGCTTCACTGGTTTACAGTGAGGTAAGCTCCATAGTACAAGGCTAGACATGCAATGAGAAGTACTTGCAGAGGACAGCCTGGCTTATATTACCTCTGTGGCATTTCAGCTGCAGTATACTCTTACATTTCTGAGAATGGCAAAAAACTCTGTTGTTGAAGACTTACCTCTTTAATTAAGGATCCCATGTAAAGGGCAGTCAGTGGAGTTTGTTCTGCTGGTTTAACAACCACCGTGTTTCCACAACAAAGGGCAGGGGCGATCTTCCAGATGAACATAACCAATGGGAAGTTCCACTGAAAGACAGATGAGAAGGTGTATTCTATTTCTAATACATCACCAAAATGCCTTTGCTTTTTCTATGATAATAGCACAAATTGTCAATTGGGTGGTTGAACTCTTTGTTGAACGCTTTTCAGAATGAAGATATTTTTAAAAAGCAACTGGCAAGTCATGTTATACAAAGATCAGTGATTTTGGTATATGCGAGTCCAGGGGATCCAAGGTTTTAGTTAAAAGCTCAAGAGACAATAAGTGTACTCCTCTAACAAAGCCTTACAGAAAGTTGCTGGATTAGTGGTGAAAGTGGGAGTTTTGCTATCTTAAATGGTCACATTCATCATCAATTCAGTTTTCTAAGGGAGACAAGGTAATAACATGTAACACTGCCCTGGCCCTCTTCTGTGGAGGTTTCACTGGCAGGTCTTTATTGTGGTCGGTCCAGCCAGACTGCAGAGCAGCTGACTCCTTTGGACCCCTTATTCATCAGTAAGAGGGACAACATGGCTAGGGGAAAAATGGGTTGCCCCTTTGAGAATATTTCTAATAGTTTTGAAAGCATTGAGCCCATGAGCCTCAGCACAAAAGACGCAGTGTGCCTTACCTTTATAAAAGTGGAGAAAAAGGCAGTTAACAGTTACCTATTATGTCAGAAAGGCTTGGAGGAGTATACATGCAACTGTTCTTTATCTCTCTCCTTATCTCTTTTCAGTCTCACCCCACCCTCAAAAATAACAGAAGCACAAATAACACAAAGAAAGGGATTACAGGGTTTTCTGGATCTTCATCATGAAAGTAGAACTGCGTGAGTGGAAGGGAAATGGAAATGATGAGTTAGCAAAAGTGTTTTGCAGCATTCACATAGTCCTCAAAGTAAGTCTGCAGCGTTCACATAGTCCTCAAAGTCTTTGGTTTACATAAAAACTCCAACTGGGTGGGTTCACATTTCAATGGAGAGAAAATAAAGATATACTCAGAAGTCCTTGAACATTTTATAAGGGAAGCCAGCATTTGTACTAACTGCTTATAGTTCCAGGATGCAATTTTATTTAGAAATAGCCACTTCTAGTGTTTCTAGTTCTTTAGTATATCTTGACTCTGAGCGCTTTCCTTGAAATATCTTGTGCCTGACCTACAAGAGAATCTAAACTAGCAGATTCCCAAGCTCTCCTAGAGGCTGGATCCAAATATGTTCCAGTGATTTTCTCTAAATCAATGTGGTGGTCTAAAGAGATAGCAAATCTGCAAGCTCAACTGAAAGACATGAGGAACATGTGTGGGACCCACATGTCTGAGCAAACCTGATAGACAAGCTGACTATTTCAGAATCTAGTAAACTGTCAAGCAGGTCTGGTCAGGCTGCTCACACTTACCATGTACAAAGAGGTGGGTGGATTAGGAGTGTCTAGTGCATATAACCATTTTCACAGCAACTCATTGAAGCTGTATAGACCTCACAAATAAATTTAAAAGTTGAGTTCCTCAGTGTTTTGGATGTTCAGACTCAGGCAGGCCTTTTGAATCTTCACTTAAAATAAGTGACTTCAAAACTGGGAATTTAGACACTCTGAACTGGAGCTTGGGATCATATGGCTCAGCATCACTGTGCTTATTGGACACATTCTTTGTGTTGTTACTTGTACCATCAACATGGTGAATGAGTCTTACTCATGAATAAAGATGCAGCTGTCTGGATGCTGTACAGAGCAGAACAGATATTCCAGGTACTAAAGAGCTTATTGCTTATAGGCTATAAACGTTACTCTCTCTTACTTGTTTATCTCTAATTCTTTCAGTTCCAACAAAACACAATTCTGTCTTTCAAACTAATCCATCAGTCAGTCTTTTGAGATTTATTTTCCCTCCATATACAGGGAGGAAAGAGACAAGGCTGGACTGGACTGGCTCATCAAAAACTCCATGTTGAAGAATTTGGTAAGTACTCAGGGTAGTCTCTATCTTTCAGGGCCTGAAAATTTCTGATTGGTAATGTTTCACAAATGTACTTGCATAGACAAAATTTCAAAAGCATTTCCATTTGTAACAGGAACATTTGTGTTTTACATAAGTGTCTCCAACTTACAGGAATAATTTGGCCACACACACCAATAGGCTCGTGTCTTGTAAATGTAAAAAAGTTTCCATCTAGGGGAAGAAGAAATAAATTAGTCATTCAGACAAAGCATTTGTGAGAAACAGTTAAATCAGAAGATAAAGTTAGATACCAAACTTAGCTGGATACAACTTTACTTATAAATGATATTTTCAAAATCTTAACTATGCAAAAAAAAAGTACATCTGGATTCAATATCTACTTTCTTCATAGCTCCAAGGTTTGATTCTGCCAGTCTGACTGACTTTTTGCAGTGATAACCCTGCTTTTCAATATGGTATGCACAGCACACCAATGAGCATTCCTCATTTCTTTTTTCTTTTATCACCTTTTCTTTTGGAAAGTGCTCTTTTAAAAGCTACTTGCAATCCTAGGTACATATCAGACATTTTTTAATATTAGATCTTAGCTTAAATCAAATCCATTAAGTATAAAATTCTCTTTGATTCAAATAAACATGTGTTCCATTAAGCCTAGTATATAGATCTACGTGACGCAAAAAAGTTGGAAGTATTTATCACTCTAGTTTTCCTTAATTCCTTCTTTATTACCATTCTTTTCTTTGTCCTTCTGAGAGAAGGCAGCTAGAAACAATGTTTTCATAGAGCTGCTTAATGGGAGCGGGAACAGAATGAAATTTCAGCAAAATAAAGGGATGTTTCCTCATTCCCATCTCTTAGTACGCTTCCTAATACATTATCCAATAACTGAAACAAATACTACTATTTGTGCTAATCTTAGCTTCAATAAACAAATACTTGGTTTTCATTACTGTACCATTACATAAACTGTACACTGCTATGCAAAAGTAACCTACCAGACTTCTTAGATGTACATACAAGCTAAAATCTTTTGGTCAATAAACGGTACTTATTAGTGGTGTATAGAACAAGAAATAAATGTGAGTAACTGCACTAAATGTTTAAAACGAGCACTACAATAAATCTTAAATAACCTATATTAAGAACTATCTAAAATATTTTCCATATGAGATATTTTTTGTGTTGCACAACTTTTAGAAAAAGGCAGTTTTTTACAGATCACACTGGCTTCTATTCTGTACTTTTGTTATCTCAAAACTACTCACCCATTGGAACAGTACGCCCATGGATTTTGTCAGCCCAGCCTGCACAGTAGCATAATGTTTTGATACAGGCACCTAAATCCATTAGGTAGGCAGTGGAAAAGAGTTTCCCACCATCAATGGCTTCCATTGTCTGCAGACAACAGCAATTACAAAGTTAATATCAAATATTAATAATAGTTCTTATGCTTGTACTTTGTCATTCAGCTTTTGGTTGTTCAGTTCAGAGGTTTTCAGCTTTAGGACAAACATTTAGATTAATTCCCCTCTGAAGGATACTTAGCATTTGAAAAACCCATGGTAGCAATTTACAAATGAGAAATTTTTATGATGGTTTATTCACAGTGAGCTATGCAGATAACATGATCATGGCACATTTGTAATGGTGAGATGTTCTGAAAAAACAATAACATTTCTCCCATCTGAATCAGTTACACCATTCTAGTTTATATTAAATATTCTACAAGCTTAGATGGAAAGATCAGCTAGGAGTCTGTGCAAACAACTGATGCAAATAAAAGGAGTGCCCACCCTCAGCCTATTTGCACTGACATCCAAGGTAGACAGTAGTTTCCTGGAAATAACTGTTGCATTAACTTAGGATCCTGTGCTGTTTAATTATTAAGGAACGTCTTTCTAGGTGTTTAATCAAGGCATGATTAGCAACTTATATGAGCAAGAAGACGCAAAGTGTGGAATAAAATACCCTAAATATACCCTGAGTGTTTGATGTGCAAAGGAAAGGTCTGAGCCATCAAGAACTCTTAACTGAGAAAAATTCACTATGAATAATAGATACTTATACAGAAGAGACTCTCTTTTATTGACTAATTACTGAGAGAACTAACTGCTCTTATTTGAAGCCAGGCCTGCCTCTCCATACCATGGATCTCCATGCCAGGCAGATATAAACCTTTAGAATAATAATCAGCAAATATCCATTCAACATCTATAACTTTTCAGCTGACCAATTTTGTTCCACCCACAGTGCTTTAATGATCCCACAGAGACAGCAGCACAAAACAGGGTTGATTTCCAGCCAAATCTAGGGAGTGTGGTTTGGATTAATGCTATTTCAATACCCCTAATTGTTGGGACATCTAGTTAAAGACCATGTGCATTTCTTAAGTAGTGTCAACATCTTCTTGACACTGCTAGAATTTTTTTCTCAAGTTTTCCAGCACAGAGACACTGGAGACCTTCAGCTTTGTGAACAATCCTGTCAGGATACTTAGTTGGAAAATCCCAAACTATAGTTTCAAGATCTAGTCAGATCTTAGATATATTATTTTCTTTTATAAATTTGTTATTTTGTATGTCCAAGGTTCTTTAGCATTTCAGGCTGAGTCTACAGACTGATCCTGCAAGTATAATGTTTCACCAACAACTCCCCTGCGAAGTCTGCAGTTTTAGTTAACTGGACACACTGCAGATATCATACTTGAGAAGAGAACAGAACAAACAGAGAAGCCAGCAATGCTTGATGGCTTTCAGCAACAAGGAACTGATTAAATGAGATATGCCCTCACCATTCCAGGCAACATATCTGGCACTGTGTTGTTCTGTTTGGACATGGGACAAAATTCTTTCCTGGCCTCAAACTTGTGAACGCTATAGCTTTGAACATCACAACAGACTGAAACCTGAGAAACAAAATTCTCAGTGGCTCTTTCAGTACCCTGCTTTGAGTTATTCTTCCAGTAGCCTACCTATAGGGCTGTTGAGCCTCTGGAGCTTCAGGAGAGGCTCTTATCATTATATGAAGTACCGAAATGGAATAATTTTGATCTTGGCCAAATGCACGAACACAGAAAAATGCCTTTGCAATGAGCTGTGGGGGTCTGTTTTGACCTTTAGTGTTTACAAGGCTATTTGTTGTTCTATAGCACTAGTTCTGCAGTTAGGATAAGCTGTGAGTGGAGAAAATCTCTCTTCATTTTGATGAAGTCTGAAAAGCACTTCACTCAAACACACCTTATCGAAAAGGGCAAAGTAGTCAATAATGTAAGATGTAAGAAATAAAACTAAAGTCAGTAAAGTAGAAACGTGGGAGGGGCCCAAGAGAAAAGCAAACTTTTCGTATTACGAAAATGGCAAGTGGGACCAAAAACTAACTTAATGTTTCAGCTTTCCTGTGGAAAAAAGATTATTTCTCCATCCTCTTTGCATGTGTAATGCCTTAGGCTGTGCAATAAAGAAGCAAATGCCAGCTTATCCAGTATTTAACTGGCAAGGGGGCATACTTTTCCTGTTAAAAATGTAACTCTCTTAATATTTTATCTCTCTCAACTCCAATAAATCTAGCATTGTTAAGGACACAAGTTCTAGCCACCCAAGTTTTCTCCTGAGAAACTAGGTGATTATCAGTCCTTATCAAGGTGAGAAGATTAATTTAGAGAAATAACTTGGTTGAACAAAATTGTAAATTTGACAATTGCAGGCTTTGGAGTTCAAGGAAATCACCTCAGTTCCTTCGAATATTCATTTTTCTTTTAAAAACCTGTTTGAGACACATGGAAGTGTCTTTCTATACCACAGCCATAAGGACAATAGAATGGGCAATAGATTCTTTGCAGGTTTTACATATTTTGAAGGTTTAAATTTTATGAGCTTATCACTGGTTGGGGTTTGTAGCTAACGGCTAAACACTTCAAATTGTGACTAGATCAGTCTGAGTGAACATCCTGAATGTTGGATACTCCTCCTGCTCTCTTAAAGTTTTGACACTGTTGGCAGAAAACCGGGGTTCACGTTCAGGACAGTGCAAACAATTATCCTGCCTAAATGTTAATTCCAGAAGGTGCTTGAAATAGCAAAGAGATTATCTTAATGGTAGAATCATATGTGGGGTTTAAAACAAGGGGTGGGGGGTACTACACTATTAAATTGGTGGTGCATTTCTATTATTTCAAATGTTCTTTCTTGCCTTAGTGCACAATAGGTAGGTGGTGCTGCTGCAACTGATGTGTCTGATGTTAAGAGTGGTAAAATGGCCAATACACAGTAGTTGGTAAAGACAGGATATCATTCCCCACCCCCCCGTGTTCGTCCTACTAGTAAGTAATTAATCGCTGCCTTTGATTCTGGTTAAGGTTTTTCACTCATTGCCAGCTGCAAGCTGGAGTTAATGAAGGACCAGTGATAACAAAATATATACCCATGAAATTCAAAATTTCTCCCAGTTCTGACTTGTATCATCTATAAGCGCTGAGCCAGGCTTTGAGTTTAGGCCTTGATTCAGGCCTTGGTTTAGACAAGTGTCAAGTACGTGGTCTATGTTAGTGTGTCCTTAAGAATCAACAACTGAAATTGCATCAATTGTAGGTGGCTTAAGTATCACCTTAAAACTAATCAAATACTCAAGTACTTTGTGGGTGTGGGTTGTTAATAGACCAGAGTGCAAGCCAGTTTAATGAGGTCCATTTGCAATACAGATGAAAACCAAGTATTGAGACAACCTGACTTTCCAGGGATTTAGCATGTTACACTTGCTTATATCTTTCTTTAAAAATCAGGACATAGGCTTTTTTCCCAGTCTTTTTGTTCATGTATCGTACTCACAGCTAAAATCAGCCGATCTCTTTCAACTAAGTCAGCTAGTTTATTCAAGAGCCTTCCTCGTTCTGAAGCATCCATTGTACGCCAGGGTGACCCAAGCTCAAAAGCTTTTCTAGCTGCTTTAACAGCCTTGTCTACATCTGCCTGTGGGAAAAACAGAGAAACTTTTGTAATTAATAATTGATTCCATCATCAGTATTGTTGGTTGTTAAACATGCAAGGTGTTTTGCAAGATAAGTAAGAGACACCAACCCCAATCTAATCAGAATTAATACAGTAATTTTAAGTACATGGGTTATTTTCTTTCAAACCCTTCTGCTATCATTTCAGCAATGTGAAGTTGTATGAGAAACAGATGGGTTCTCAAAGCTTCTAAAATAGAAAACATATTAAGGAACTCTATTTTTAAAATTTAGATATTTAAACCCTCTGCCTTCCAGTGTCTGTAATTGGGGGTACACCCACCAATTACACTGCTCATGCAATTTAATCTCTTTTATGTACAAAGAGATGCCCGAATCTGTAAGTTAAATATTTAACTACTCAATGTTATCTAAAAGTATCTGGTGGTGTGATGAAGACCAGGTTAGAAAAATCTGTTCCTTAGAATGTTTCATAAAATGAACACAAATTTATTATTGAGGAAGGCAAATGAATGCATTTGTTTTTGAAAGTTTCAAGGAACATTTGTATTTAAAATAATTTTAACAATTGGGTAGGTTTAAAATGCTAAGCCTAAATATTCTGAAATCTAAGCATTGCCTTTGCATTAAGCAAGCTAATTTGTCAGTCGATTAATGTTTTTTATAGCATAATTTATTATTTATCATCTGGCTTTTGCTATAGCAGGAAAATCTACAATGAATTATATGAAACTCTTTTCTGTGCAAGGGTGTTCCAGGATATAAAAAACCCAATTAAAAATCTCTTGAGAGAAAGGTTTTTAGTACTTGGAATTCTATGTTTCACAATTCTTGTAAAAGTTTTCCCAGGAAAACAATGACATAAAAAGGAGGTTTATTCTAGTTTTCTGCTGGAAATTAAAAACAAATTTCAAGAAAAAAAAGGAGGAATCTATACATGGCACATTTCCCTGAAATTTGCATGCATTGTTTAAAGGATTTCTTTCAAACTTTTTTTTGTACTGCTGGTTGCTAGAGTCTCCTCTGAGGAAATCACTATCAAGGTCGACTAAGTCAGCAAAGTTGACTAAGTCAACACCAAAGTCAGTTGTTCTAAATGTGAACCAGATCTTGAATCTTTAACTGATGTTGGTAGCTAACAACTCGTTTTTAAAAGCTGGGAGTGGGGTGGGTAAGTGGCTTCGAAAGCCCAGCACAGACCCGCTAGGCAGGAGGCCCACAGAACTTCCCAAAGTTCTTTCCAGGAAGTTTTGGAAAAGATAGGAAGGATCTCTACAAATAGCACAGTCATTACTATAGGGTAATACTGACCAGTCACCTACATCAGGTAGCTGAAATCTACCACTTTAAAAAGAATTACTTTTCTTCAGAATCTGTCAGAATGTCGTCAAATACCTCATCACTTATCTGTGACTCAGAAAACTGCATTCAATGAATATTTAATTCATTCTATATTTTTCTCTTCTCTTTCTATCATAAATATTCTAAAACTTTGCAACATTACTTCGGGGGTATGCCTTGGCCTTTACTGGAAAAGAACAAGGGGAAATGATAAGTTGCACTTGTGTGAATGATGTAAATTAAAACTAAATACAGTGTCATGTGTTCTTTCTACTACAAGTGCAGAAATAATTAAAACTAGGAAAAATTATATAAAGCTAATACAGGGCTGTGAATGAAAAGTGAGAAAAAAAAGGTCGTCTTCAACTGTACAAAACTGAATTTGGGTACATAAATCTACACCATGAGTGTAAAGACTGATAGCTCCTTTCAGAGCTAGTTTAGACTTTTTACAGAAGTACATTTACTTTACATTCTACTGACCATTTGTTGAGCTGCTTTATTATTACTAGGGGCCTTTAGGATTAGTGATTGTAGCTTGAAAGAGCCATCAAAATGAAAGGAAAACAGTTCCCACCCACATATGTGTCTGTGCTTTGTAATCTCCACTTGTTTTTTTTAAATACCACTGCAAGGCAGTGTACAGCCCTTTGCCAACCCTATTGTACACACAAATTAAATTCCTAAAATCTCTTGGCTCATTATCTAAAGACTAGGCTCTAGAATATTAGGTTCACAATGACTGTGTAATTTACTAGATTTGTACATTTCACTTGGCAATTTAGTTAATAGCAGTTGTCATTGCACATTAGTTTGCAAAATTATTGGAGAGAAAGCAAACCTGTGTGTCGAACAGTATTATTTCTTTATTTAATGAGTTGTTAGATTGCTTGTAAGGAATGAAAGCTACAAAAATTCTGAATGCTAAGTGAACAGTTGCAGGTCATGAGTAATTTAATTTGAGGATGATCAAATATCAGGCCAACCTGATTTGCAATGTAATTTTGTTTTTAAACACTGAACAGAGAAGAGGTAGAAGTAGCATTTTATATCAAAAGCATGTATGGTTCTAGTGGGATACAATTCAGAAGTTAACAACATGCTTATGAAATTCTTTGGCTGAGGACAAAAAGCGCATGAAATAATCTCAGTGACTCTGAGCACTGTATACAGGTAACTGAGACTAAAGAAAAGCAAGAATAAAGTGTTTGAAAAACTCATGATTAGATATATGAAATTATCAACAGCCAGATTCATGCAGACTTTCTCAGCCATCTTTGTCTAACAAAAAGTTTAAAATGTGTCTTCACTATGAGCTTCTTAATAACGTGTGATCACTATTGCTTATGTGTTAGACAGATAGCATTTGCGCCAAAGTTTATTAGGAGATTCATGATGAAATTACAGAACAGAGTAACTAAGATTAAATGAGCACAGGGTGTTGAATGAGCTGGGTTTCTCTGTATTTCACAAAAGAGCGTTTCATTTCAGAGTGAATCTTTGTACAGAAAATTAAAATATTCTGAAAGAGACTGTGCTTATTATATTGGCAGTAAATTTTTGGTGATCTTATAACACAGATAAACAGCTTATAATTTTTATAGTAGTTCTCATGGATAAAAAGGTGTTTAATGGACATTTTGCTGCTAAGTTTAAAACACGCTTGTTATACAAATCATTCTAGATATGCATATTTCTTGATTAAAATGAACATCAGATGTCATTTTGTGAGAAATGTGACAAAATTTTCTCACTTTTAGATGTAAAAATTTGACTTTGAAGGGGAAAGCGTAGAAAATGAAATAAATATTTGCAAGAACCAAAACAGTAATTATAAAATAAATTCTGTTTTCAGTCACAGTCATCACTTTTTGTATACCTGTGTACTGGAAATAAAACATTCACTTCTTATACTTACTTTCTCAGAGTTTATAAAAAAAAATTGTTTGATCATTGGTTTTAAAACTGTTTAAGCAACATTGTCTGTTCTATTTAAAAAACTGCCCCCCGTACTTGATAACTTACATTTAAACTATATGATAGCACAAGGCAAATCCTTTTTCAGCAGAAAAATACATAATATAACAAAAATACAGCACTGGTTATTTGAGGGCTTAGGTTTTCACTATATCTTTGATTACATGGCATCTATCTGTAATTTTCCACTAAGAAACCTCATAAATATAAAAAATAAATGTTTGTTTACAGGTGTCAACAATCTTTTTAGTCCTCTGCTTAAATTAATCAATTCAACATGCTGCAAGGAAACCAGTTTTGGTGGAATTAGTGTCTATTTAATAGGTTACCTTCAGCTTCAGAGTCTTTTTTAGGACTAAGTTCCAATAAATTTTTCACAAAACTGAATATTTGAAGGGAGCAGTACTGAGAAGACATATTCATAACTAAAAATGCTGATGGTAATGATCATCTTTGCAGAGTCTGTGTGGGAAAATATCAGTATTTGTCCACTTCATGTTATCTATAATGAAAAACCTTGTATAAATGTGTAATGATTAGATTACATCATTGTGTAAAGAAGAGCCAGGAAAAAAATAGCAAAACCCCCCAAATAAATTATTAGATGTCACTGATCAAAGATAAGAAAAAGAATCAATATTATTAACAAAAAAAAAATTAACAAAAAATATTCTTCAGAGCTTTCCTTATATAGGCAAGATCCTAAGAGTAAAGCAGTTTTTCAGTATCTGTTTACAAACAATACTAAGGCTTAGTAAAAAAGCTAAGAATTATGTTTGCAGAAGAAGTTACATGGGATGAAGTAGGTACATCTCTGAGGTGGTCCTTCCACAGATGGATGCTTGCCTTTCTGTTTTTAAGATGCAGAATTGAATTTAAAGGTAGAGTTAAGAGCAAGAAAGAAAACCCTACCTTGTCACCTTCTTCAACCTCACAGATTTTCTCTTCATTTGCAGGGTTAAAGACTTCAAATTTTTTACCACTGACCGAATCATGCCACTCATTGTTTATAAATATCTGCAGAGGAAGAAATAGTGCAACAATATTAGTAACATATATAGAGCTGTTATCTGTTTTAATGACTAAATCTATCTTTCGTAGCTGAGAGCTACCTGATTGATAAGTACCTGAATTAAAAATGGAATCGCTGTTTCTACGTTATTCTGAAGAGGTGAGTAATCACATATGCACTTAACCAGGAACAGCTTTTTAAAATTAACTTCCTTCAGAGAGGCAAACTTTCTCTGTCTGCATGATATTTTCCCTTTGTTTCATATCATAAAAAGATACTGTTACAAAGGGATCCTTCCTATCTCAAACTGAAGTCTGTGATGTACAAGGGAGGTATAGCCCTATACAACCTGCCTAAAACTACCTAGGTTTCCTATGCTCACAGGATTGGTAACAATGGAGTGCCTTTCTGTTGCATGCCCCGACAGAAGTAAACCCAATCCTTGGGTTTAGTATATATAGTACATGTAGTATCTTGGAGGACACTATTTTATTTAGCTTTGCTTTGGTTTCTCTTCACTCTCTCCTGCCAAAAAAGAAAATCCCAACAAAAAATTATAAACAGCACATTTTTCTGAAATTAAAGTCAAGACTAAACCCCCCCCCCCAGTCAATTGAATGAAACAAAGAATGAACGACTTAAGCAGAGTAAAAAGCAAGCAAATATACTTCTCTATTTTCATGTTACAGGAGAAAAACAATTAGAGATTAGGGAGGGGCTCTTTTATTTTTCACCAAAATCCTTTGGCTTTGTGGATTGCTGCTTCATTGAATGTGATCCTGAACAAGATTCAGAAGCAGAAACATAATGCTCTTAATCTTTTACAGAAAAAGCAGAATTTACTCCATTAAATAAAGATAGTAATCACGAATTAAGAGGAAATGACTGATATATTCACCAGAAGTACACTGTTAGTAACCTTAGAGAAAGCCTAGACTGTCCTTGCTGTTGGTAGTTGGTGCATTTTGCAGAGACACTCTTTTAAAAACACACTTAGCAACACATACTGGGAGAAAAGCCCTCTCTCATACATAATTGTTGCCTTGAAAAAAAGTTGAATTACTTTGTTGATGAAATCACAAACACCTATTTCTTTAATTGCTGTTTTTCTGCCTGTTATAATCTTACACGGAAAGGAGGACTAGCCTTCCAGACTGAAACAGCACATACCAAAATGTTTACACTGGCCAAATTAAAATGTCCAAGAGCTGACAATGACGGGAATTCCAAGGGTGGCTTACGGGCAGATGACAACTGTGGCCCTCATCTACACATATAACCCTATACAACTCAGTAGGTCCTAGATGAAAATTTAAGGGAAACAGTGGCATTTCTAATCATAGTTTTCAAAGCTAGTTCCTACTCATCCTTTGGAAAGACTATTTGCAGGATCTCAATCTGAACATTTTCACGTCACAATGTTATTATTTCCCAGGGGTTATATTATGGGTGCCAGAAGTGGGATGCTGCTATATTACCGTAATCCTGCACTCAGTATGTGCATATATTCATACAAACATCCAGCAAATGTGGATGCTGACAGTGTATACACCCTCATTGCTTGGCAGGATTACGGCTGATGGTCATGTATACAGGGGGCTCTTTTCTCTCCCCTCCCTTCCTGAAAGTTTCTGTGCTAAACACCAAGAATTCAAACGTCTCTGGTTTTGGTCTTCAGCACATGCTGCCATTCCTGATTTTGAAGGGTGAAGCTACTTGCCGTGTATGACTTCAGGCTTTGACGAGATAATCCTTAGGTAACTTTTAGCTCCTGTTGCTTTATAATCATTATGACTATCTTCAAACAACCAACTGATGTTATTCATTATTTCTTCAGTAATTTCTATCAATACCCTGATTACCTCTAATTTAATGGTCACAGCTATCAAATCTTTTGTCTCCCTGACATTGGTGACACTTCCCTGCCTCCCATTCAGTCTTTAGGCATAAAATAGAAACATACTCCTGTTATTCTGACTATTAGCTGCCAATGTCTGACTATTATTGTTTGAACTGCAAGAGGTATTACAGCAAATTAATATTATTTGTGTCCATTTTGATAGTTTTTCATACTTCATTCCAACTCTGAGGATCTCTGTTATGACTCTACACTGATTTCCATCAGCAGACACCACCACTCTTGATCTTCCATCCTCCCAGACATCATCTAACCCCTTTTACTACTCTGTTGCCTTCCTGTGGAACATCCATATACCAGGAAAACCAGGCCAGGATGCATTGCTTATTTAACTGTTTTATCCTGACTTTTACCTGACAGGGACTGGAAAAAGTCTAACATTAAAACCAAGAAAATGAGCTAAAATTGTGCTTTCCTCAATCTTGCTAGAATCTAATGTCTTTTTATTTAAGATCTTTCTATTTCAAGCTTTTCAGAGTGCCAAACATATAGCTAGCAATTAAGAAGCACAAAAGAACAACAATTGCACAGCAGTTGGCCTACACCAAAGTTAATCGTAACAGCTTACCCAGCAGCAATGAAATTGATACCCAAAGTTCATTTAATAAATGTTAGGAACTGTGTCCTTACTCAAAGATGAAACTTTTATACCGGCTGAAAGCACATTGTGTACTGAATTTACTTTGCATGGCTGGAATAAATAATATCAGCTCTTGATTGCAACATTGCTGGTGCACTTAGAACAAGACCTAAACAAAGCAAGGTGGGCATTGTTGTTTCCTATATTTAACTTTTATGATCTGTAACCTTTTGTGGTATAATCACCCCAGAAATTCAAACGTTGGTCCTTTTGTATGGGAATAAGTAATTGGCAAAGGTACCGTTACAGCTGAAAGAACAATTAAATGTTTGAAGTCCTTATAAAGTCTAAATGACATCAGTGTCATACAAAAATACTTTCTCCAAAGACAGCACAAAATTCTCACCATGTCTGCTTTACTTTTACTGTTAATTTTGTTGTCTGTTTGGTATGGCACTTCACTTCTCTTTCAAGCTCTGGTGTCCTAATTTCAGTTGTGCTATATATCCCTTAAAACTATGTCTAAAGAGGGTTTCAGGAGTGAGCAGTCCTGCATCTCTTTAGGTTTTTGGTTACTAAATATTAATAAAACTGTTGATGAAATCTGTAGAAATTAGTTTGTTTTTTCATTAAAACAAACCAACCAACAAACAAACAAACAAGGAAATAAGCCACTGCAATTGTTCCTGAAAAATCAATATATTTCAATTGTGTGGGGAAAATATGGCATCATACATACTGTTCTAAAAAGGTGAATATTGTCTTTTAAAAGATGTACTCTATACCATTATTAAAATAACTATAATATTTCTGAATTTTCTCTTCTCACATATTAAAGATGATACAAAATGAATTGATTCAGCAATTGTTAAGTGACAGAGAATAAAATAATCTACTAAAAATATGCTCTGCTTCAGTTGTAATTACTGAGAATTTATGTGATATTACACAGCTCTGAAAATTTAGAGGACAAGCAGAGTGAATGTTAAGGACCTCTGGGTGAAATTTGAGAAACTTATCTCTGCTCACAAATACAAAATAGAAGCTGGACCTTACCCATAGGTGCACAAGATCTGTGCTACCCTAGAGCCTGCCATCTCTGAGCCACTGCTGGTAAAATTGTCAAAGTGGGTTAACTTTTTATTTCTGGTTAGGTTGTAGGTTCTGTAGGTATTGTAGGTTAACCTTGAAACAAAGGAAAAACTCATTGGCAAGATCTGATACATGGCACAGATGTTGAAAAGAGGAGGCTATGTTGCTACGAAGTGTTGTGCAGGTTGTTCTTTAAAGTGGACATGATAATATACAGTCCAATGGTAACAATACCTGTCATCCTCTGTCTAACCACCTCTGTGATCTCTGGGTTCAGGTCAGTGCTGAAATGGGGTTGCCACCCTAAGCTGCCCTCCCAGTGCCTGAGCCCACCTTCCTGCTGCTGGCGGTCTGGTGCCCTCCCTTCTTGCTCTCTCCCAGTGCTGCTGCATTACTGGCACACATGTGAGATCCTGATCATGCTCGTCACGGAGACCATGGCAGGCTCTGACTGACTGTACCAGGTATTTTGTGCTCAAACCATGCCTACCTTTAGGGTCATGGCATCTTGCCTCACCTTTAGTCACTGGAGCTTAGCTGTAAGACCAACTAGCAGAAAAGATATGATTACCGTTTCCTCTCCATTAGGATAAAGGACTGACTGTTCCTGCTCAGAGTAGCAGGAACATTTAAATAGAAAACCAGACAATACTTTGGGGCAGGCAAAGCAAAGCAAATGATGGTTGACTCAGGGCAGGACAAAGTCAAGACACCAAAACTGCAGGATAAATGGTTTTTGTCACACAGACCTAGGATTTAAACCCTACCACCACAACCACATACATTATGAAAACGTGACAGCTTTCAGGGAAGAGATTTTTTTCATAGTATTGAAATTGCTTACACTGACTGCCTGAATCATTGTTAATAATCGGGGAATAGTTTGGTAATAACTATCAAGATCATTAAAAATATTATCTCTAAATGGATATGGTAACAATTTGCTATTAATACATTCCTGTATGTTTCAGCTTGTTTCTATGTGGGCACCATACACAGAGTGCCATTGCTGCCTCCAACCATCAAGACTGACTAGCAAACTCATGATTTAACAAAAGCTGTCAGGGAAGTAAATATGTAAGTAAGTCCCTGGAAACTTCAGTTATATGATGAAGTTGATTATAGGAATATCCACCCAAAATTCTGGCTGTTGTGAAAGGGCAAAGACGGCAGTTAAATGGTTAATATGAAAAAAGTCATCTTTAGTAACTAGCTACATTGCCAAGAAAAGAGACAAAGTAAAAGGTAAATATTAACATAACACTGCTATGATGTTACAGTATGCCAAATTCATATCTGTCTCTGAAAGGAATAATAGCAAAACGTACCATTTTTGGAAGTTTTGAAAGTATTTGTTTAAATACTACATTTATTGCACCAACCAATATCACCCATAATATTAGTTTAGAATATCTTTCTTATTAATGTTTCTAATACCATTCCCATTTAAAACATAACTTCATTATATTAAATATATACACAACATTGTATCAGGGCTGTATAAATCAAACTATCCAGATGTCTTTCATAAGCTAGATAGCAGTCTTGCATATGCAGGTGTGAAAGACAGGAAAGAGAAGAAAGAAGTCAAAACTCTCCATGTAAGCAGTGTTACATACACTGCCAGCAGCTGCACTTTATAAATGTGCATGCAGCCGTGCTCATTTAATGCTGTGGAGTATGCTGCAAACAAACAGCATGTGGGTCTCTAAATCCAGGCTACATTGAAGTACCAGCCAACAGCAGCCTCTGGCAACACTCTTGTCCTGCTGAAAAAAAATATTTGGGATCATCTTGCAATACGTTACAGAGTTTTGTCTGTCAGTCAGAACTCCACTGGCAGCTTAGATTTTTTTGTGCTGGTTTGTCAGACAGAAATGCAAAAAACCTACCCTTCTGTGGCACGTGCGGTGCAGGGGCTTGTCTGTGATGACTGACTGTGGTCCATGAGGTTTAAGGCTGCAAATTTATTTTGCAAGGATTTAGAAATGTTGTTGCAGGGATTTTGTAACTATTATTTCACTGGTATTTTTAGGAGACAAGATGGTTTTTATTTCAACAATTCAAAGAATTAATGACTTTCAGACTTCTTTGCACTAGACCTGGAAATATACATTTCTTGTAGATGAGACTGTACACTACTAAAGCTTAGTATTTAAAATAAACCCCATGTAACAGGCTATTGCAGGCCAAAACCCTCTGACTGGCTTTATTTGCCACTGTCAGAGTGCAATAAAATCTTGATTCTCTGAAATGATTGATTTCAGTTCTGATAATCAGATACCATTCACCATTTGGGGTTGAAGTTACCTTCAAGATTACAGTATTTCTGTCATTGTTTAGACAGTTGATTTGGTCACTCAAATGACCTAAGCAGAGAACAGGGAGACAAGACCTGCTCTTTACCTTTCTTTGTTGTCCAAGTGGTTTTTTTCCCTTCAGTCCTTGAGTATTTTTAAAGGACCATGAGTTCATTTTGTAAAGTATCTGCCAGATGGGAAGTGTCATATTTGTGTCTGTGCTGCATGAGGAAAGAAAGTATTTGACTGTGGACAGCTTTGTCTCAGATTGACCATACCATAGCTCTGCCGAAACAGATTTTAGAGCCTCTACATTAGATGTCATTACCTTATGAAACATAACTTCTTGCTGCATCTTCCTTAGAATAAGGATCCCTTTTTTGTGGGTTCAATATTGGGCAAAGTCTGGACAGGGTTTCAGGCCTCAGTGCTTCTGTAGAAGTGACTTAAAAGTGCAGTTTAGAGAAGAAAATACTTCATTTCTGATGTTGCAAAGATCCTAATCATGATCCTATATTCAGCATCTGTCTATAAACTTATTCTTCATCAGAGAAGAATTTTTATGTAATTCACTATTATTGTTATAAACTATAATCCATACTACAGAGATGTAGTCAAGAAAAGTAATAGAACTATCTAAAATGTGGACTATCCCAAACTTAGCTATTAAGGGTAGCTTTATAAATATGGAATGAAATGTCTAAGCTATCTTCTCTTTAGATACCAGAAACTCTTCCAAACTTATGGTACAAGAAAAAGCATAACCTCTTCCCACCATAAATCTGCACTCAGGTAGCCTACAACTCTTGCTATGACAAAGCTTTTCTTGACAACGTTCTTCAAATGAGCCCAGCTGCCTGTTTTACAGAGCTAAAAGCGATCACCAAATTTCAACAGCTGCTCAGCTGACTGCTCACAAGCTTTCTAGTGCAGGCAGCAAACCAGGGAATGACACCACTAGCATTTTTTTAGAGGCCAGGAACAGTGAAGAGGCACCAGGGCTGTGGCTGGGCTCCCGCATGCTGGACAGAATTCAGCATCACCAAGGTGAGGTGATGCACAGTGCTGAAAAATTGTTGGCCCCTATTCATACCCACTCTTATAGATTATGAGAGTCATTCAGATATTCTTGAGTTTGACGATGGCAGTAAATCTTACAGTTACATCTAAACCTGAAAGAGATTTTTGGCCCAAGAGGAGGCTCATTTCAAGTGCTATAAGTTCTGATTTATTAGTCCCAAAATATGTCATGGAGTCTTACTGTATTCTTTAAGCAATGCAGTTAAAACATGAAATTATTTAAGGAACTACTAAAGATTGAAATTGTAAGCTTTAAACAAATATATCAGTATAAAATACCTGTTGTGAGATCTTTTTTCCCCAGGTTTTTCCTTACAAGAATTTGATATTTGGCTAATATTTCATGTAACTTTTTTTCCTCTTGGAATTGTATGTTGTTATCAATGCAGGAATTGCATTTTACTGCTGCAATGAACTAATAATCAGAGAACATACTCTTTCTATTCGTTATTTATTTAAACTTTTTGATTTGTCAGTTAGTGGCATTGTGTCTACAAAGTCAGCTGCTCTTAAAAAGAGTATGTTTCTATAGTACCTTTATAGCTGATTACCTTTCCCAGATATTCTAATTAAATTTTTGTGTTTTTACCCCTCATCTTTATTTGTGAAGCTAGTGATTGCAACATATGTGATATGCAGCTACAATTTTTCTTCTCTTAGAATGGCTTACCCTTCCACACTTTCTGATATTCCACATGCAGTTTAGTGAGAGAATGTGCTGTCTTTTTCTCCCCCTCATGTAATTTGACAACCTAATAATTAACTAATCTGAGTTTCTCTGATTAAAGGAGCACCACAGGGCTTAGTGTACGTGAAAGCATCATGACAGAAATCATTTGTCAAACAATCATTGTCTAATTCCTCAGTGTTGACTAAGTAAAATATTTACTACTACTTTTTTAGCCACCTACCAACACTCACTCAGTTCATTGGAATATCTTTGAGGGAGATTCAGCTATGAAACCAATTCAAGATCACTTTGTGGTTCAACTTCCAAGCCCATTTAACTGTTTAAAATGAATTCAATTTAATTCTTGAAATTCAAATTCCCTTCAAAGTGCTTAGTTTTATGCTATATGTGAAAAGCATAATCTGAAATGTAGCTATACCAACCTATAGATCCATAGACATATGGAAATACTTAGTTAAATGATCTCTGTAAAAGGCCCAGAATGATCCCTTTCATAGAATATAAAATAGACAGAGTGTTAAGTAAAGAGGAAAGTCCTTGGAACATCTCCTGCAGACCTTTCTTCAGATCCTTGTGTGATGACTGTTGATATTATGCCATGGTAGAAAAAGAGAAGATTGAGTTTCCAGAGCTGAGGGATCTGCTGATGTTCAAGGTGCTTCAGACAGAAAGGTTAATACATCAGGTAATTAATGCTTCCCTCATCTTGATCCCTCCAACGTAACTAGTCAAAACAATCCCACATCCCACATTCTAACTTGTACGGGACAGGAGAGGAACAGGATAGGTAAGAAGACAAGAGTGGAAAGGCTTTATTAAATTGTGAGATGACTGCTGGGTATGGGATGACATTTCTGTTATCCCTTCTCCCTGTCCCTCAGTACACTGTTGTGGCTTTCAGACAATCCTGTGTGATATTTGAAGAGAGGAGGAAGCATTGCAAAAATTAAGCCTCCGCAAGGGTATGTTGGATTTGATCACTTGTAGGTACACACTTTCGCAAACAAGTGCATTGCATTTCTGCACAGTTACACATTATATGCAGTTTTTAAGGAAATGCTATCTATTGTGAAGGCAAAAGAAACACGCATTTGCTATGTGACTCTCTCCTTAGTTGTGCACTATAGACATTTCAGCCATGCTGGCTGTCTTGTGGTTGCTTTTTGTGTTAATGGAATAAGTTTTTGTTAACTAAACATTTTTAGAAGGATAGAAATGTTTGCAGGAATTTATGTCTTGCATATTCAGTTACATCACATTTCTGAGCTGGCATTTTGCTCATATTAGTTGTTTTCCTTTGGAAAAAATAAAAAATCAAACAAATAGCACTGTAGTTTCTGGAACACCACTGTGACCTAGGTACTAAAGTATCTTCTCTGAATTAAGCTTTTTTTTTTTTTTTTTTGAGATAGAAAGAGCAGTGGAGAGCTATCACATGGCAGAACTACGTAGCTTTCGTAGCATCTTAAATATTTACGAAGTAAGGTCTTGTATGATTTATTCAAGAAAGACTTGCATTGAAATCTGGTTAGGTTATTTTCCATGAAAGAGTAGGATAGAATGGAATTCAAAAGGACTAATCTAGATAATTGCCGAACATCTTGCTTTTGGAAAAGAAAATAAGCAGTGGTTCTAGAAACTAAAATTTATTTCCATTGCAATGGTAATGAGAAAAAAAAAAGAACAGTAACCAAGGAATCTCCAAAGAGAAGAGGTCCTTTCTGATCATTGTTCTACCTGAATGTTTCAGAGGGCAGAATTTCAATATTTTCTGCCAACAGTTTGTTCAAAGTTCTTGCAGATATCTGTGTACTATGATATAAAACAGGCAAAGGGTCTTTGCAAGCTGGGAACACAAGTCTGGATTCAGATCTTCTTTATCTGTGTATTTCTAACTGCATATGGAAAGAATTTGCTATTACAAAAAGTTTATGGTAATATTGAGTAATTAGTGATGGTAGACTTTACCTGTTTTATTGATAGTTACTTGTTTAAGCTGAAAAACAGATTTATTACCTCTAAGAAAAATATGTGAGTGGAATGAATTTTATTTTAGTTTCATTTTCACACATCCCTTTCCACATAAGCTTATTTGGTATATTTATTTAAATCTGATTGCAATACGATGCAATACGCTAACATTTTCATTTGCTCTCCCAGTTCTGAAAAATAATGTAATAATAGAAACTTTTCCTTCTTTGCTCCACTTATATTTTCTGAGAGACTTATCACTGCAGAAAGTTTGTTTCAGGAGAAAAACAACACTCACCCCAAGCGAAATATGAAATGATTCTATCACACTTGCACACTTTTTGAAATACTTAGATTAAAAGGATCACTGATTATTAATTCCTAATATGTATAATATCAGAAACAGGTCAGAATAAACATTTTAAGCACTGATTTACAGTTGCTTCCATGGTTCATATAAGATTAAAACAAGCACATCCTGCTGTCTGACCTGATTGCATAAGAAAAAATAAGAAACACAAATGCTACTAACCTTGGTGTACTTAATTTTCAGATCTTTGAGTGGTTCTGGCAGTGCTGGCAAAACTGGAGCAGGACTGCTGTCTGACCCTTGCTTCTTCATATTTTCAGTTGAGGAGTTTGAGGACGTTCCTGAAACACAGGTGAAATGAGGTATAAGGGAAGCGCAGAGATTTTTGTCCTGACTGAGCTCTTAGCTTTATTTGTGCTTTTTTATCTGTACCAGCTATGGTATATTTGCATACAGGAATATGATTGGATGAAAGAATTCATTGCAAAGAGAAAATGACACTACTTATTTTTAAGACCAAAAGTGATAGCC